>NC_090939.1:886749337-887052368 GCF_040938575.1 Ambystoma mexicanum
ACCGAATACTCCACCCTTCAACCCTCCTTTCCAACAGTCGGGGTCGTCCTCCCTAAAAGCTGAGGTTCAGAAACTGCTGGACCTCAGAGCTGTGGAACCTGTTCCCCTCGGGGAACGAGGGGAGGGCTTCTATTCCCGGCTTTTGATGGTGCCCAAACCCAACCAGGCTGGCCTGCGCACCATCCTAGACCTTTCTCAGTTCAATCTTTTCCTACCCCAAGAGAAATTCAAGATGATCACGCCCGGCCAGATACGGTCCTCCTTGCAGATGGGCGATTGGCTCAGCGTGGTGGATCTTCAGGATGCTTATATGCATATTCTGATCTGGAATCCACACAGGAGATATCTCCGTTTCTCTGTGGGAGGGGTGCACTTCCAGTTTTGAGTGCTTCCTTTTGGCCTCAGCTCAGCGCCGCGTGTCTTTACGAAGATGATGTTGGTGATCGCGGCCTATCTTCGTCTGCAGGGTATCCATGTGTATCCGTATTTGGACGACTGGCTTTTACGCAGCCCTTGCCCGTTGAAAGCAGCGTGCAATCTTTAGTCTCTCCTTCAGCTCCTGTTACATCTTGGGCTGTCGGTGAACTGGCGGAAATCTTCCATGACGGTCTTGCAGCACTTGATTTTCCTCAGTTTTCGCTGGAACACGATCGACTGCAGAGTGTACCTGACCACGGACAGAATGGCAAATCTGTTGGCAACGTGTCAGATGTTTGCGCAGTCGGAGAGCATGTCGGCCTGGTGGTTCTAGAGGCTTCTGGGCCTCATGGCCTCGTGCGTATTGGCTTTTCCTCTTGCTCATCTCAAGATGAGGCGGACTCAGATGGCTCTTCGGAGCTCTTGACGTCAGGCTGTGGATCCGGACTCCAAGCTGATAATGATTCCGGCTTCCATGAGAGTGGACCTGGAGTGGTGGTTGTCTCTCAGCAACCTGTCGGTGGGTGTGGGGTTTCAGAACCCAGCCCCTATGGTGACGGTCACGACGGACTCCTCCTTTCTAGGGTGGGGTGCGACGTTGAATCTTCTTCAGGTCTCGGATCTCTGGTCGAGTCAGGACAAGCTCCTCCACATAAATCATCTGGAGCTTCTGGCGATCTTCCTAGCGCACAAGGCGTTCAGACCGATCATTGCCAACAAGGTGGTCCGTATATGCACGGACAATGTGGTGTCGATGTATTACATCAACAAGTAAGGGGGAACCAAGTCTCCCCCCCTCGTGGACCTGTCCATCCAGATTTGGGAGTGGGCGGTTCTTCATGGTGTCTGGCTGCTTGCAGTACACATCCCGGGCCAGTTGAATGGCACGGCAGATGCCCTCAGCCGGCAGACAATGGTCAGCTACGAGTGGGAATTGAAGGTGGAGGTCCTCTCATGGATTTTCCTGCGTTGGGGCACACCGGAAATGGACCTTTTCGCTACGATGGCAAACAAGAAGCTTCCTCTGTATGCCTCCAGAAGCGGGCTGGGAGCCTCCTCTCTGGGGGATGCTCTCGAGATTCCATGGCACAACATGAGAGCTTATGCTTTCCCGCCTCTGCCTCTAGTTCACCGGACAATTTGCAAATTGAAGAACTCAGTGAACTGTTCTCTTCTACTCATAGCCCCGTGGTGGCCAGCCAGGTTTTGGTTTTCAGAACTTCAACACCTGTCGGTGTATCCGCTGATCAGGTTACCGGTTACCCCCGATCTTCTTCACCAGAGGGAACAGCAGCTGTGGCACCCCTCCCCACAATCGCTCAGCTTGGCGGCATGGTGCCTGAGTTCAAGTATTTAGAACATTTTAATTTGTCTGGTCTGCGGATAACATGCATATTATTCAGGCAGCCAGAAAACCCTCGACTAGGTCCCAGTACAGAAGCAAATGGCTTAGGTTCTGTCATTGGTGTTTAAGTAAGCAGTTGGACCCTAGGGGGGGTTACAATTGACACGGTACTGTCCTTTGTATCCTTCTTAGCAGAGTCGGGCGTCCACGTTCTGTCATGCAGAACTTATCTTTTAGCGGTTTCCGCTTACCTTTCTACGGACCAATGCTCTTACTCTCTGTATAACCCAGTGGTTAAGAGGTATTTTGCAGGCTTGACGCGCCTTTATCCTCCGATTCGTAGTCCGCACGCGACGTGGGATCTAAATGTGGTCCTGACGGCGCTGTGCCATAAACCTTTCGAACCGATGGCCATGGTGGACCTCAAGCACCTGTCATGGAAGTTGTCCTTTTTGGTCGCCATTCCTTCAGCAAGGCGGGTGAGTGAGCTCCAGACTTTGTCGGTGGAGTGTCCCTTCTTGGTTTTTTACAAGGATAAGGTGGTCCTACGGACAAATCCTACTTTCCTGCCGAAGGTGGTATCTGAGTTCCATCAGAACCAGTCAATTTCCCTGCCGGTCTTTTTTCCGAACTCTGCTTCAGAGGCAGAAAGGGTTCTGCATTGTCTTGATGTTAGAAGGGCTCTTAATTCGAGGGGGCGCTAGAGGGCCAACCAAGATGGCCGCTCTTACCTGAGCTCCCGCTCTGCCCGCAATAAATCCTGTTGAATCCCGCGGTTCCCGGCTACATACTGGAAATCAGAGGGCTTCTCCCTGCTTCTGATTGCACAGCACACTCCCTGCCGAAATTTGGGGGAGAATCGGCCAGTCCAGGTCCCCACACCACTACATCGGCGCGAAGGCCGGGACCTCCCCGAGCGCCGGGCGGACGCCGAGGGGCGGGGCGCGGCTTCGCGGAGACCGTTGAGCGGTCATTCCTTGCTCCGGAGATCCGTCACCCACGGACACCGACGGCCCTCGGGGAGCGCCGCCCCCCCCCCTGGTTCGGGGCCGACGTGGGTCCGGACGCGTGCCTGCGGAGCCCCCCCCTCCGGATCGGGGCATCGGCGCTTCGGACATAGGGCCCGGGCCGGTGCTGGTGGGACCGCCCGGGGCCCGGCAGGCAACCAGCTGCCCCCCATCCTTCCTGGGACCGCCTCGCCGACAGACCCCGTGGTGAGGGGTGTCATCACCTAGCCATCCGGCGGATCCCCAGCCCCCACCTGAGTGCGACACCTGCAGTCCGGCCACAGAGGCGCCTTCCCGCTTTCCCCGGAGCCATCATGCGGGGCCGCACCGAACCGGGAGGCAGCGACGTGAGCGGGGGAACTCCAGGACATCCGCCCGACAGATGAAGACCTGAGGTACGTGCCCGGATTCGCCGAGAGCCCCGAGAATAGACTGCTGCGCCCCCCAGACGTGGCCACAGGCGCGGTTGGCCGTGGGTGGTGGCGGCTCAGGGGGCTGAACTCCCTCCGGTCCACGAAGAAGCCCATAAAACACCTGGGGCCAGGCCTCGATTGGGGGTCGGGCCTCCACCGACCTAACGCCAGTTCTCCCTCAGTCACGGCGGCAACTACAAGCCACCTCGCCACCGCTGACCCTCTTCGCCAAGACTGCATACATTCACCCGCCAAGATGGGCAAAGTAGATAAACTTCAAAAGAAGCTGACATTCGATAGCAACACTGCACCCAAAACTCCAAACCCACAACAAGGGGATGACCCGTCACCGTGCAGTTCTAGTCAACCAGTAGCCGAAAGCTATCCAATGGAAATAAAAGAACTCCTTCTAGATCTAAAAGCAGGCATAGGAAGTCTAAATAACAAGATGGATGGTCTATCCTCCAAAGTCGATCTGATGCAACATCGCCTAGACACACATACAGAACGGCTAAACGACGCTGAGCAAAGAATCTCGAGCCTCGATGACGGTGCCACATCCCTCTCCAACAAAGTTGCGCGACTTGAAAGCCAAATGTCCGCAACAATGGCCAAGTGCGAGGACCTGGAGGGTCGCTCTAGGCGGAACAACATCCGAATCGTTGGGGTCGGGGAAAACGCTACCCCAGGGAAGATGGAGGACTTTGTGGAGTCCGTGTGCCTCTCCCTCTTCGGCCGAGACTCCTTCTCGCAAATGTTCATGATTGAAAGGGCCCACAGGACCCCGACCTCCAGACCAGCCCCAGGCGCACCTCCTAGAGTCATCATAGCGAGGCTGCTCAATTACAGAGACCGCGACACCATCCTGCGACTGGCAAGGGAGAAGGGAGAGTTACACCACGACGGAGACAAAATCCATATTTATCCCGATTTTTCATCAACAGTACAGACCCAGAGGAGAGCGTTCACCAGTGCCAAACAACGACTGCGTGAAGGGAAGCTCGCATATTCCATGATTTTCCCTGCTCGTCTCAGGGTACAATACAACGAAAAGACTCACTTCTTTAATTCACCTGAGGAAGTCCATCTATTTCTGGACCGTAACGGTTGCCCAGCTCACAATCCTCAACGACCCCACGCACGAAGAGAGAGGGTCCCCAGGAATCCTCCTTAAAACCCAAGCCAGGCTCCAAAACATACCCAAATTGCCGGAACACGCTCACTCACCATTAAACATCTGGGCAGAGTTCTTGGAAGGACCCCAAGCGCCCCGAGCACAGCATCTGTTTCCTCACTCAGGTTGAGGGGGATCCCGTCGGACATGTTGGGGGTTGTCCGCGAAATGGGAATAGTTTTAAGGGCTGTTGGACTGTTTATTGTTTTTTGTTCAGGGTCAGGTTAACAACCACCCTTCTGGCATTGCCAGATCTCGTTAAGTGCAAATCTCTCACTAGGAGAGACCAGCACCCTCCTGAGTTGCCTCCCCTCGGTTTCGCTCCTCGCTCTCCGCTTCCTGTCGTCGTGCCCCATGTAATGTACCTCGATATGCTCCATGCCCACCATTCCACCCAAAACTATATAACGACCATTGGACCAAGGAACTCCCAACGCAATTCCAAACTTTCTTCTCTTGTCAACACTCAAGGTTGCGACATGGAATATAAGGGGAGGTAACATCCCTTCTAAAACCTGCAAAATCCTACAATACCTAAGGAGACATGAGATTGACGTGGCAATGATACAGGAAACCCACCTAACACCCGTGAAAGAACGCACATGGGCCAAATCGTGGGGATGCCATAGATATTATTCATCTTACTCCTCCTATTCTAGAGGAGTGGCTATTCTAGTACACAGAAGAACCAATTTCCGTCTCACACACGTTGCAAATGACTCCATAGGAAGATCCGTACTGGTCAAGGGCATAATTGCAGGCAACGCGATAACCTTTATTAACTCCTACGCCCCCAATGTAGATGGTCCAGATAACTTTGGCTGGGTGATGTCGCAGCTCTCCTCACTTGAACATTCCACGGTGGTTTGGGGTGGCGACATGAACACGGTCATAGATCCGGCCAAAGACAGATCACACCCCTCGTCTCAGCAGACCTCTAAAGCCAGTTTGCAAATAACAGAAATCTGCTGCGCCTTTGACTTAAAAGACGCCTGGAGAACAGTTAACGGAGATCTGAGGGACTACACCTTTCACTCAGCGGTCCATAATACCAGCTCTCGCATCGACTACTTGTTCACATCCAGAACAGGCCCCCTACAGCCCGGTCCCTGTCACATCCTTCCACGAACTATATCAGACCACTCGCCAATGGTCCTTTGTCTCCTCGCCTCCCAGCCTATCCCCAGACTACAGAATTGGCGCTTCAAGACAGGTTCCATGCTGGACACGGTTTTCGCAGCAGAGCTAAAAGAGGAGATCGAAATCTTTCTCGGAGCCAATGTGGGGTCGGTCTCCTCGGCCGGAGTGCTATGGGAGTCTCTGAAATGCTTCGTAAGAGGCGTATGCCAAGCCAAGGAGAATGGCATCGTCAAACTTATTAGACGCGAACTTAAAACCTGCGAGGACCGCCTCAAAGATCTCGAACGCAAATCCAGAGATTCGGACGAACCAAAGATGAAAGCTACCCTGAAAGAAGAACTGCTGAAGTTTAATACACTCGCCGAACGCGAACTAAAATTTCTCCACCGTGGCACGGTAGTCAGAGAATACGGTGAGGGACAAAAGCCTGGAGCTCTCCTGGCGAAGTTGCTGAGAGCTGACCACACACCGACGCCCATTACAGAGATTCGCAGCCAACAGGGAAGAACGTCGAACACAGATGTCGACATGGCAGAGGAATTTAGGCTCTTCTACCAGGAGCTTTATAGTTCCCAACACCCCGAAAATTCTGATGCCCCACTGAGATACCTGAGGGAGACGGAATTATACTGGGCAGAGGCACAACTAAGGGAACCCCTCAATGAACTGATTTCCCCAGAAGAAATAGCTGAGGCAATTAAATCACTCCCGAATACCAAAGCCCCCGGCCCTGATGGCTTAACCGGGGAATTCTATAAAGCCTTCGCGCCTACCCTTGCTCCCCTTCTGGCCGATGTATACGAGGAAGCCCTAGAGAACGGTACCCTACCCCAGACCATGCGTGAAGCCAATGTGATTCTCCTGCTCAAAACAGACAAGCCACCGGATAAATGTGCTTCCTACCGCCCCATTTCCCTCCTAAATCTAGACAACAAGATTCTAGCAAAAATCCTAACGAACAGACTGATGCCACTAATGCCTGCTCTAGTTCTTGCTGACCAGGCGGGGTTCATACCGGGCCGCAATACCACATTCGGCATTAGGAGACTGTTTGGAGTGATGGGAGCACTGGACCCAGCCCAACAGGCCATTGCTCTTCTTCTTGATGCTGAAAAAGCGTTTGACTCGGTGGAGTGGCCATTTCTATTCTCCGTACTCGCCAGGATGGGCCTGGGGGCTCGCTTCATTAAACTAGTTTCCCTGCTATACTCTAAACCTACAGCCAACATACTAGTCGGCACAGCTAGATCGTCCATCATCAACTTACAACGGGGTACCAGGCAAGGCTGCCCACTGTCAGCTCTACTATTCGCCCTAGTAATGGAACCCCTTGCCTCCAATCTTCGTGAGCATAGTCAACACCGAGGTCTGGTCATAGGCCCACACAAACTCATCATCTCGCTGTACGCGGATGACGTGGTTCTTTACATAAGAGACACAATCGACAATCTGAACCCCATCATGCGCGAAGTGATCAGATTCGGGGCAGCATCTGGCCTCAAGATCAATCAAACAAAATCAATTGTCTTCCCGCTCACCCCGGCGACTCAGCCATTTCATGACGACTTCCATTTCACCTGGAAATCATCCAAGGTGCGATACCTAGGCATCCAAATGTCACTAAATCACCAAGAAGTATTCCGGGACAATTACGAGGTGGTTTTCAAGTCCCTAACAGAAAAGGTGGCCCGATGGAAATCCCTACCCCTAACACTATGGGGAAGAACCTCTCTTGTCAAGATGGTGATTCTTCCGAAACTTCTTTATCTCTTCACCAACATTCCCATCCTACTTCCACAACCCTTCCTGAAAAAACTAAAGAGTCTGGTCCTGGAGCTACTGTGGGCCGGTAAACCCGCCAGAGTGGCTCACTCCACGCTAACCCTCCCAGTAACGAAAGGTGGCTTGGCGCTCCCCGATCTGGAGAGGTACTACTGGGCGGCTCAGGCGCAATTTCTTAGCCACTGGTACGCCACAAACCCTGTCAGACCACATGTCCAGATTGAGAGGGCCCTAGCCTCACCGAATCTACTGAGAGCAGTCATCTTCGGGAAAATCCCGGTCCCCAACGACACGATGAATGTAATCTTAATAACGTACAAGATATGGAAGCTCTTAGCGCAGAGACACAACATCGTCACTCGATACTCTCCACTCCTACCTGCAAAATTCATACCGGGGATCTCGCTGACGTCCGAAAAAGTGTACCTCCAATGGCTAGAGAAACTTCAAATTAAGAACCTTGGGGACCTATTCACTGATGACAGTTTCCTGACCCCCGATCAAGCGAAGGGAAAAGGTGGCACTACCTCGCTAGACATCTTTATCTACTTCAGGGTACGCCACACTCTGCAAGCAATCCTTCCTACCTTTCCACAACAACCCCAAACATGGCAACTCTTACACTCAGTAATTCAGTCTCAGGGTGAGGGGAGACCCCTCTCTCAGATCTACAGAACCATCACTACAGACACATCTCCCACTGTGACCCGAGCCAAGATTAGATGGGAAAGGGCCCTAAACATAACTTTCTCCGACACCGATTGGTCCTTTATCCTTAGACAGACACAGAAGATTGCCCTCAATACCCGCCTCAAGTTAATCCACTTCAACTACCTGCACCAAACGTACTTTACACCAGCCAAAGCAAAAATACAGCATCCAAATTCATCCTTCGAATGTGAGAGGTGTGGATTGACATCTGCAAACTTCTTTCATCTAGCATGGGACTGCCCTAAGCTGGCCTCATTTTGGCCCCAGGTGCTGGAAATTACGAGTAAGATAATCGGTGAGCCGATTCTCCCAGCCAACACAGCAGCGCTGTTGGGTATGACCAGACTGTTGAAGGCCCCTACGAGAAAGCTAGCAGGCATTCTACTGACACTGGCTCGCAGAAGAGTCGCCATGGCATGGAGCCGTGGTCCTCCCCCATCAGTCACCGCATGGCGCAGAGATATTCTTTACTGCCAAGATGTTGAAACAGATTTCATTAAGCTGCTGCCACAGCATGCACGCCCACCCGACATCTGGGGACCCTTAGTAACCTTTTTGATGAATGAATCAGTGGGGGCTCCTGCCTCGCCGATCAGTTCTCAGTAGAGGCAGTATCTTCTCGTTAGAGACAACAAGGGAAGTTTCCCTTCTCATACCAACCGCTGACTCGGTTGCATACTCATAGACTTGGTGGAATATACACAATATAGGGGTCGGGGGGCGGGGGTGGAGGTAGGGGGGGAGGTAGAGGGGGACATGGCTAGGCTAATTCCACCCTAATGTGGGTGAGAAGTTGTTTGTTGTTTGAAAATAATAAAATAAAAATAAATATGGAAAAAAAAAGAAGGGCTCTTAATTCTATCTGGACAGGACATCCGAGCCTAGGAGCTCTTCTCAACTTTTTGTGACCTTTGGTAACCCACAAGGTAAGCAGGCCTCTAAGGCGACTATTTCTCAATGGATCGCTGCTTGCATTACAGAGTCTTACACCGTCCAAGGGCTGAAGCCTCCTAAAGGTATTCATGCACATCTGGTGTGGGGCAAGGCAGCCGCGGTTGCCTTTCAGAAATATGTCCCCTGGGATACCATCGCAAAAGCTGCTACTTGGGCCTCACCTTATGCCTTTTGCAAGCATTATTGTCTAGACATGAGCTCAAGATCTGATGCTCAGTTTGGTCAGGCTGTGCTGAAGAAACTGTTTCAGTAAGGTTTTTTTCCATCCACCCATAGTTCCTGTAAGGAGTGCTTGAGAATCTCCCATAAGTATGGAGGAAAGTGGACGGGATGTAGGTGTATAACAAGGTTACTCACCGTAGTGACCACCTTACTCCTAGTCCATAGTCCCCTTTCCTCCCTACGCCCGCCCGCCATCCCCTCTAATGAGGTTCCTCTGTTATTGCTAAGAGGTCTTGGACCTAGCGATAGAAAAGGACTGATGGGCGATGCGCGGGGCGGAGGCGAGATGGGCGGGGTTACGGCTGCGTGCCGGGCCCCGCGCAGAAAGAGAGGAAGGACAAAATGTTTGCAAAATTTTGGATGCTTTTTACAAAGTGCTCCGGTCCCGTCCCACAGTACGGAGAGATGTCCCATAAGTATGAAGGAAAGGGGACTATGGACTAGGAGTAAGGTGGTCACTACAGTGAGTAACCTGGTTAGACTCTCTGTTGCACACGCATAGCATTATGTTATACCGGCTAATGAGCTGACACATATGTTTTTCTTTCTCTCTATTTTTCTTTATTTTTTCCACCCGCACTGCACCATTTCAGGATACGTATGAACGTTGGTAACATTGCCACATATTATTGTGATGTATTTTAACCAATACTTGTGGATATGATGTAACTCTGGTGCACATTGAAATACCATGGTTGTCTATGCCTCAATGTATTTTGTATTTTATATTATATGAATTGAAATTTGGATCGATGCAATGTGGGTCACATAACTCAATATGGACCTTAAATATCATAACGGTGTATTACGGGGACTGAACCGTGTTGGACATCAAATGAATTTGAATTTGGATGGTCATCATGTGAATCTAATGTTGTATTGTAATGTGGATTTGAAATATGTTTATTATGGCACTTAATGAACAGTAAGCACTGGCCCTGATGAAGGACGATAGCGTCCGAAATGCATAGGCCGTGGCTCAGATGCATCTGCAATTTATTGATAATATTATTGATTAACTCCTGAAGTAATATTGATAATATTACTTCACGAGTTAATTGAAAAATAAACAAAGATTGGAAGAAATAAGCTATACAACTTGCATACATTTTTTCCATCGAATTTAAAGATTTGAAACACATACCACATTTATGTGGGTTTTGGGAGTCCAGCCCACACCACTGGCTTTGTAGCCAACGTCTTGTTTTCGCAAATAATAAAAACTCAACTTCAGAAATTCCACAACCATGTTCATGCCACCTATCCCAGGCCATCAGGTGAGGTTTAAGGAGGCGGAAACAAAAGTAGCGGCTGTTAGAGTCTCAAACCCACCTCCAACACTTCAGGGAAGGACCTACAGGCAACAAACAGAAAAATAGGAGGCAGGCAGTAGACTTAAGATTCAAGATGGCCGCCCCACCAAGTACAACCTTTATCCAATAAACTCTTAACCTTGCCAGGTCCAGGAAGGACGGGGAATCAACCAATCACATTGCACTCCTCCCCACACACCTCAGGTGCAAATCGCTTGAGAGAGAATACCCAGGAGAGGGGCCATGACACTGCATAAGCCTAGACTCGAAGCCTGTCAGATTAGGAGCTTGTGGGAGGGATTGACAGTAGTTGAAGGACCAGGAAGGAGCTTGTAGAGACCGGGAGGAAGGAGCAGAACTGGAGGAAGGAGTACAGGCAGAGCTGGAGACAGGCCGGAGGAGACAAAAGGAGAGGAGATGAATGTTCAGAAGGGAGATGTCCCTGGTGGAAACTATTGGGAATTAAAAGCTATATTGGAGTAGAGGGTGAACTATCAAGAGTATTATTGAGGTTGATTGATTTCCAGTATGTCCTGCTTTTTGTCTGCAGGCAAGAACTCTACCATCCTTTGTATCAAATCCAAGAGGGATTAGTTCTCTCATCCCAACAGCTACATAGAACTTGCAGACTTGGTGGTCTCCACCTTAGTGGAGATTACCTTCTTTGCCAAAAAGAGCATTTTACAGCTCTCCTTATCAGTATGTGCAGACAACTGAGAGGATGACTGGAACAAAGAGCTCCTAATGCTGGTGACTAAGGCAGACAGTCAGGAGGAGGGTCTTTCAGCCAGAAGAGCGGGTTAGAGTTAGGAGTCCTATACTTATCCCAGCTCGCATTTTGTACCACTTAAATGGGGGATATAGAAAAGTGTCCATGATTATTGATTCATTTAATTTACGCTATATTTAGATAAAAAGAATTAAAACGGTCGTCCATCAGGAGCACAAACATCATACGGCCGTCTCGACCACACAGCTGAGAATGGGCTCGTGAAACACGAGGGGCTTCCCGCATCTAACTAGAAAATCTGACTTGGCTCTAACAGATTTCGACATACTTTATTTCCAGGAAACCTAGTTAGTGGCAAACCCTCTTCTTGATGGCTTCAATCTAGCCCATGCATTGGCATTAAAAGACCTTAGTGGTAGACCCAGGTCTGGGTTAATAACAGCAATAAAAGTCGGTAGTGGCCTGTCTTTAAAGCAAGTCCTACTGGCGTCAGAATTAATTCTGGCCACGATCATCGATTGGAGAAGATATCCTATCTGTGACCAACCGACTTTGCCGGAAGAGATCTTGCTACTCAAAGTGTACTGGAATCCAGCAAGAGTTAAGACAATGACACTGCTGAACCGTATTGAAGCTCTGATTGAAAGTGCAATGGCCAGTAAGAAGCCCCCCCATATCATCATTACGGGCGACTTAAATGTGGATCTCTCTCTCTGTACAAATAGTTCCACTGGACGTGCATACGCTTGGAATAACCTAATGGATACAAGAGATCTACACAATCTGCAGCTAGCGGTTGCGGGAACCGCCCCTCAGATACCCTCCTGGGAAATAAATGATGTTGAAGCAACCATCGACTACATCCACACCTCTCGTAGCCTCCTGGCATTATTAGACTCATTCACAGTGATTCGCACCAAATCTAGCGATCACAACATCTTGACTGCGGTTTGGTTCACGGACAAACCCCCAGCGAGACATCTGAATGCCAGGGTAGAATTAAACACGTCTGGCAATAGGATAAGATTGTCAGACACAGCCATCTTGCAATTTACGAAAAGCTACGCTGATTTCACATTGCCGTCCGCAAACGCAGACTATTCCTCTTTCTTGACGGCTCTTGTCCCGCTAAAGAAAAGGATACTCAAGCACACGAAACCCACCGTGCACGTTTTCAACAAACCTTTAGTGGAGAAAAGAAAAGACTTAAGGCAACTGCGGCGGACAGCAGAAAAATCACAAAGTGCCGGCTCATGGGAAGCAGTAAAACTCGCTAAGACCAACTACAAAACCTGGCTACGTAATACCAAATATCAACGTTACCAAGACGATGCTGAACAAATGCTATGTGTGATATGCAGCATGAATTCAAGAGATTTTTGGGCATTGATCAAGGGCAACAATAACATGTCCTTGCTACCTTTGATAAACACTGTGAGTGATTCGGCCTGGACAAACCACTTTGAAACCCTGTTTAGTCCCCGCAACAGACAAGAAAGCCCGATTGTGGATCTCACATCCACCACATGGGATATTTCGGCCGATCAGGAGACAATTCTAATGAAAATTAGAAAGCTCAACAACTCGCAGGCTGCGGGTCCAGATGGAATCACCAACCACGAAATAAAGCAACATACTGTTCCTTGAAGCCTTTTTATATTGGAAGTCTTCACAAAATATGAGGAAACAAGATCTATCCCCCCATCATGGAAGCAAGCAATCGTGGTTCCGATTTTCAAAAAAGGGCCCAGGGACAACCCGAACAACTACCGGTCCATCGCCCTCCTTGATTCCATAGGGAAATTATTTGGATCCCTATTACTGGACAAGTTTCTGCTTTGGACAACATCCGCGAAAAAGGCGGACCCACTCCTAGCGGGTTTCGTGAAGAACCTGGGCACAACAGTGAACATCTTGGCTCTGAGTATATTTAAAGCAAAGGTCCTTGAAGGTCGGCCAAAAATCTACATCGCTTTTATCGATCTGGTTCAAGCCTTTGACCAGATCGATCGATCTGCGCTCTGGGAAAAACTCGAACAACAGTCTTGCCCGCCTCAAATTTTGAACCCCATCAGGGCTTTATATACAGGCACTTCCATGTGTCTGCAGCTAAATCAAACTGGCCTGCTTTCCCCATAGATTCAAAAAGGCCGTGGTGTTAAACAAGGCTGCCCACTGGCCTGGCACTGTACAATGCCTATATTGCAGACTATGAGAGATGCAAGAACAGAGTGAAGTCTCCCCCCCTCCGACTTTAGGAGAAGAAAAAATATCACGTCTACTTTATGCAGGCGATATAATACTCCTGGACTACACACCGATAGGTCTCCAGAGGCAAATTTCCAACCTGGCCGTTTACCTGAAAGACAACTCCCTACAGATGAATAGAGAAAAAACAAAAATCATGGTATTGAACAAACATAAAACCACAAAGAAAACATTTACATGATCAATTGCCAACCAACCATTGGAGGTTGTGGAATCCTTCAAATATCTTGGAGTGATTTTGAACAAAAGCACCACTGAAGCACCGATCCAGGACTGTCTACGGGCAAAGACTCGCCTCCTCACAACCCAGTCTGTTGCTATTAACAAAAAACATGGCCGTTTTACAATATCTCCGCTTTTGATGTTTTACAGGTCAAAAGTTGTTTCTAGCCTCACATATGGGATGGAGGCAATGCTCTACCTACCAGGAATATTATGTCAAAAGTTGGAGGGTCAATACTGGAAGAAGGTCTTGAACCTCCCATCTTCTCTGCCAATTTCCATGATTAGGAGGGAGCTAACTCTTCCATCCTTAAGCTCCATAGTAGCAAGGAATGAGCTGATGCTCTATAGAAAAACCCTGTTACCAATGCCGCCTTTTATCCTAAAGGTGATCAACAAGGAAATTAAAGCCGGTCACTGCAAAAGGTTAGAAATCTGGACTAGTAAGAACAAACTCCCGCTGGCTAGGATTGGCAGCACAGATGCTGAACTCATCCAGAACCCAGAAAAGGTCAAGAAAAAGATTCTGGAAAATGACTGGATTTGAACTCTGGACGCAACAAGTCATCTCCAGTCCTCATTGGAGCTTCCTCTGGACGTAAGAAAGGTTAATGAAACCCACAGCTATCTGATAAAAAGTCTGGATAGGAAACTCAGAGAAAACTTTATGCAAATACGTTTAAACATCATGCACACCAACGAAACATTAGCAAGATGGAAATTGTCCGATTCAGCAATGTGCCATTTCTGTATGCAAAAGGAAACTACAGAAACCACTCGACATCTCCTCATGAACTGTCAGGAGCTGATCGCCGTTCGTTCTCGTCACCTGGATCCACTAATTAAACACTTAAAGTTCTTTGACGAAGATGAATGGTGGCATCGGCTGATGAGTGGAGAAAAAACTTCTTGGGCGATCGCTGTAGTAGGCTTCTTCCAAGAGTTAGGTCTATTCACCAGAGTTAAAACCGATAAGACTGTAGCCCAAAACGATAAATAACCACACATCCCTGGTGGAATAAACTGGAGATTCAGCTTCCAGAAGAACGCTTAGTGGGGATCCTGGACTCGATATGGATATATAAAGTTCTGGAAGGATATAGCTTGACAAATCCTTGTAAAAATTGTTTGTAATTCAATTGAATCAAGAATAAAAATAAAAAAATAAAAAGAATTTACCATAAAAGCCAACATGTGCATAGACAACCAGAAATACAATCAAGGCTAATAACACCAAGAACTACACATTTTGCCCAATTAATAAAATATCATACAGATTGCCAATACTAAAATAAAAACTTTTTTTTTTTTTTTAATTGTATTACAATTTTTACAAAAAGACGTTCCCTTGTTTGCAATTTTTAGGAAAAGTGAAACTTTCTCCGTTGTCTTTTTCCCTTTTTTTCCCTTTAAAATTCACAGATTCTATTTGTTCCCTGTTGGATTTCCTTTCAACTCCAGGCTTTTAAGGAACTTAGCTGTTGCCACGGTTAATGTTGTTGAATTTCCACTCATTAACTTGTTCCACCAGTCGTCTTCACTTGTGGTCGAATGTGAGAGCCAGTGTAGACGCAGATAGATTGTTCTGAATTTGTCCATACCCAGGCAGTGAAGAAGTAGGTGTTGCACTGTTTCGGGCTCCAACCTGTTACAATACCGACAGTTGGGGTCTTTAGACTGTTTTCTCTGGAATAAAACTTCTTTCGTCTTCAAGACATTCAAGCGAGCTCTTAAAAAAGTTGTACGTAACGGTTTATCTGGAAACTTTTTCAGGTAGTTTCTTAGCTCATCAATCCTTTGTGTATTGATTGTATGGTGAGTCTGAGTTGTGTGCTCTTGAGCTTTTTCCAGCGTGTCAATCCAATCTTGAATTTTTAATTTTTTCTTGATTTTTCCGGGAATACGCTCTATGTCCCATTCGGAGCATCCGATTTTTTCTGTTATTTCCAGTAATTTGTTATACCAAGTCGTCAGCATTTGATTTTTTTTGCTCTTCATTTCATCGTGGATGATGTCCAAGATTTTGGGCCGGGGACTTCTTAGAATTTTTCCCAGGAATAGTAGACTGTTTCTCTCGACTACCGATTTTAATGATTGGAGGCTCAGTTCTCGTCGGATGACTGCTATGGGAGTAGAATTCGGGAGTCGTAGCACTTTACGCCAAAAGATCCCTTCCAATTTAGGCCATAGTGTCGATGGAAAATGTGGCATTGCCTCTGCTCCATAAGTTATAGCCGGTACTGCTTTTGCTTTGAAAAAGTTGATTATTGGGAGGATTGTGAATTTGCCGAATTTTCTTTCCAGGGTCAAGGCCTGTGCTGCCAATGTCTTAGTCTTGATGTGTAGGTGCTCTTGCATCGTTATTTCTATTCGACTTCGACAGATTTTTACTCCCAGGTAGGTGAAACTTTTTACTATGTCCAGTTTCTCCGAGTTTGCAAACCACTGAGGTCTTTTAGTTGGTTTTGACGATTTTTCCAGGATCAAAATTTTGTTTTTTGTTGTATTTAGTTCCAAGTAATTTTTCTTAAAATGTGTTGAAAGACTGTCTAATTGCCGCTGAAGACCGATAGCTGTTTGGCCCAGCAGTAAGATGTCAGCCGCGTAGAGCAGTCGTGTTACTTTCCACTCACCGTTTTTGGGTGGATATGAGCGGGTGTTGTTTTCTGCTTCCACTATGTCTGCCATATATGCCTTGTACAATGCTGGAGCCAGGGGGCAGCCTTGCTTAACCCCTCTGGCTGTTTGTATAGTTTTTGACAAGAGGCCGGCGTCATTGAGGCGTACTCTGATTGAGGTCTTACTGTACAAGGCTTTGACTGGGTCTAGATTTGATGGTGGACATTTCTGTTTTTCTAGTTTTCGCCATAGTTTTTCCCTGTTTACGCGGTCAAATGCTTAGACCAAATCAATCGTTGCTATATATATTGTTGGATGACCCTCGGAAACTTTAGACTTCAGGATACTCAGCATCATGATGTTAACTGCGGTGCCTAGGCCCTTTTCAAAACCCGATTGTAATGGATCTGCTGTCTTAGCCTCTTTCTTCCATTCACGAAATTCGTCCAGCACCAAGGAGCCAAAAAGTTTTCCCAGCACGTCCAATAGTGCTAACGGCCTGTAGTTTTTTGGGTCGTCTCTCAGGCCCTTCTTGTAAATCGGGACAACGTTCGCTGTTTTCCATGTTGCAGGGACAGATCTTGTAATCCTGCATCTTGAAAAAATTTCTGTTATTAGTGGTGCCCAGATTTCTGGGTCCTGTTTAAGGTCGATATTTGAAATTCCATCGGGGCCTGGGGCGCGGGAGTTGTTTAGCTTCTTTATCTTCTCCAGAATGGTCTGCTTGGTGTGCACGTTCCATTTGCTTGTACCTCCTTTGTCTGTTATATTTGTTTTTGGTATAGTTTCCTTGAAAAGATTAGTGAAGTGATCCAACCATTTTTCTTCAGAGACGCTGTTGATGATGGTCTTTTCTGTGACTGACGATTTGTTCTTTATTATCGTCCAGAAATCTTTTGAATTCCTTTTGCAAACTGTTCTCAACATGGTCTCGGCATCTTCTTGATATAGTTTCCAACGTATGTATTGAAGCCATGACTTGTAGTTTTTTTTCTGTTGGATTACTAAGTCAAGATTTTCTTGCGTTGGGTTTGTTTGAGCCCTCCTTTTGGCTTTTCTGAGGTTGGATTTCTTTAGCCTCACTTCTTCATTGTGTATATGCAGATTTGTTTTTTCTTTTCTTCTTTTCTGTCTTGGATGTGAATACGGTATGAGAAGTGGGCAATAATCCACTTTGTCTATGATGTTATTGATGGTGTTGAGTCTATTTTCATTTTTGTAAGTTGCTGTGATGGAAACAAGACCTAAAATTAGGTCTTGTGTTGTTAACTTTAGCTGGTTTCCTTGAGTGTTAGTTTCTATTTTTTGAGACATTTTCACCAGCGAGTCTTTAGTTGCATGCCATGTTGCTGTTAGTAAATTGTGGTCACTCTGAGTGGTTTTCACTACCTCAAAACTCTTGATTAGTACATATAGACCCTTGGAAGCGAAGATATGATCAATTGTACTTGAGTTTCCTTCGCTTTCCCATGTTGGAATCCTGGGTCGAGCTATTTCTAGGGAGTTGAGGTTATACAAGTCACGGGATTCCATCAGTTCAGACCATGCAAGACCTCTTTTTGCTGATTGCGAGCTGAAGTTTGTTTTATTTCGAGCTGTGTTTTTTTCCTCTTCCGGAGCTAAACAGGTGGCATTCAAATCGCCACATATCAAGATATGGTCCACATTGTAGGCTGTCGTTGCTACAGTTAATATTTCTTCTATGTCGTTAAGAAATTCAATCGTTTTTATTGCAGCCGGATTCCAGTACATATTCAGTACGAGGATAAGATCTTTTCTTCCTTTCGTCTGTGATTTTCCGTCTTTCTCCCAGTCTAATAATGTCGCTTGGATTACCAAAGATGATACCAGATTATGGGCTATTCTCAAACTTCCGCCTATACAGACGGCTGTTATGAGGCCTGATGTTGGATGACCTCTTTCCCCTTTTTGAGCTAGAGATAGTAAAACCTCAAAGCCGTCCATGCTCGGTGGTTGAAATAGCCAGGTCTCTTGCAGACTGGCTAAATTGAATCGGACTAGGTTTATCTCCCCTGGTTGTGAGAGGTGAATATGGCCTCTGGTGTTCCATGATCCGATGGTTATAATTTGCTCCGTAGTCTGTGCCGTAGTTTCAAGACCACGGACACAGTATATGGATTGCTATTTTCTGGTATAGCGTGACAGTACCGAGGGGATCCAGGCCCATCTTTTTGAGTCTTTTTCAATCGTGTCAATCGTGTCCGAGTGATCTTTGGTCAGAGATTTATCACTCACCGGGCATCTCTCTTTCCCTCTAGTGGTCTGCATGTAGATGAAACCCTTTGGTTTCCGGAGTGATCCAGGATCTTTTGTCACTTGGAATAGGTGCTTTAGCTCTCTCTTTTTTTTGAAATTGTGATTTGTTTCTTTTGTTGATTTCCTTTTGGATCTCGAGGTGGAGATTTATAATCTAAAAATGACACCTTTCTTTTTTTGTTGTTGGACGTGGTATTTCTGACTCGGAATTTTCAATGGTGTAGACACTTTTGTTAGATATGTCAATCATACTTTCATCTGGCATTTGTTGAAACTCCCTTTTGTCGCATGTCTGCTGGGAACCATTCTCCATGTGTGTGGATTTTTTTTCCGTAACCGTTATCCATTTTGTCATAAGCTCGTTTGTCTTGCTTTCGCTTTCCGATTTCTTCTGTGTCTGTTGTATTTTTAGACATTGAATTTCTTTCGGTATTAACCGATTGTTTGGTGTTGTCTGTCTCGATTGTTGTTGGTTCTTTTCCTTCCTATATCTGTCAATGTTTTTTGTTTTTAATTTGAACTGATCCTCTTTGATTTGTCCGTTCATTCTCGTTTCAGTTTCGCGAACAAAATTTTTTGGACTATTGTGTTGCTTTGTACTGCGTGATTCTCGTAAGTGCTCCTTGGCAGTGTCTTTATTCCGAGTGGAAATCTGACTCACACTGGGAATCGCTGGTGTCTCTGTTTGGTTTTTATCAATCATTTTTTCTCGATTCTCAGTCTGATATGTTTGGGTGCTAATGTTCACTGATTTTTTTTTTTAATTGAAATACCTTGTTCTTTTGCTGTTCTAGAAGATTTGTTTGGGTGTTGGTTGTGTCCGTCATTGTGCCTTTATCTTGAGTATTTGCCTTCCAAGCTTCTGTGGCCAGTATAAATCTTTCTAAGTGAGTCAGTTTTGAGGTGAAGGACGCTAATAGCGAAGTGTGGTCCTTTAATGTATCGTTAATGGACTCGTATAACTTGCCAAACGGTGCTAAGGCGATAGTTACTGCTGACATCAGCGGCTTTTCCAGGTGAAATACTTTCTTTTATTTTCAAAATTTCCTGATCACGCTTGACTTTATGTGGGGTAGAGAGGAGTAAACGCAGTGTGTCCGTTAGAGCATCATCCTTTCTTTGTGGAATAGTCGAGTTCGTGCATCTGGTCGACTCTTTGTGTTTAATCATGTTTTTGTAATTTAGTATGGCCTCTACCAGTTTTGCTTCTTCTTGATTTTTTCGATGAGTTGTTTGAGGCCTCAATATGATTTCTTGACTTTTTGTCTCCTCTGCGGGTATGGTTTCTGTACCTAGTGCCTGGTCGCTTGTTTTATCATCCAACTCTTTTTGTTTAGTCGTTGATTTGTGATCTAAAGTAGCTTCAGGTATTTTCTCTTCTTCACAGTTTCTTGCGTTGACAGTTATAAGCTTGGATGAGGCTTCTTGATTTTGTTCCCTTTCTGATGGTAACACTTCCGTCTCTAATGTATTCGTTTTTTTTCCTTTCTTTTTTCCCTCGTCATTAACCGCTGGTGCTGGATTCTTGTTTCTGCAGTCACTAGCGAGTTTGAATAGCTCTGTTGTTAGCTGAGGGGTCTTAGTTTGGCTAAGGTGCCAACGTATTTGAGGTGAGAAACAGCCACTTTCAGATGATTGTGCTGACACTGATTGGTTGAGTGATTTTCTATGCGGGGATGGTGGAATCTCCTCCAGAATTTCCATGTCGGAGAGTTCGAATCGATTCACCATGGGCGTTTTCCCTAATTTCTCAAACAACCTACCGATCGGGTTATTTGTCTGGACTGCCAATTTGCCTGTTTTCTTCGGCTGTAACTTCGGTGGCAGTTTGAAGTTGGGAGTTGATGAGCGAGTAAGGTTAAAGTCTTTGCATTCTTTACTTTTTGTGATTTGTTTACCCACAGCTTCCTCTTGTTTGGACTCAGAAGTAATTTCTACTTTTCCATCGTCGTTTTGATCGATGGGTGAGTAGTTTGCATCTTGACGCGGCGATGTTTCGCCTTGATGTTCTCTTGCTGAGTAGGTGTGTGTTTTGATCCAATTATGTTCTCTCAGCATATTAAGGTCGTCCGGTTCACGTTCGTCCAGGTCTTCCACGTTCGTCCAGGTCTTCCAAATCAGATATGGTTCCGTTGAGTGAATTGTTTTCTCTAAGATCTGTTAAGTTTGGGTCCGGACTTGGGCGGTCCGCTCTTGCTGTCACCGGATGGACCTCCGTTTTAATTTGCGATTTCTGAAATAATACATTGTTTTCTGTTATTTTCCTTTTGTTTGTGAACGTTTTCTGTGGTTAAATTGTGCGTGTTTATTTCTGGTGTGTATACGTTTTTGTGTGGTTTCTTTGGCATGCCACCAAAAGGCAATTTACAGGACACTTTTTCTTCTTCGTCAGTAAGTATAGGGCTCAACCCTTGCTGGTCTCTGGCGGGCTTGTCTCGCCACCCTTTCCACTCCTCCTCATCATCCACGGCACCAGTGTCCCCCGCGTCGTCAGGAAAACTCCGTTCACGGAGCTGCGCGGCCGCTTCCGTCACCTCTACTCCTCCCACTGATGCGGCTGTTTTCTCTAGTAACCTCTCCCCACTCGCGCTCCCAGTCTCTCCGCATGAAGGCCGCCGTGCCCTGCCCTTGTTGCTGGGAACGTTTCCGTGGTTTTCTTCTTGAGCACGACTGTCTGTAAACACAGCTTCCGACTGCGTGGGCCCATTCAGAGTTAGGCCATACTTATGGGGGGATCTTAGGGGGGGATTGGGGGTGAGAAGGACACTTTTTGCACTTTTTGTGTAATCACCGTTTCAGTTTTGGCACAATTTTCAGCTGTTTTCTGTGCCTGAATTACCACTGAGGTTTTCATGGTTACAAGGCCACTTCTCAGCAAGCGGCCGGATTCTTCAGAGTTAGTTGTCAGCGGTGTTTCCACTAGAGGGGAACCCTCCATAGTGGTACAAGCTTACAACGAATCTGTTGCGATGGTGCAGCGGGATCAAAGGAGAGACCTCCCGCAGTCTCCCGCTAACACGGCTGGCAGTATTGGTAGGAATATATGAGAATCCTACCTTTATGGCCCAATGATCTCAATTCGACTATTCAGCTTCTCCGTGTGAAGGGGCCACCTGTCTGAGTTTCTCCACTCGTTTTCGTGATGTTAATGCAGACTGCCCCTCCGCCCACCAGAGCCAAACAGCAACCCAACAGCACCGGAATAGAAAAAGCACCGCCCTTTACCCCGCACCCGGGCTTCACGCCGCAAGGGTGCAGGGCTCTGCTTTTTATTTCCGGGTCTCGGCTCCAACGTCCAGGGGGGCGTGGCTTAGAGTTCCTGCCTGTTTAAAGCCACAAGCACTGGCTTTTTTGTTTCCAGGATAAGTCTTCACTGAATCACACAGCGTGTGAATGCGAACGAAGCGAAGGGGTGGGATAAAGCTCTCCAGAGCCACAGCAGCCCAACAGCATCGGAATAGTAAAAAAGCACCACCCTTTAATCCGCACCCAGGCTTTTTTTTAACCAGTACCAATCAGAAAAGGGAAGTGTTCATGTGCATGCAGTTTATAAAGATTTTGGTTGTGATGTGCGTCAATTGTGAATGTCCATACAAATCAGGTGGTCATTCTTTAACTAACATGGGCAGAGAAACACATAAAAAAATATAATTGCATTTATGGAAGAAGGTTGCTCAGTTTCGTTCTCCTATACCAGGGCTGTATCAAAAACCAACCTGTGGTAAACGTGGCCAGGGGTACTTAGCTCCCAAACAGAACCTAATGGCCTCAGCAACATTTGACACCTAGTTCTGCAGAAAAAGATACTTTATAGACATTCAAATGAACTCTTTTTTTTTCCTGACCCCTGGACAAAAAGGACAATACAGGCTCATGTTGGCATTTAATTTTGACTTTACAGTTGCCAGAGGTAGAATGCCAAAACGAAGCTTACGGAACAAAGAGAGCCTTGCTTTGGGGCTCATAGAGTCCAGATAGTCCTCATAGCCCTGCACCTGCTTGAGAGTCCAATAGGTACTAAACTGAGACGATATTTTCAATCTCCTAGATATTTCAGCCATCCTTTCCAACTTAAGGGCATGTTGTACTTCGGCTTTTGAGTTTATATCAAGGATCGTCGGGTGGGCCCAAAGATCCACAAGACCCAGAGCCAGGATTTTGGTCTTTACATGCAGCAGCCAAGGAAATTATAGATTTTCTCTCTGGGTGCTTAGAATGGATGTTACAATTCAGACCTGCCCTCTTGTGTACCTCTGAGAATGTGATGACATACATTGTAGAAATTCTTTCAGGGCTGAATTCGTTTTGGTGAGTAGCTATGATGAAAATGGGAAATATAATGTGCAAACTGTTCTGGGAGGGAACAGAGAGCTATACTTAGGGATCTTACCCAGGGCTTTACAGATAGGGCTCAGAGGTTAGCTGGAATCAGTGGAGTGCCTAGTGAGTGGCGTCTTCAGAGTGGGATTAAGTAGGGATCAGTTGAGCGATCAGTGATTGGAGATATGTTTTTATAAGAGTAGGATCTTCAGATTCTACCTAAAGTGTAGGATGAAGGGGAGCAGTCTTCTCTGCGTGCGTGGAACATGTTCCAGAGACTGGGTACGAAACAGGAGACGGCATGTTTACTAGTTTCTTCACTCTCTTTTAGTTATGTTTACAATCTGGCAGTGTCAAGGCTTATGATGGTGCTTTGGCCTCCAGCGATGGTGTGTTCCACAGCAAAGGGGAGTGATGTGTTGGTTATGACTGCTTTATAAGCAAAGCAGGCTCTCTTGAACATGATGTATGCTGAAGGGTTAGGAAATGCCGCTCCATGAATATTGGGGAAATGTTGTTAGACACATCCATGGAGATATCCACGTCCACAAGAGTTGGAGTGAGCTTGGTAGGTCTTCTATGCCGTGTGGAGAAACATGCCTCTGTGGACAAGCTGGTATTCAAGGAACGGTGCAATGTGGATAGTGCTACTTAGAAGGACCTAGGAGTGTAGTTCCCACAGCTGAAGACTTATAGAAAGTCTTGGACTTCCCAGCTTTGCCCTGAGCTAAATGCGCTCTTCACTGTTCAATGACCTATAAAATACTTTTTGGCAAATTGCATATGGTAAGGCAAGTCGGACGATAAACTATGCACCGGGCATGGTCATCTTATTTTAGATTTTATTTTCCACCGCCAGGGCATGTTTGTCAAAAAGTGACATCTTCGGGGAGAAAGGGAAACACATTAACTCAGACGAAACATTTTCTAGCAAGGTGGTTAAAGATGAGTGAGAAACCTCCAGTAAAGTCTAAACAGTCTGAATTAAAACACCAATTTACTGCAAAGACGTAGAAAAGTGTTCCTAGATCCTCCTTGATCAGAAAAAAGAACTGGATGCCGCGGTCCAAACAGTGCATGGTGGAAGGCAGTAACTCACTGCTGCTTTAAAGTGTCAGTTTCATGTTTTCAATGCTTTTCTGTGTCCTTGTTTTGATATGATATGATATGATATGGCATTTATAACGTGCCTATATGTGTTTCAAGGCGCGACGAGGCATGGAGGGGAACAAAAGGAGGACAAACAACGATCCTACTAGGCCAGGTGTCATTCAGATCGCGCAAGTGCTTGGGAAGGGGGAAGGGACAGTTCAGAACATGGGAAAAGAAGTAACAATAAATAAGTAACGGCCAGCATGTGGCAAGTGCATGGGTAAGTGCAGACATAAGGATTAAGGGCTGGTGGGGGGGACTGTAGGGATACAGAAACAGTCCCCAAGTGCGGGGGTAGCCAGGTGGGCAGTGCAGGTGTGTGACGCTGGAGGTGGAGGGACCTGGGCCCGAGATCAGAGAGTGTCCCGGTAGCCAGTGCAGTTCAGGTTAAAGCCAGGAGTTCAGCAGGGGAGAGGAGGAGAAAAATCAGAAGCAAAAAGAAAAGTTTTGAGGTGCTTCCGGAACCAAAGATGGTTCCCTTCAAGTTTAAGGCAGACAGGGTGGCTGTACCAGAGGGAGGCCCCAGCAGAAGAAAGATATCTACCACCAACTCGTTGGTTGGAGAAGCGACTGACCCGGAGGGAGTTGGAGGCGGATGAGCGAAGAGCTCGAGAATGAAGATATTTAGGGAGAGACTGTGTCATCTCTGTTAGACTGTCATGTTAGGACACCGTGCTGTGAAGTGATTCATGTGTTTTTTAAGGAAAGCAAGATAGATAAGCAACATATTTTACTTTTAAATATGAAAAATATTTAAAGGTATCTAAGAAAGGGTGGTTGGTCTTGATTTTTAAAGTGTCCTTTGATCCCTCACATCAGTGTTTATGAATGTGATAGTTTGCTAGTGAAAACATTATTTCGACGTACATGTCTTAAAAGTCACAAACATATTATCTAAATTCTAGTTAACATACTATATACAAACATGCAGTATCATAAAAACAGAAATATAGAACCAGATCATTGAATAACCATAAAACATAGCCAATGACAGTTTACAAGGGGTGGCCAAGCTGATGGCTATAACCTTTTAAAAAGATGCAATCATAAACTATACGTTACCAACCCCAAACTGTTCATGCATTCAGTCTGATCTGAATTGTGTTCCTTCCGAAATACTATGATGCTATGTGACGGCCCTGTCTGGAATCATTTTTAACTAGCACAGCGCAGGACGACACTGCAAAACAGTTTGTGATTTTTAATAATGGGACCAACGCATTTAGCCTTAGTCATCTGGATTGCCTGCAGAACAATATAAAGTGCATCTCAACTTCATCATGGCCTGAGCAAAACAGACAAATATTTAGCTCCTTTCTTAGATTTTGCCATACAGTCACACTTTTCCACAGAGGTACGAATTTCAACCTAAATTTGGTTATCTGATGCCTATACTTCAAGTTTGATATTCATGTCAATAACTGCTTGCACAGACAATCTATTAATAGTAAAGTGGGCTTAATTCCGTTTTTATGCAGCTAATTTTTCTCCTTCATTTCTTGGTGTCTGTCTCTTATCAATATACATAGATTTTGTCAGTCCCCTTTTATTCTTAAAGTTAGTGATTTAAAAAGATGGAGACTTCCTGCCGTCTTAAGCTCTGTAAAAATAAAGTGAATACATGGGATCTTTAGTGCAAAGCTACAAGTCAAGAGATAACATGTACATGATGCAGACAGGCTACACTATATAGATAGCCAGAATAACACCTGCCTTCTTTAGAATCTAGTGAAATAAATGACTGGCTAATCTTGTTATGAATTGCAAAATTGGTTGACTCTTTTGAAACACCTAGCCCGTTTTCAAAAATATATCTTCTAAACGTAGGATTATTGTCCCCCCAGACCTTGAATCAACACAAACCTATAGTTTTAGATGTACCATTATAGATTTGTAGGATCACCGAAAAGGGTTATTTGCTAAAATATCTCCATTGCCTGGGCCATATTTACAGCTTAGTTACGCATGTGATAGGAGGCTGATCATTTCTGCAAGAACCTGACTCGCCGGTATTTGAAACTCAAAATGCTCTCAAATTCTTCACCCTCGTAAATAAACACCTGATTAAAATTACGCTTATGATTAACTATCATAAATTTTGTTTTGCTAACATTGGTTTTAATTTATCTACTCATCATAAACACACTTTAAGTATTAGTTGCTGCAATGCTTTAGAATTCGCACCGAGTAGTACAGTTTCGAAGGGATTGTGTCCTGCGACGTATTCCTCATCTTAGATATCTCCTTCCAGCTCTGCTGGCCTCGGAAATTTTTTTTCTCTAGAGGGCGCTGTGCGTCGACGTCCTTCGAGTCGATGTCCCTCGACAGCCGCCGTCTCGACGTTCGACGTCATCCTGCCTATAAAGGCCGCGCGCAGCGTCCGTTGCTCAGTTCCGTTTTTCCGCGCTTACTCGGTGCCTCGGAATACCGTTGCTCAGTTCTTAGTCAGATTAATCCTATTTACCTCGAGTTATTCGATCCGTACTCGATGGCTTCCTCGTCGGAACCGACAACTCCTCGATCCGGCTTCAAAAAATGTCGAGATTGTGGGAAAAAGATGTCGTTGACCGATCCTCACAGAATTTGTCTGTGGTGCTTGGGAGCTGAACACCATTGTTCGGAATGCGAGGACTGTATGTCCATGACAGCTAAGGCCCTGAAGGAGCATAGGGGGAAGCTGGAGAAAGGTAAGACTTTTAAAGCTTCTTCTTCGTCGACGAAGTCGAGACATTCGTCTCCTCGTCACCATTCGCGCTCCAGGTCTCGGAGTGGGTCTCATCACTCCTCGAGATCGAAGCACTCGAAGAGGAGACGTCGAAGATCCCCTTCTCCGTCTTCCTCTTCCTCTGTTTCGCCAAAAAGAATCCCTTGCCCCACGAAACATAGTTCCCGGGCTGAATGGGAGGAATTCCGAAAGAATATGAGGAGCGTCTTCGAGAAAGCGGCCTCGACCCCCTCGAAGACTGCCGAGAGCGATGCTCTGGTCGAAAGACCCGAAGGTCAAAAACGCTGCGAGTCGCAGTACCCGGCGAAAGAAACCTCTCGAGCGCGTTTCGAACCCTCGAGCAGGACTATGACCTCCAAACCTTCCTCGAAGGTTCCGTCGACGCCGTCGACGAAGGTCCCGTCGAGGTCGATGTCTTCGACGCCGTTGTCGAGGGGACCTTCGACACACGGGTCTGTCGACTCGACGCCGGCCTCGACACCGGCGTCGACGCCAAGAAAAGTCACGGTTACCACACATCCAGTGACTATCCCGAGGCCCTCGACATCGATGGCTTCGATATTGTCGAGTAGAATTCCAATTCTGTCGAGGTCCTCGAGGCCTCCACCTCTGTTTTCGACACCACGCTCGAAGCCTTCGACGTCGGCGTCGACGACATCGACGCTTTCGAGGCCAATAATGACAAGTTTGGCACCCTCTGCCTTGGAAATGGGATTTACTCCATTTATGAGTTCAGAACAATTGAGAACTATATCCTCAATTTTAGAAGAGGGTGATTTGTCTGAACAAGACACATTTGAGTTACAGGGACCTGTAACCTCAGTTAGAGAGGAATTTTCCTCTGAAGAGCGCAGATTAAAGGATCTTCATGATTCTTTACATGAGGCAAGTGGGTTAGACACTTCCCCTGAGGTGAAGTTTGCTAAGCCAGACCCGGGGGAGCATGCTGAAACCCCCTACAGAGCCTTAATGGCCAGGATTACAGAGTTCATGGGGTGGTCTGCACCTTCACAATCTTTCCAACAAGATGACCTCACGGATATTCTTGACAAAGGCCCACAAGAGGATCCTGTGGTGCCCTTTCATAAAGCTCTTCAGAGAAAGATCATGACAAACTGGGAAACCCCAGATGTAATACCAGCAGTAAATAAAAAACTGTCTACAAAGTACAGGGTATCTTCCACAGACCCAGAGTTTTTGTCTAAACACCCATCCCCAGAAAGTCTGGTGGTACAAGCAGCATCCTCTACCGATGTCAAGACGGCTTATCCTACAGTCCCACAAGACAGGGACGATAAAAAATATGATGCTATGGCAAAAAAAGTCTTTTCAGCATGTAGCATGGCGTTAAAGTCTGTTAATGCTACTTGCACCCTTGCTAGGTTCAGCCATACACTTTGGGAGTGTGCTTCTACAGCGGCTGACTGCATCCCAGAGGGAGAAGAAACGGATGCGTTCCTGAATATTATACAGGACGGTAAAGACGCTATGTGCGAATCCCTCCAGACGGGCATTGATTCGGTTGACAGTATCAGCAGAGCAATGGCGGCAAGTACATCAACCAGGAGATTCGCTTGGTTGAGAAAGTCGGGTTTTGCCCCAGATGTGCAAGCCAGGCTCTTGAACATGCCATTCAATGGCTCTTCTTTGTTCGGGAAAAAGGCGGATGACAGTTTAGAGAAACTGCAAACTTCAAAAGCTGCAGCAAAATCCCTAGGAGCTGCAATCCGTCAGACTCCTTTTCGTCCCACAGGAACCTCTGCGAGGGGCAAGTCCTTTCGCTTCTACTCCGCATTCGGAAGAGGTAGAGGATGACCGGCTCAAAGGGGTCAAAGAAGAACTACCCGAGGTGGACGGGGTAGATATTCTAAAGCCGCAGCAACAGCAGGTGCCTCTTTACCATCAGCATCTGCATCAGCCGCCCCAAAACCACTCTGAGGACTCCCCTCACAGGACACCTGTAGGATGCAGGTTGACTCAACATCTGACGTATGGCAGGCTATCACGTCAGATGCTTGGGCATTGGAAACAGTCGCCCATGGTTATTGCCTGCCTTTCCTACGTATACCTCAGAGTCATCCACCGGGGATCAGCTCTCAGAAAGCTCCAGATCCGCTCCTCTTGCAGGAAGTTTTGGACCTGCTAGAGAAAGGTGCCATAGAACCGGTACCTGTAGCGGAGAGGAACAAGGGCTGGTACTCCCCTTACTTTCTCATTCCGAAGAAAGACGGAGGACTGAGACCCATCTTGGACTTGCGAGAATTGAACAAATTCCTCAGAAAAGACAAATTCAAGATGGTCACTCTTTCTCAGATCCTCCAGGCCCTTCAGTTCCAGGACTGGTTGGTATCTCTGGACCTTCCGGATGCTTATTTCCATGTGCCTATCCATCTCAAACACAGGAAATACCTGAGGTTCGCAATTGGCAACTCTCACTATCAATTTCGAGTGCTGCCATTTGGGCTGACCTCCGCCCCGAGGGTCTTCACCAAGTTAATGTCGGTAGTGGCTGCAAGTCTAAGGAGGGAAGGGATTCACGTCTACCCCTACCTGGACGATTGGCTGATCAGGGCTGTTTCTCCGGAGCAAGCTCAGATCCAGCTAAATCACGTGTGCCACTTCCTTCACAGACTGGGCTTCTCCCTCAATTTAAAGAAGTCACAAATGATACCATCGCAGAGACTCCAGTTCATAGGAGCGATCCTGGATACTTCCCTGGGAAAAGCCTCGCCACCAGAGGTGAGGGCTCAAGATATTCTACAGATGGTTACCAAGTTCCAGCATGCCCAACGTCTCCCAGCCTTCGACTTTTTGAGGTTGCTAGGCCTCATGGCATCCTGCATTTTCCTTGTGCCAGAGGCTTGCCTGAGAATGAGATCCCTCCAGTGGGCACTGAGGACTCAGTAGTCACAATTCTCATGGAGAATGACAGATCTTCTTCAGGTTCCCGGCAGGGTGGCTCGAGACCTTCAGTGGTGGGCCTGTCAGGAGAACATTCTGAAAGGAGAACAGTTTTGGCAACCCTGGCCGGAGATAACAGTAGTCACGGATGCCTCACTCACGGGGTGGGGAGCCCACGCCAACGACTTGACCATCAGCGGTCGTTGGTCTCCATCGGAGTCCAGACTACACATCAACCTGTTAGAGCTGAGAGCCATCAGACTTGCGCTGAAGGCTTTCCTGCCAGCTGTACAAGGGAAGAACGTCCTGATAATGACGGACAACACAGTGGCCATGCATTACCTCAACAAAAGAGGAGGCGTAGGATCACTACCCCTGTGCAGAGAGGCGATGCAGCTCTGGTTTTGGGCAATCCAAGAAGGAATCTCTCTATCGGCAGTTCACCTAGCCGGAGAGAAGAACTTGACAGCGGACGCTCTGAGCAGGCAGAACACAGTCTCCCACGAGTGGGAGCTAGCTCAGGAAGTCCTTCAAGAGATCTTCGCCCTTTGGGGAACCCCTCAGGGAGATCTGTTCGCCACCAGCCTAAACAGGAAATGCGACCTGTTCTGCTCAAGGGAATTTCCTCCGAGAGGAGCTCTGGGAGACGCGTTCATAGTGGACTGGGAGTTTCCGCTTCTGTACGCGTTCCCACCGGTCCCTGTCATTCCTCAAATGATCAGGAGGTTGAGAAGATTCCGGCGAACCATGATCCTAATTGCCCCGGATTGGGCCAGGAGAACGTGGTACCCGGACCTTCTAGACTTGTCCATCTGCCCTCCAATTCGACTTCCACTCAGAGAGAACCTACTCTCACAGAAGGGAGGTCAGGTTCTCCATCCAGACATCAAAACCCTCAACCTTCACGCTTGGCTTCTGAACGGCTGAGGTACAAGGATTGGGACCTCCCTGATGATGTTATGGAGGTGTTGCTTTCGGCAAGGAGGCCAGCAACAAAGTCTTTATACCGCTGCCGTTGGAACAGATTTTGCAGCTGGTGTAGAGAACAGAATATCGACCCATTTTCTTGTGGTACACCAATGGTTTTGTCCTTCCTACTATATTTGGCAAATTCAGGCCTTCAAGTTGGCACCATTAAGGGCTATCTCGCAGCGCTATCCATCTTTAAGCGTACTGCGGAAGAACCATCCTATTTCAAATTACCCTTGGTAATACAGTTTCTAAAGGGGTTAACCAATGTTTATCCCCCAAGACCATTCCAAGTTCCCCTATGGGATTTAAACTTAGTACTAACTTTCCTGATGGGTACACCTTTCGAACCTCTCCATTCTTGTTCGTTAAGATTCCTTACCCTTAAAACTGTTTTATTAATAGCACTTACATCTGCTAGAAGGGTGAGCGAATTACAAGCTCTTTCTTGTAAACCCCCTCATACAATCTTTCACAAAGACAAAGTTGTCCTGCAAGTGAAGCCTAATTTCCTCCCAAAGGTGGTTTCTGAATTCCATATCACTCAGAAGATTACCCTGCCATCTCTCTATCCTCCTCCTCACCCGGGGAAAGAGGAAGAGAGGTTACACAGACTAGACCCTAGGAGGGTTTTAAGTTTTTACATTAGTAGACTAGCCAGGATAAGACAGGCAGACCAGCTGTTTGTAGGTTACACAGGTCACAAGCTGGGGTTACCAATAACTAAGCAGACCATTTCCAGATGGATCATTCTAGCCATTCTGGAATGTTATAAACTGGCATGGAAAGAGCCCCCTCAACATCTTAGGGCTCATTCGACCAGAGGTATTGCAGCTTCATCGGCCCTCAAAAGAGGCGTGCCGGTTAAAGACATATGTGCGGCCGCTACATGGTCGTCTGTCCATACCTTTACACGTTTTTACAATCTGGATTCCTCCTCCAGTCAAGAGACTAGGTTTGGAAGGGCTGTACTGCATTCTTTTCATCAATAGAAGACAGTGTGAAGTCAGTACTCCCTCCTCCGAATATAGAATACTGCTATGGGAGCCTATCTAAGATGAGGAATACGTCGGAGGACACAATCCCTTCGAAGAACAAGTTACTTCTTACCTTGTAACGTTCTTTCGACGGGATGTTCCTCCGACGTATTCCTCATCGACCCTCCCATCCATCCCCGCAGTTCTACTTCCCTTGTTGTTGCAGCTTACGCTCCTTCAGGGTGATTAGTCTAGTCCAGACAGTAATACTGTGGGCTACAAAACGGAACTGAGCAACGGATGCTGCACGCGGCCTTTATAGGCAGGATGACGTCGAACGTCGATACGGCGGCTGTCGAGGGACATCGACTCGAAGGACGTCGACGCGCAGCGCCCTCTAGAGAAAAAAATGTTCCGAGGCCAGCAGAGCTGGAAGGAGATATCTAAGATGAGGAATACGTCGGAGGAACATCCCGTCGAAAGAACGTTACAAGGTAAGAAGTAACTTGTTCATTTATTGTATGTGTAGCTCAACGCAGGCTCTTTCATCCCTCAAACTGTTTCTGCGCAGCCAGGTCTTCTTCCAGGGTGTTAGCATAAAGATTACATATTATTTTTTGGAAAGGAATGGTCCTACAGAGCTTGAACTTAACTCCACTGTTAACAAAAGTGTGGTCTGAATCAAATATATCTAAATTTAATGATCAATTATTTCATCTATGGTATTTGGAAGATAATATACTGATACAACATAATCTTACAAATATATTGATCGATGGACACAAATCCAACACGCATGTTAATTTTTAAAGAGGTTCCTCTTTGTATACACCTCATAACTATATATTTGACATGGTGGTTAAACGTTAAAAAAAACAAATATTGGGGAGAAAATTAAGGGCACTGACTAATGACCTGCACATCTCTTTTCCAGATAAATCTGGAAATTGATGAACAGAGTTAGCACACTCTCAGTTGATAAAGTAATAAATCCAATACCTGCCTGTATTTGGGAACATTATTTCAAAGATCCTTATTCTGGTAGTGGCCTGTGGGAATTCTTCTTACATAAAAAAGTATGATCTTGACTGGCATTTATCGGTCTCAAAAAAACATTGTTGAGTTAATTTTAAAAATGAAATAGTCAAGAGCTGTAACCTTGGAGTGACCCATGTCCAACTGATTTCATAATTGAGAGCAGATCGGCAGACAGCCCCTAATCTCAAAGCAGTTAAGATACTCTGTGTGGATAGTTCAAGGGTACCTCACCCACCACTACAGTTAGAAAGGTACGTTGACAGAACATTGACTGAATTGAACATGGGCTGCCTCAGTTACTTTTGATGCAGCCGAATCCAGGAGCTGAGCGAGATGGAGAAGTTAAAGTTTCATTTATTTATTTATTTATTTTTAGACTTGTAAAGCGTGGACTAAGGCCCAAAGGCGTCTAGGCGCTGAAGGGAAGCAGTGTATCAAGAAAGACGGCTACAAATGAGAAAAAGAGCGAAATTGGGAAATCAGAACAAATATGTTTTCAGCGCCCTATGGAAAGGAAACTAGTCCTCAATGGCTCGCAGCGAGGGGGAAGTGAGTTCCACAGTCTGAGAGCCAAAGCTGAGAACGACTGACCCCATAGCCAAGCCCGCAGAAACCTTGCTATTTTTAGAAGCAGCTGTGATGCAAGCGCAAATGTCTGGTTGGACAGTATTGTTTAATCTTCTTCTTAAGGTGTTCTGGACCTGTATTATGCACAGCCCGGTGAGTAACGCAAAGTGTCTTAAACTCTATCCTTGCCGCCACTGGGAGCCTGTGGAGACACAACAGAAGCTCTGTAGACGGGGTCAACCAGGGCACCCCCAACCACAATCTGGCTGCTGAATTCTGAAGAACCTGCATCTGCTGGATTTGGTATTTTGGTTGACCCAAATAAATACCATTATAGTAATCCAAAGACCCCATTAAGGTGGAAGTAACCACCATGGTACGGCAAGCAGGGGGAAGCATGGGGAGAATTTGCCTCAGTATTTTGAGCTTCCCAAACCCTGCATTACATATTGCAGAGATCTGGTCTTCTCGTGAGCCATTAGGGAGTAGCTTCATCCCTAGACTTTTTACAGATGTACAGGTAACTGGGCAGTGGCCCAAAGAGTCAGACCAGTATTGGGCGTTCCAGAGGTTATAAGGCATGCCATCCATTTACTGATTTTGTCCAGGCAGTCCTGAAGTTTTCTGAGAGGATCAGTCTGAGAGGAGTCCAGCCGAAACACTGAGTGTCATCAGCATAGGTATAGAAAAGGACTCCACACTCAGCAATAAGATTGGCAAGAAGGCAGACATACAAGTTAAAAAGAAGGGGGCAGAGGGGCGAGCCCTGCAGAACCCCGCAGGTTAGACCTAAAGTGGGCGCAAGGCAGCCCTGGAAGGAGATGGTCTGAGACCGCCCCTCGAAAAATGACCTAAACCACGCCAACAGGGAACCGGCCACCCCTGTTTGCTCCAGTCGGGTTAGCAGAGTGTAAGGATCCACTGTGTCGAAAGCTGCGGAGAGATCAAGGAGAATGAGAACTCCTGACTCTCCACGTTCCTGGAGAAAAGCTAAATTGTTCAGTAGTGAAATCATAACAGATTCAGTGTGCATAGTGGGACGAAAACCGGACTGAAATGGGTGTAAGCAGTAGTTGTCTTCCAGAAATCTCGAAAACTAAGGAGTGATCACTGCCTCCATCAGTTTCATGATGGCAGGAAGATGGGAGATGGGATGATAATTTGCCACATCCAGAGGGTGCAAATTAGCTTTTTTCAGGAGGGGGGCAACAACAGCATGCTTCAAAGAAGCAGGAATACTGCCCGTAGCGAAGGAGTACTGAAGGGCGTTTGTGAACATAAAGATCGCCCTTTGCAGGAGAGCTTTTAAGATCCGGAGCGGAACTGCGTCATGAGGTGAGGCCGATGCTCTCATTACAACTTAATCATCCACTGGGTCAAGGCACAATTTGCTTAGCAGAGGGGGATGGGGGGGTCATTTGATAGAGGCCTCGTCAGCCAGCCCGACCAAAGGCTGGCTAGCCCAGTCAGCAGATTGGCCACTCACGATTGCTTGGCGAATATTGCGGATTTTTTCAAAGAAAAAAGCGCCAATTGCGTTACAGTGTGACTGTGCAACTGGCAATTTAGCATGCTTCCTAGAGGAGGAAACGGACAGTTTCTTAGGCACTAAAAACAATTCCCTAGAGGAAAAGGAAGCGTCAGTTATTCGATTGGCATAATATTTAGATTTTTCGGCTACAATCATCTTGTGATAGCAGGACACTGCTTGCGTATAAGAAGCTGGATCTTCCTCAGAATAGTGAAAACGCCACTTTCTTTCCAGATGACGGCAAGCCTATTTCTGCTTCCGAAGATCTGAAGTGAACCAGGCGGCCATGGGTTTAGATCTTCGAAAGTGTGTTTTCAGGGGGGCCAGATCATCGACCACCTTTACAAGCGCTTTCAAGAGAGAGTTACAGGGATCGTCTCCCTTTCCTCCATATTCATCATTGGCTTCCAGTAACCGGACAGTAAAAACAGACAAGTCAACCTTCTGCCAGGCCCTACAAGATTGTAGGCCATGAGAAACCTCCAAACCACAAAATGAGGTTCTGACAATAAAAGTCTGATGTACCCAAGACAGTTAAGTTGCCTCTTGTGGTGGTATTGCTAGTGAAAGTACAGGTGCAAAGACAAATGTGGAGATAGGCACTTGGTTCAACGACACTATGTGCCTGACTTGCCATATTGTACCTATTCTTAAAGGCACTGTTACTGGTCCTGCTATTGCTATTACTACTTCAAAAAATGTAATGGCTTGGCCACCCAGAAAGCCTGGAAAACAGCAACCTCCTATATGTGGGCTGCTCTGTGGTGCTTGTATATCTCTGCCATCACTAGGAAGGTCTGTCCTGTTTCTTTATGCAGCTCCCTTGGTAGGTCTATTAGCGAGTCTGCAAAACAAAAGGGGTGATGGCTGAAAGGTTTGGAATTAATCCTAACCTCTGACATTGCACTGGGCATACCTCAAATGTTCACTGATTTGTTCCCCCCCTTTAACATATTAATTAGTACAAGAGACACGGTTTTCTCTTGAGCATCCTCTCATCCATTTGGATGTTGTAGTACCAATGGGATGTAATCTACTGCATTACTGATTAAAGAACTTTAGCAGGCTTCTTCTGTCGGGTGTCCTTCTTTGCCCCTTCTTGCAGCACCCAGCACATCCGTAGACAAAAGCTCTGCTTTAACTGGCTCATGCCTGGAATGCCCATTTTGACCCATTAGTCCATTATTATGTAACCCATTTGGCACTACATTTAGCCAATTACGATTATGGGACAAGGCTGTATGTTGTTTTACCAGTTTGCCCTTTCCCTTTTTATTTCCATACTTTTGGGTGGCCTGTATGTTCTTAACCCCATTTTCCTTTTCACCTTTGCCTCATGGATAGTAGGAAGCCACATGGTTAACTTTCTCTTCTACATGTGTCACAAATGCTCGACTTTCAACAAGTTAAAGGGAGCTATCGGACCCAGGGTACAACAATGGTTCAACACCAATGGAGCACCCCAGGAAAAGAAAAGCTGCAGGCTGCAAGTTAGTTGTTAAAATAGCTGAGTTGCAATATAAAACGCTACGTACATTGGGTTCCAACTGCAAATGCTATCCATAATATCACAACAGCAATCATGTGGCAACACAAATGCAGGAGCCAGTGGTCACAGAGCCGCATAGGGCCCTGTGAGCCCACAGTAACCAGACCCGAGGTTCTACCCCTCAGAGCTCACCCATGTTCACCAAGTAGGGGGCATCCTCTTTGCACTTCGCCTCGTGCTCTGCATGCTGCTCCCTGGACCCCTCCACCCCCACCAAGAACTATCAAGCATGCCATGCTAGATCTGCGCCACGTCCGGCTGATAAGTGTGCCCCCTTACTATGCACCTACCCCACTTCACGTGCTGCTCTGTGACCTCTCACCAGTAGAGCCTGACTGGGCTAACGCAGACAAATCATAAAATGTATACAGTGGTCCTCTGAACACTCCATATAAACATTTTAGTCAAAAAGAGCTCACACCGGGCCACAAGTAATGCTGTTTATTACAGCTGGTTAAGCACAAATCAAAAAGGACAGTGGACAGGCACAGGTTGATGAGAGTTGACAAGAGGGTGTTCAGCAAACATTAGTTCTATAGGATGAGTACATTAGTCCAAGCATTTAAAACAGTTATGGTTAGAATGTACACATTTTCAGTCGTTCCCAGGACAGTCATTGGCTGTGTATTTATGTCACATCCTTAGTGCTGTGCACATGTTAGTGAAACATGATTGGAGCAACCAAATCAACAATGTGACAAGACATCCATCCCGTGTGGTGCCACACCGATTCTCATCCCTCCCCGGAACAATTTGTCATTAGTAATTTTATATTTGTGCTGACGGCTGAGGCTTTATTGATCTACCATTGGTCAGCACTGTTGCGAATGAAACATGAGACACCCTGCTTCTGGTGGGAAGGGAGACAGTTACACAGTACCTTCTGAATATTGGCCATCGCAGTGTTTGTAGTTGATACTCTGAAGGCTGGCCACCACCCGGGCACACAAAACGTACTGCTTGATTGGTTCCTCCAGGAACGCCACTCCGCTCAGATCACTGGCTCAATTCCTACTCCTCTCCATCCCGAGTGCCTGCTGGATTGGCTTGCTGCCTTGTGTTGACATCACCCCATGAGGCTGCAGCTGGCTCAGTCTGCCAGTGATGCGCTGCATGAGCTCTGCTCCCCCAGGCTCCCTGGCCTGCAGAAGGTGGATCATGTGCTTGTATAACATCATGAATTCTGAGTACAATTAATCAACATTTCTTTTTATGATGTTTCATAAACAGTGTAGCAACTGCATAAGCTACCCTTTTCAACAGTGAATCACTCTGATGACAAATGAACCCTTAATCATGCCATTCTGAGAAGTTCAAATGGCATGAACGCCTAGAATCTAGTGAGAGGCGACTTGTGCTGTGCTGCATGCTTTCTGCAAGCATTACCTGTAGAACACCTTCTCCGTTTCTGTTCTTTTTGGCTAATCATTGTTTAAGAACATTAAGGGGGAAAGGACATACAAGTAAATACAAGTTGCCCAGCATTAGACCTTGTTTGACATGTTTATTCTATATTCCTCGACAATTAGGTGGTAAATAACCAGTTTAAAAAAAAAATCTTTAGCAGCTTATATGTATTGAATTATTATTCCTTCTATTAGTATGTCTTCTTTTTCCTAAGAACAGTTAGACTTGTATTAACGCACGAGCCTTGCTGACCGGTTAACCTCATGCCTCAGATTCTGAATGCACCTGATAATGTAGGGAGTCCCTGCTGAAAGATTAGGTAGTTTATCTTGTCACAAAAAAGTTTCTTTTTTGTAGGATAGCAGTAATCTTCCTAAATGTTTGAGAAGAGGAAGAATTATTTTAAGCCCTATTACGAGTGTGGGCAGAAGAATGTTTTAGAGGAGGCGAGGTGGGAGCACCAATGGTGAAGCTGTATATAGGAAAACCTGTCGGTCTCGTGCAGATGAAAGGTCTCTGCATTGAGTGAACGTCTGCGGTTCCCCTCCCTCATACAGTTGCCCCAGTGATTCCAGGCTCCCCGCAATCCAGTTCTTAAAGTTCCAGGGGTTCATACCTGGCAAAAAAGTTCGATTGAGAAAAATTGGCGATGAGGGGCTCAGGCCTCTGGGGACCCCTTTTTTCTTCAGCGCTTTGTCCCATGTGTCCACGGTGTGCCTGGTGGCCAGCAGTAGTTTCTCTGTCACATGGGCTGCGGGACGTGTGGGAGGAAGCGCAGGGGGAGGGCCAGGCGAGACTGTTCGAGTTCCACCCACCTAGGGCGGTCAGAAGATATTCGCCATGCTTGGGTAGATGCCAGTTGTGCTGCCATCATGTAGCCCTGTAGATCGGGCACCCCCAGACCGCCCAGCCTGGCGTTCCCCAACATCGTTCTCAGGGGGATCCTGGGCTTATTCCCCCGCCAGATAAAGCGTAGCATATTCCTTTGGAGGTCTCGAAGAGCCGAAGGAGGAATAGGCACCGGGAGTGAGGAGCAAGCATATAGGAATCTGGGGAGAAGATTCATTTTACAGGCAGTGATATGGCCCATTAACGAGATTTCCTGTGATTTCCATCGTTTCAGGTCATCTGCCAGATCCTTGAATAGAGGGGGGAAGTTCATGCGGTAGACTGCCCTTGGATTTGCCGGAATTTGGACCCCTAAGTAGGGAATTGCCGTAGTTTTCCATTAAATGGGACAAAGCGGGGTCAGGGATGCCCTCTCCAACTGAGACAGGCCTATCCCAAGAGCTGTAGATTTGCCAAAGTTAATAGAGAAACCAGTAACTCTCCCATAGTCCTCTATCTCGGCCAGGGCGTGTTTGAGAGAGACAGTGGGCTGTGAGATGGTGAATAGGACGTCGTCAGCATATAAGGCCACTTTGTGTTGGGAGGGTCCAACCTGGGGCCCCCTGATAGAGTCATTCAGTCTAATTCTTTGGGCGAAGGGCTCCATGACCAGGGCAAATAAAAGTGGAGAGAGTGGGCATCCCTGCCTGGTTCCGCTGGTTAGAGGAATAGGGGGGGGAGAGATTGCCATTAATTCTTAGAAGGGTCTTCGGGGATCTGTAATTCGCCATGACCATATTGCGGAACTCCAGTCCGAAGCCGAAAGCCTCCAGGGTGAGGTTCATAAAGGTCCAGTCTACTTTGTCGAACGCCTTAGTGGCGTAGAGGGCCAGCAGTGCCAAGCCTTGGGAATTTCGAGTAGCTAGATCCACCAGATCCAGGGTTCTACGAATGTTGTCGCTTGTAGCTCTGTTCCTAATAAATCCGGCCTGGTCTGGGTGGATAATGTCAGGCAGGACGCGGGAAAGGCACGTTGCTAGGACCTTCGAATAGATTTTGGCATCGATGTTCAGTAGTGCGATGGGTCTATAGGAGGCTGGATTTGCTGGATCCCCCCAGGTTTAGGCAGAAGGACTGTAATGGATTCCTGTATGGAAGGGGTTATGGTGCCTGCGACCCGGAAAGAGTTAAAGAGCTGCACCAAGGGTGGCAATAGCTGATGCCGAAAGAGTTTGTAGAATCTTGTGGTGTATCCGTCTGGTTTGGGGGCTCTGGATTTGAGGGTTTTTATAGCCTCCTCGACCTCTTCTGCCGAGATTGGTGCGTCTAGGGTGTCACAGGCTGAAGGCTTCAGCTGTGGAAGGGTAGCCTTCCGCAGATATTCCGTCTGCTTCTGCCGGTTGCGTGGCTGTGCTGACATAACTTGCACAAGATGTTCGGTCGCTAGTCGTAGTTTCTCAGGCTCAGAATATTGGGTCGTGCCCTGGGAGTCACGCAGTCTGACAATGGTGTTATTCCTCTTGAATTTGGCGAGTTTTGCTACCATTAGATTGTTTGCTTCATTATTCCTGACATAATAGAATTGCTTGGTTTTTGCTAGTAGGTGCGCCGTGTGATCAGCGTAGTGCGCCTCAATCTTCATCCGTGCCGTTCGGAGTGCTCGTTGTATTTTAGGGGACCAGCCTTTCCCCTTATGCCTCGCCTCCACTTCCCGGAGGTCTTCCTCAAGAGCCATACGAGTTTGCCTTCGGTTTTTGTGATATGCCACCCCGCAGGCTATTAGCTCTCCCCGGATGACCGCCTTCATGGCGTCCCAGGTATTGGCCGGGGAAGTGTCCTCACTGGGGTTCTCCTGGAAGAAGTTCGAGATCGAGGTAGCTACAGCATCCCTGACTGACATATCGTTCAGCATCGGGTCATACAAAGACCATTTGCGGCGGGCAGAGGGTATTGGGTCATGAGTGCGGATCTCCAGGGTTACCGGGGCATGATCTGACAGAATTCTCGATCCAATGGACACCTCATTCGTGAAGGCAAGTATCTGTGGCGATGTCAGCAGGAGGTCGATCCTAGAAAAAGTTCTATGAACACCGGAGTAGAAGGTGAAGTCCGTTTCCGAGGGGTACAACACCCGCCAGGAGTCGACCACTTCCAGGGTCCCGAATGATCGTAGCACTCCTAGAGCCACGACGGTATCTCCAGAAGAGGCCGAGTGTGATTTATCCTTCGAAGGGTCTGGGACTCCGTTGAAGTCCCCGCCCATGACGATCTGGCCCTCCGCAAAGGGAATCAGGGAGGTGGAGAGGGCTTCATAGAATGCAACTTGTCCGTATTCGGGGCATAGACCGAGATAAAGGTGTAAAGCTGGTTCAGAAGGAGGCACTTTACTGCCGCAAATCTTCCCTCCGGGCAAAGTTTAGTTTTCAAAACCTGGGGATTTAGTCCCTTCTTAAAGAGGACCGCCGTGCCTCCTTTCTTGCTGCCCCCTGAGGCAAGGAATTGTTTGGGAAATATTTGGGTGCGCAGGCGCCCGAAGTCCGCTGGTAACAAATGGGTCTCCTGGAGCAGGGCCACTGCTGCCTCCTCATCTTGGAGCTTCTGTAGGACGGACCTGCGTTTGGGGGGGGAATTCAGCCCCCTGACATTGAGGGAAACGACTCTCAGGATGCTATGGTCTCGAGTAGCGGGGGTGGGAGCTCCGATGGGCTCAGGCAAGAGGAACAGATGGGATTGAGGTCAGCCATTGTCCATAAGGTGAAAAGTGGTTGTTATCCTGCTCTTGGGTTTTTAGTCCCTGCCTCCAACGGGGAGGCCGGGTATTAACTGGTGGGGGGGCCGGCATTGTGAGGCCAGTGCCACCCAAGGCCAACTGGGCCAAAAAACACGGGACAGCCAACATGGCTGGAACTTTCGGCCAGACTGTAGCTAGCATTCCAAGGGTCTATAGGTGTAGCCTTCCTTGGAAGTGGGCAGGAGCCATGGGGGGGAGAGGCCCGCTGCGGTGGATGTCGATGGTGATTATGCAAGATTTGTGAAGTGCGGTTATTTCTACCTCCTGTCCCTTGGGACCCTAGTCCATGTGTTTCGTTTTTCTTTCGGTGGAGGTAACGGGTCCCCCTCAATGATACTTTCGGAGGTCGCTGGAGGAGACGTTCCAGGTGAAGGTGGATGCATTATTTGTGCAGCGTCCTCAAGGTGGGCGATTCTATGTAGCGTGCCTTTATAGGTGAATTGTAGTGCTGTTGGAAAAAGCCACCTATAGCGGATCCGTTGGTCCTGGAGAAAGAGAGCCAATGGACGGAGAGCCTTTCTTTTTTGCAAAGTGACGAGAGAGAGGTCCTGGTAGATTTGGAGCGGGGATCCTTGGAAGGATAACTCGTCTTGGGTGCGGGAGATGGATGAGATGGCCTCTTTGGTGGTAAAAAAGTGGACCCGGGTGATGACATCGGGGAGTGAGTCCGATTCCGCTCCGCGGCGAGGGCAAAGCCTGTGGGTGCGGTCCAGCAAGAGTTGGGATTTATCCATGTCCGGAAGAAGGCATTGAAAGAAGTCCCCGATATATTCAGCCAGCTTTTGATCCGGGACTGCGGCAGGAACACCCCGGATTCGTAGGTTGTTGCACCGGGCTCGATTTTCCATGTCTTCCTGCCTGAATTCCAGGATTTCGCATCTGTTTTGTAGAGCTGTGATGGAGTGCTGGATCCCGTCTATAGCCGTGGCGTGGTCTTGGGCCTGGTCCTCAACTTCCCCCAGTCTTTGTTCCGCCTCGGTAACTCTCTGATCGGTGTGTTCAAGCTTCGTAGAGAGCTCAGTCATGCAGGATCGAAATTCAGCCTTAATGTCAGCCATAAAGGCCAATAGGTCGCTTCTGGTTGCGAGGTGTTCCTTGCCCTCCTGGTCTGCCTGTAGGGCGGAGCTGGGTGGGTCTTGCTTCCTCCCTTTATCCGCTGCCAGCAGCATTGTAGTAATGTCTGTGTTTTTCATGACCTTAGGTTGTTTCGACATGATGCCCCTTCCCCTATATAGGCAAAGGAGGATAGGGAATCGCGGAGTGGGCCGGGGCGCCCCAGGAATAGTGGTGGGAGTCTTCAAAAGCCAGGAGTCCACAGGTCTTGGAAGTGGAGAAAAGGCGTACCATCCGGGCAGGAGTGGGAGAATGAGAGATCTAGGGGTACCCTGCACATAGGCACTGGGGTTCCAGAGAAAGACATTGGGCCTCGGAGGCGAAGAGGGGGGGTGGGGTGGGGGAGGACCCCCTCCTCCCGTGTCACAGGCCGTCCGGGAGTGACCCCAGCAGGGGGACGGGAATCGCTGAGTGGGCTGGGGCGCCCCAGGAATGGTATTGTGGGCTTGGTGGGCCTGCAGAGCCCGAAGAAGGCCAGCGCTGTGACACTTTGTAGTTGGGGCAAACTGCCCCTGCAGAGTTGCAGTGTCCTGATTTGCAGGGTCCCGGTTTATCCGCACTGGGTCCAATGGTGTGCTCCTCTCTCTCCAGGGGCCATGAAGATAAGGGGAGAGAATCTCCCCCGTCCCACGCCAAGCGGGATCCCAGCAGGGGGGGCAAGGGGGCGGCGGTTGTTGAGTGGCCCAGGAGATGGTAAGGGGGTGGGGGGCAGCTGTCTCTGGGCACAAGCAGGTCGTAGGTTCCAGGCGGGAATCAGCCCAGGGCTGGGTGCCCTTAATTACTGCAGGCAGAGCAGTGCTCGAGTTTTCCTGGATTCGGGCTCAGCCCGCGTGTCACCGCCCGCAGAGTGGGCGGGTGGATTAGCCCCAATCTCGGGCGGGGGAGACTGATGTTCGTTGCTGGTAAGGCGTGCCCCGTGGGAGTTCCGTATGATACGGGCTCTCCGCCCGCGAGACGCTGTCGCTGTTCCCGACTGGAGCAGGCTCTCAAGGGGGGGGGCAGCCAGCTCCGCAGAGCGGACCCGGACTGTCAAGCGCCCCGGCCGGGAGCCGCCGAGCCCCCGAGGTAAGGCTCAAGGAAGGACAGCAGGCAGGGCCGACACGCAGGCGGGGAGCAGGGCAGTGCGTCCACAAAGCGCTCCGCAAAGCCGATGCCACGGTCGGTGCCCTGCGGCGTCCCCGCGATCTCCGTGAGCGCTGTCTGGAGGCAGCGGGTCCCCTCCGGTCAAGCGGGATGCCCGTGAAGCTGTTGGTCTACGGGGGTGCCGGGTCTCACCCACTCTTCGCGCTGTTTCAGCTCCTCCTTCCCCCACTGAGATGTCCGTCCGCCATCTTGGGGCACTGCAGCTGGCGGGCCGAATCTTCCTGCATCAGTTCTGCATCAGTTCCGAGGCTCAAGAGGTGCGATGAGCAATATTATTAGCCCCCAGTGTGCCTGGGGAGTTCCGAAGGCGATAGCCATGCTTTCCGCTTCTTGCAAATCGCAGGAACCGCCTGATTTTCACCACCGCAGCGGGCTCCCCACAGAGGCCATTAAAAGAGCGACCACATCGATGGCGCTCTTGGCCACGCCCCCCAGCAACAACGACTTTATACAGCTGCCGTTGGAACAAATTTTGCAGCTAGTGTAGAGAAAGGAATATTGAACCCTTTTCATGCAATATACCAATGGTGTTATCTTTCTTGCTTTACTTAGCAAATTCAGGTCTTCAAATTGGTACGATCAAGGGCTACCTCGCAGCGCTGTCAATCTTTAAGCGTACTGCTGAGGAGCCTTCATATTTCAAATTACCCTTGGTACTCCAATTCCTGAAAGGATTAACTAATGTTTATCCGCCGAAGCCTTTTCAAGTTCCATTCTGGGACCTAAATCTAGTCTTAAAATTTCTGATGGGTACTCCTTTTGAACCACTTCATTCCTGTTCATTAAGATTCCTCACTCTTAAAACAGTCTTTCTAGTGGCTCTAATATCCGCCAGAAGAGTGAGCGAATTACAAGCTCTATCTTGCAAACCTCCTCATACAATCTTTCATAAAGACAAGGTTGTCTTACAAGTGAAGCCTCATTTTCTTCCAAAGGTGGTCTCTGAATTCCACATTACTCAGAAAATAACTTTACCTTCGTTCTATCCTCCTCCCCATCCAGGGAAAGAGGAATAGAAATTACACAGCCTGGATCCAAAGCGAGCCTTGACTTTTTATATTAGCAGACTTGCTAAGATAAGGCAAGCAGACCAATTATTTGTAGGATACGCAGGGCACAAATTAGGGTTGCCAATCACGAAACAGACCATTTCAAGATAGATCATTTTAACCATTCTAGAATGCTACAAATTGACAGGAAAAGAATTCCCTCAACATTTTAGGGCTCATTCAACCAGGGGTATGGCAGCCTCTTCGGCTCTCCAAAGAGGGGCTCCAATTAAAGATATATGTGCGGCTGCCACATGGTCGTCTGCACATACCTTTACCATATTTTACAGCCTGGATTCTTCCTCTAGCCAGGAGACAAGATTTGGGAAAGCTGTGTTACATTCTGTACACCTTTAAAGGGAAATATTTCATTTTTACTCCCACCTCCTCTTTACACTACTGCTATGGGAGTCTATCAAAGATAAGAAATAGGTCGGAGGACACAATCCCTTCGAAGAACAAGTTACTTTCTTACCTGGTAACGTTCTTTCAATGGGATGTTCCTCCGACGTATTCCTTATCACCCCTCCCATCAATCCCCGAAGTAAAACTTCCCTTGTAGTTGCAGCCACGCTCCTTCAAGGTTACTAACCAATTCATGCAAAGCAAATTTAAGCTTTAAAACGGAGCTGAGCAACGGATGCTGCGCGAGTCTATTTATACTCATGATGACATCGGCGCCGATACGGAGGCTGTCGAGGGACAACGACTCGAAGGATGTCGACGCGCAGCGCCATCTACTGAAAAAAATTTCCGAGGCCAGGCAGCTGGAATGGATAACATCAAAGATAAGGAATATGTCGGAGGAACATCCCATCGAAAGAACGTTACCAGGTAAGAAAGTAACTTGTTCTTCTCTTTCCTCTTTATGTTTTCTTTTGCCAGTGAAATTAAGAGTTCCTAAGGTATTGAAGTTAAATTGCATTACATTTTCTCTAATGGTCATCAATAGAAACAATTCTTCCATGTATGGGCTCAGTGTGTACACATAACAAAAGTAAGTTTTGAACACACCCTTTCCAGTGAATTAGAGCCTCAATTCAAAGCCTGCTGATTGGCTAGTACTGGAGCTGTGATAAGAACAAAGATGAGGCATAAAATGCAGGCTTTCACTGTGGTTAGATCCTGGATTCTACACTTTTGGAATGTCTAAAAGGAAGAAAGGTTGCTCTCATTTGTGATATTTATTCCAATTCTAGTAACACTGTTTGCATTTCTTGACACCATTGTATTGGTCTATTATTAACAATGTTTGATCCAAAGAGCTGCCCCATATAAATGTTCCTAATTTAGGTGGTTTTTCTTTTCATACTGAAATTGAAATCCAGAGCTCCGTGGTACTAATTGCATTTTAAACAAAGTTTGGATGACGCAAACAAAGTTAACATTCTGAAATGCCTAAATACACAAAAAATCCAATCTCATGTCAAAACTCGAATTCCAATCACATCATCACCAATTAGAATAATCCAGACTCAAAATAATCTATAACAACAAGGTTCCATTTGGACCAAGTGATTCGATTTCCTGGCACTTCTAACTGTCTGCTGTGACCACCAGCTCACAAATGATTGAATAATTTACTTACAACACTGCCAGTGGAAGATTATGACTTTCCTCTCGCTAAATAACTGTCAGAGATTTTGCCATCCTAAAATGTGTCCACTGCATTACCCTGCATTGCCGGACTACAACTTTGGTGGTAAGGTGGAGGATTTACCTCCAACAGAATGCTGAAGGTAAAACCTCACTTTACTGCCAAAAAATTGCAAAATCGGCAGAATTGAAATGGGGTCTTATATTGCCGAACACCACTTATAATCCTGTAGTAAATCTGTGGGACCAAGTGGCAGGAACGGTTTTTTCGTTCGCAGTCTTTATGTGGATTTACCACCAAAATACTGCCAAACTTGTAATGAGGCCCTTTATTACTAATTTGCCTGTTATAGTGAGTAGCCAAACCCGGACACTTAAACTTGGGCTTTCAAACTCAATTTTAGTTGGCAAAATTATATTTCTAACCCTAATCAATAGTCTTTCTTTAGGTAAACCTGACTTGCCCCTTCTAGCAAATCCTCCTAAGTAGTGATAAAACAATTGAATCACTCATTCTCAAATCTCGGCATATGCTCCGTAGTATTCTTTTCTAGTACAGTCATGGAATATAAACAATAAATGTGTGTTCAGTAGATTGGTCTGAATTAGAGCTGGCAATCAACCCCAATACACAGGTTCAGCCTCCTTTTTCTTTTGATTAGGAATTACCTCCGGTACTCAAGGCCCTCCTTTACCTTGCTGAGAACATTTAATGATTAACCTTGAGTAACCCTCTCTAGGTCTCTTCCCTTTCCCTATTGACATGTGCCCTCAGTTTAGGGCATTCAGTTAGAGCTGTATTAATACCACCTCTCGTGGGGAGGATAACCATTCAACGAACGCATAACTGAAACTGTAGTTAGGCATTTGATCGGAGGTTTTGGGTTAACCTATGATCAAGGGTTTAGGCTAAATTTTAAGAAATACTATAATCAATATTCAATTAATTTACATGATGCTATTGTAAAAAATGTTGGAAAAGAGTAGTCTCAGAGATATTATCCATCATGTATTTTGTATAAGATATTTGGAAGATGGTTTTTAACGAGACGTAATTAATGGGATGTTATGGATTTTTTATTTTTGTGTTTTGGAATAAGTGTATACGTTCATTGTTATCCAAAAATACACTATGCAATAATTTTAAAAAATCCGAATTCACAAAAAGCATTAAAAAAGACTAAATCTACTAGTAATGTAGATTTAAAAGTCACTAGATCCTGAAAATGTTTGTGTAGGACTGAACTTTTTTTTTCATTTGCTTTATGCAGCGAGTGCCAGCTACTGGATTATAATGAAAATGTAGTCGTAGCTTTTGCAAGGATTTAAACATAGTTGGTGTTTTTTTGCTAATACAAAGACTGGCGATGTTTCTAAACGCTTTCACACCGTTTTGTATTGGATGGGGCTGGAGGAAATCAGCACCCAGGCACATTCACAGCACTTTGCGGTTTTGTTCCTGCACCATGGGCGCTGGAACCTCGGACTCCGAAAAAGGTCTCATCACCACTCCCTCTCCATGCCTCGTTCATTCTGGGGATGGGTCAGAATGCTGACCCCACCCTAAGCCTGATTGCCAAGCAGGGAAGGGGAGGGGTCTAGCCCCTGATCCCCTGTGTGATTCCATACCACGAAGATTGTACTGCTGCAGCCCAAGAAACTGTGTATATATATATCTCTGTGTTCATGTTTGTTTGAACATGCTTGTTAGTTTGACTGCGCATGTACGTATGTGTGCATGTGTATAGGTATGCATATGAGAGCATGCTGGGATATTTCGCTTGTCATTCAACTCGATTTTTAAATCCCATGGCTGCTGTGTTTTCTTTTAATGGAGTTCGATATCAGACCAAATATCAGGATCAACAAAGATGCCTGCTTATATTTTATTACATTTACTGGCATTATTACCATTTTTTTGGGGCAAAGCAACTTGAGTTTTCTTTTGTGGATACTGGCATAAATTGGAACAGGCTGCATGGGCATGTTTTCTTACAGTAGCATTGTTATGGCATGAAGGTCAACGCAGCATGAGTGTTCTCGCGTAATGATACTGGCCAATGTTGGCACAGTCTGCATGTACATGATTTCTTACAGTGGGATAATTACTGGCATTAAAGGCAAAGCAACATGTCTGTTCTTGCATGCGGATGTTAACCTATATTGGCAGTTGCTTGATAGACATTTTCTTATAATTACTACTGGCATTAACTGCATGGATATTTTTTCTATCAGTGCCATTATTTTTGGTAGTATGGGCAAAGCAACATGAGCATTTATACATGGGGATACTTGCGTATATGGGAATGCTGGAATATATTGGCACACCCAGCATACACTTGTCTTCTTAGTGTGGCATCACTGGCATTATCAGCAAAGCTAGCATGAGAATGTTCTTACTTGGTAATACTGGCATACATTGCCAAAGGCAGCATGACATTGGTGCTCATTACAAGGTTGCCAGTAGGCACCGCCTGATATCCTGGTAATACCGGGTTATTACAGGCAGCAGAGGAACGGTATGTTCCTATTCCTATTGGACTCCACAGGAATGGGACCACTGAAGCACCAGCACTGTTAATAACGTTGCCGGTGCTTCAGTGATTTTTCTGCCGGTAGGGGCCTGAACTACAGCAGGTCGGGCCTGCTGGTAGTTCACTGCCCCTACCGGCAGACTCAGAGTATGCCGGTCCGGAAAAGGTGCTGGTAAAGGTTCTTACCGGCACTTTTTTCCAGACTGGCATCCTCGTAATGAGGGCTATTGTCTTCCTATAATGGCATGATGTTATTGTTGGTCTGCATATAATTGTCTTTTTACACTGGCAGAAAACTGGCATATATTGATTAGACTAGGCATTCTGAGACACTCCTTTGACTTGGAGCAGCATAAATGCCTTATACCTGACCATAACATACATTGTGGGCAATACATCATGACAATGTGCTGGAAAATGTTCTTGTGCACTGTTGGTGACATGGCATCTTTTGGATTTGTTCATGTTACCCTACAAAATCAACTGTAAATTGCATGTTTTCCCCAATTCTTTCCACAAAAAGGTGCTGCAAAATGAACAATGTTTACCCATTCTTTTATAAAATTACCTTTGGGGAGAAATATTCCGAAATCTTGCTGGGTTGGTTGGGGCTCTGCACTATGCTTGATCGCTCATGCATATTCATAGTATTTTCTCTTACGTCCTTCTCTCCCTCCTTCCCAACTGGTTGTGGACCGGCTGCATCCACAGGCGGGTCGGAAAATGCTGAATCAAAAAGATAGCTGCTTCTTTAAGAACTTTGACATGATGGGACCATATTGCATGCATGAGTCCCTCCGCGTGCCAGCCCTATCCCTCACCCCTATGTCCCCAACTGCCCACACCCAGTTCCTGTTTCCTACTGGGTGTGTTGGAATTGCTGCGGCCTGTGACATCCAACCTTTTTTGGGTGTTACTTTTTTGCTGTTCATCCTCCTTTTTTCATCTGATTGGATGTATTTTTTCTTTTTTCTCTTTCGGAGTGCCTCCTCTAACGTATGCCGTTTACCACAGGGTGCAAAGAATGCATCCGATGTAGGAAGCATTAGGAATATACGGGCCGGGTAGTCCTGCTCACTCTGCACTCCTCATGGTTATATTGCATACCGTAATATTCTTATTGAAGGACACTAGCTGCCCCAGGTACCAGTAATATATACCCAAGACCTTGAAATCATAAGATTCAGTTTAGTTAGCTACCCGTATCCTGGTGCTTACTGAATGAAATGTAATAATTGGTCAATTAATAAAGCAAGAATTGCCATAAGTAAAAGTTATACGTGTAGTGCCTTTATTAATAAGTGTGCCCTTATGTTGACATGTGTTTTGACCTGTGCTAGGACTTTTTCAAAACCGGGCACTCGTACGTTTTCTGCACTCGAGGTCAGTGTATGTTGTTAGTGTCTATACATATGCGGAGTGTATACTCCAGGTCCTGCTGCAAAATTGAGTGATCCCCGTCTTACCACAGGATCACGTAGCCTAGTGGCGGTTCGCGATCTGTTTAGGTCCATGTAGGAAGCCGTTCTCGGCAGCCGATCCTCATCATGCCTGTTTCCAATGCTTGGGGATACATCACCCTGTGAGTGCCTGTGTCTTCAGTCATGGGATTCACCCGAAGTCTCTGCAGACTCGTCTTCTTTCCATGTCACAGCTGGGACCAGTACCAAAGATGACCGGGGACTTTGTTTGGACCAAGAAGTAGGCCGATATTGGACTCCTCCTCTTTCCATGTCACAGCTGGGACTGGTACCAAAGATGACCGAGGACTTCGTTTGGACCAAGAAGTAGGCCGATATTGGTAAGAAGGAGACCTTACCGGCAGGTGAGGGACAGTGTTGGACAAGAACGCCGAAGCTTGGGAAGCTCAGTGTAACTAGTCTTACTCTAATGCTTCATTACAAATCAGACAAGTCAGCACTGCTACGGATGTGGCAGGTTTTAACATTCTGAATTGGGGAAAACCCAGATCGCTTTACAGAGCTACTTCCACAAGAAGCTGCAGATGAGTTTTCTTTCTTGGTTTCAGAAGGCAGGGATGCTGCGATTTAACAACTACAGGTTGTTAAAGATTTGACTGACACTATGGCAATGGCCATGACAGGCGCAGTGTGCATGCACAGACATACGTATTTGTCATCTACGTCTTTGCATCAAGACATTCAAGACAAAGTAATGGACGTGCCTTTCGATGGGAAAACTTTGACCCATCAACAGATGAAGTACTGCAAAAAATACAAGGCGAGTGTTACGGCGGAAACATCTCTGAGTTCCATCTCAGATAAACAATCGTACCATCAATACTTTAGAGCTTTTAAGCCATGCTCTTCAACTGGAAATAGTTCTAACAGGATCCAAAGAAGTCTGTTTTACTTCCATCCGGGGGTGTACGTCGCATCTGCTCTGCTCTACTTCAAGAAGCATACATCCATGGTAGCGGGAAGGATTTCAAAATTCCTCTTCAATGGGAAAACATCCCAAAAGAGGATTGGATTTTGAACATAATTCATCAAGTTTACTCTCTGGCCCTTCCTTCTATACCACCTCTTCGCCACCAATGTTCCCAAAATCATCTCTTGAGCTTCTGAAAGAGATTAAAAAGCTTCTTTCGCTAGGAGCGATTGAATTGGTTCCCGAAGAAAAAATAGGTGGGGGCTTCTACACCTGCTATTTTATTATTCCAAAAAAGATAGGTGGAATTCGAGCAATATTGGATCTTGCAGCTCTGCACCAATTTCTCCTGGTGTAAATCTTCATATGATATATGTGACTCAGGTTCTAGGGACACTCCATCACAACTACTCAATGACATCTTTAGATCTTCAAGATGCATATTTTCACATTCACATTTTGAAGGAACACTGTCAATATCTGAGGTAAACCTCGGGTAGGTATACTACAAATACACCCGTCTGCCATTTGGGCTGAATTCTGCTTTGATAATGTCCACCAAGGTTCTGGGTGCCATAACAGGTTACCTATGGTTGAAGAAAGTTCATCTCCACCCATACCTGTACGATTGATTGATAAACGCCCAATCTCTGGAGGAAGTGTTGAAGAAGGTGCAACTTACACGTGCCATGTTGTTCAAACTAGGCTTGTCGCTTAATGTGGCCATGTCAAAACTGATCCCATCTCAAAGGATTCAGTTAATCGGAGCAGTAATAGATACTACTCTAAAGATGGCTTTTCCTCCTGTAGACAGGGCGTCGACTATTCAAGAAGTAATCTCAATTTTCAGGACACACCAGTCTTTGGTGGCCTGGTGGCACCAAAGACTCTTGGGGCTGATGGCATCTTGCATCCATCTGATACCCTCCACGAGACTACGAATGACAATTATTCAATGGCATCTGGCCAGCAACTGGAATCAACTATCGGGCCCTCAGAGCTAAGAGATTCCGATACCGAGTTATGTTCAAGAATCCCTGTCTTGGTGGAACATTTTGGAGAATATTTTGATTGGTTTTCTTTTTCAAACTTCCCAGATCACATTGTGGTAACAACAGATTCATCAGAGTTAGGATGGGGAGATCATTGTCTAGATCTGTCAGTACCTGGTCTCTGGTCGAAACAAAAAAAAAAGAGACCACATACATGTTTTGTAGTTGAGAGCAATCTTCTATGCTCTAAAGTCTTTTCTTTCATTGGTTCAGGGAAAAGTGGTAAAGATTTTTACGGTCAATACCACCGCAATGTTCTATGTGAACAAGCAGGGAGGGACTCGTTCCCGTACTCTGTGTGTTCTCGCTGGTAAAATATGATGTTGGGCTAGGGATAACATTTTTCTGATAGCGTCCCATATAGAGGGAAAGAAAAAAGTCTTGGTGGACAAACTAAGCAGGTTAGAATCCATCCCACACAAATGGGAACTGAAAAAATCAGTTGTAAGGATGCGTTTTCAGAAGTGGGGTCGTCCAGCGATAGATTTATTTTCAACCCAATACAATGTGCCCTCTTTCTGCATCAATGTAGGGTCAGGGATGTCACTCCTTGGGGGACGCCCTGCAGCTGGACTGGTTGTAAAAGACGCTGTATGCACTTCTCCCACTTCTCCTTATATACAAGACATTTTTGAAGTTCAAGATGACTCACAATGATTCTCGTGATCCTGTTCTGTACAGATCGAATTTGGTTTCCAGACCTTCTGGATCATAATCAGCAATGGTAGATTTACTGATGATGGAGGATTTTCGGAACCAATAGAAGGGGCAGGTGCTTCACCCCTCCCCTCAATTGCTGAACTTGAAGGCTTGGTTCATGAAGAGCTGACCTTCTAACATCTACATTTATCTAAACAGAATTTGGAACACAGCTTCTAGGAAGGCTGCCACGAAGAAACAATATCAAAGCAAATGTTTGCGGTTTTGCCATTGGGCTTTAGATCGCGATTTGAATGCATTAAGCTTCTTTTTTGTTTAATAATCTTTATTGAGATTATGAGAGGTTAAGAACAGTACGTATTAATAACATTGCAGATAATTATGAAAAAAACATATTAATTACGATATAATAAGGGGGAAGATGATAGAATATTCAAAAACTAGTAGCCAAATGAGTAGGGCCATAAGAATATTGATGAGGAAAGTTCAAAATGCTGGAGATCTGCAATCAAGTTGAAGTTCATAAACCAGGACTTATAGGGGGACAAATGAGGGGAAGGACAAAATACAAAGACGAGAACAGAGGGGAAACAGAGAGGGGGGGCTTACATATATCAGTACAATATATGGCATTTTTTAATCATAACATTGGAAAAATCTGATGAACAAATAAAAAAAGAATCAGGCGATGACCAAAAAGAAAGGAAAGAGAGATCAGATAACAAAAGCCCAATACCATGCAAAGGCGCATTAAAAGAGTCTAGATAACGAATAAAAAAAGCCCATTTGGCATTTTACTTGGCTATAGTGTCCAGGCAGGTGGCCATACATAATTCAATTCTTTGCACATGACAGATGTTGTTCCACCAGCCCCTGGTGGATAAATAAACTTCAGAGCAAGGGCAATAAACAAATCATATAGCTTGTCAGAGGATTGTAATTTGATGTTTGTGACAGCCAGGCTACCCAAAAAAATATTCAGAAAAGATAGTGGAATATCAACTGTAAAAATTAGTTTGAAGAAATTCCAATCATCCTGCCAGAAATTAAATACATATGGACAGTCTAAAAATCTGTTTATAGGAGGCAGGTGCACCACAGCACGACCAACATGTATCATCTGCATCTTTTTTTGATTTGGATAATTTCAAGGGGGTAATAAATGCTCTGTGAATGAAGAAAAACAGATGTGTTATGTTTGCTGAAGCAGATGTGCCTCTGATCCTGGCGTACAATAAAGACCAAGTGTGGTCATGAAGAGCGCAACCCAGGTCATGTTCCCATAACAAGCGCACAGGCCACAAAACACTCACAGAGGTCAAGATATTGTAAAATGTCAAGGCTTTGATTTCAGAAAGCATGGTTAACAGCAAACTTCTAGAGGCATTAGGTAAAAGGATAATGTTCGAGAAATGATGGATTGCATTAAGACACGCATTGACCAAGTTACTATAATAGTTGAAGCCAGCGACAGGGATGGAAAAAAGATATAAAGTTCTATCATTAATTGTAATACATTTATTGTGCCAAAGCAACGGAGAGAGGTTCTTGGATGGGGTCTTAATATGGGGGAAGAGAAACAATTTTATAGCATAAATGCCTTAATGTGGTCAGGCAGGGCAGCAGAAGAGTGATTAAATACATAAGTAAGGTCGGCTACCTCGTAGGGATTTACCAGGTGTTTTTGTAATGTACACCAGGGCGGAATGTCTGAGGAATTAGGAGGAGCAAACCAGCAGCGGGATTGTTTAAGAAGAAATGCTGAATGATATTGTTTAAAGTCTGGAAACCTAAACCCACCCATGTCATATGGGGCTTTTATCTTGGCTATAGCAATCCTTTTACATTTAGCTGTGCCCCATAAGAAATTGAATTGACCGACTTGAAAAATGAGGGAGACAAGGGGACCGGGAGAAGTTGTAAGTAATATAAAACAATGGGGGGCAACATCACCTAGGAGAGGTAGAGTGGAGACCACATTGATGTTAATTGTCTAAGTTTATCTAATAATACTTGTGTGTTGAGTTTGATGGTGTTAGTTCAAATCATGACACCATTTAAATCCAAACATATCTAAGTCATGTTTGATACAGAAGGAGTTGAATGGTAAAATCTTGGATTTATCTTTGTTAAGTTTGTAGCCGGATACAAGGGAAAATTGATCAAGTCTATTAAGCAGATGAGGGAGATGGAGCTTGGGATTCTTAATAAGGATAAGTATATCATCAGCATAAGCAGCAGTTTTAATGATTGATTTCCCACTGGGATTCTAGGAATGTTTGTGCCTGATCTGATAAGTTCTAGCAAAGTTTCTAGAGAGAGGATGTAAAGACTAGGGGAGAGGGGACAGCTCTGTCTAGTACTTCTATGTAGGGGAAAGAAGAATGAGGATTGACTATTAATGCTAACAGATGATTTGGGATAAGATTAGAGAAGTTTAATAAGGGAGATAAACTGCTCGCCACAGCCATGCCAACAGAGAGATTGAAACATAAATTCCCAGTTGACCCAGTCGAAGGCTTTTTCCGCATCTTTCGCAATTGCAGTATAACCCTCTTTATCTTTCTTGTCCTTAGAGATTACATGAAAGGCGTCAAGCAATAATCTAGCATTTGCAGAGATGTTCCGCCCCTTCACATAACCAACTTGGAAGGGCTTGATCAAAGTGGGAAGAGAAGACTCAATTCTATTGGCGAGGATTTTAGCAAAGATCTTACTTTCAACATTAATGAGATTGGTCTATAGTTGCAGGGAAGTGTGGGATCCTTGTCAGCTCTGGGGAATAAGATGAGTAGAGCCTTAGAGAAGGAGTCTGAAGAGGATTCCTGAGAGATAAATTAGGAGTATAACGATTTAAGTTCATGTGAGAGGGAATGGGCCAAACTAACAATAAATTCTGCAGAAAGACCGTCCGGCCCGGGGGGCTTTCCTTTACCCAACCCCTTAATGGCCCGAGTGATTTCAGGAAGCAAAATGTCGCCCTCTAAATGAGAAAGGTCAAGTTTGGGATACAAATGTCTATTAATATTGCTGAGAAAGGATTCAATATTCTTGGAGGGAACATTGGTTTCAGGAGTGAAAAAGCCTGAATAGAATTGTTTAAAACAATTTAAAATATCATCAGGGTGATTAAGGGAGGTACCATATTTATCTTTAATGTGTGATATATATGTTCTTTCCCTCCTAGATTTGAGATAAGAGGTGAGTGACTTCCCAGCTTTGTTGGAAGTCTGGTAAATCTGGGTCTTATATTTTAGTGGAGTCCCAGCGGCTAACTCAGTGAGCTCATTATTCATTTGGAAACGTAAGGCCATGACCAGACAAACGTTTGTTGCGTTGGAGTCTCAATAGAAATGTTTTTCAGCATTGAATAGTTGGATATATAGATCAACAAGATGTTTTTTACGTAGTTTCTTTTTTTAGCCAAATAAGCCATGATATGGCCTCTAAGTGCAGCTTTGAACGCATCCAAATTGGTAATACTGAAGTATCACAATCTAGATTTTCAGCAAAAAATTGTTGTAAGAATGATTGAACTGATTGAATGAATTGTGGATCTTGCAACAAATAGGTATTTAATTTCCATCTAGATGACGTTGTTTTGATCTCTTTAAGATTGAAGGTAGAGCAAACAGGGGCATGATCGGAAATGATAATATTAGAGATCACAAAGTCAATAATAGTGCCCGTAAGAGATTTGCAAGAGAAGATATAATCTAGGTGGGAGAGAGTATCATGTGGGGTTGAGTGAACTGTGTAGTCTAACTGTGTTGGATGGGAAAGCCTCCATGATTCTACTAGGCCGGTCTCAGCCAGAAAACTTAAAAAAGGATTTGTGGGTTTTAGATGTTTTGAACACACATTTAGATTTCCTATCTAAGAACGGGTCGAGGACTTGATTAACATGGCCACACATAATGAGATTGGTGAGATCATTTTTGAGAATCATTTGTTTCCTGGAAACCCAAAAGCCTGGTCCTGGTAGGGTAGGACCATAGATATTCAGAATGGAAACACGATCAGTCCCAATCAAAAGCTTGACCTATATCTATCATACTCATCGCCCATTGGTATCAGCATCTTGGCCCAGAATCTTGAATGATAATTTCTTGTTGAGAAGTATAGCGACTCCATTTTTCTTACCCACTGCAGGACTTGCAATGACCTCTTTGAGCCAAAGGGATCTATGTTTCATCGCTTTGGCAGTTGATAGGTGAGTTTCTTGTATACATGCGACTGATAGCTTACATTTATTGAGATATGATATAATTTTGCACCTTTTTATTGGATAATTGCATCCCTTAACGTTCCAGGTTATACACTTAAATATCATGAAAAAAGTGGGGTAAATGTAGGGGCAAAATACAAACCTGTAATAAGCATAAAATGCAAGCAAACCAAAGTAACATGTGTATAGCCAGAACAGTATGAATCAATGAAATAAAGACACAAATACGACCTCCTGCAATGGGGACAAGACATATATACGGAAAACACACAAGGATGAGGGCATAGGGAGGGGAAGTCTGACCAAAGACTGCTTATTTGAAGTAAAAAAGTTAGGAAAAAGCCTTAGAATCATGGAAAAAAGAATCAACAACATATATGGCTTCAGAACAAAAATATGTTCAGACTGGGAAGTGGGAGAAAAAGGAAGAAAATGCAAAAAAGGTGTAGGTGACACCTACCGAGCCGTCAAAGGAAAAAGACGACTCACATTTGGAGAGGGACGCCACCACAGTGCCCGACCCACCAATGCTATAACATAAAGTCAGAACGGCAGAGAAAAAGGCCCGACATGGGTGAGATAACAAGAACCTTATGTTGCACAGAAAGAAGAGGCATTAACAGGTGACAATGTGTCCATGCCCTCAGTCTTAATAGTGCGGATACATGATTTCAAATCAGCAGGATCGTCGAACATGGCAGTGCGCCCCTCATGAGTGACTTTGAAGGAGCAGGGGTGATATAAACCATATCTAATGTTGAGTTGCTTTAATGATGAACGGAAGAATAAGAATTATTTTCTGCGTAGAGCAGTACTCCTTGCCACATCCTGTGAGATATGTAGTTTACTTCCATGCCACGTGAGGGAGTGTTTTTCCTTAACACTTAGCTGGAGCTGAGTGTATTCAAGCAAGTGCAGGGAGGAAGGCGAGGGGAAGCAGAATTTCTTGGAGGACCAATACGATGAGCATGTTGTATCTTAAATGATGTCTCCGGTGATAGATGTAGTAGGGCGGGTAGTAACTTTTTTATAAATGCAAAGGGGTCCAAACCTTCGCAACCCTCAGGCAGGCCTGAGATACGCAGGTTGTTGCGTCTGCTTCTGTTTTCCAAATCCTCATTGTGTCTCTGCAGGTCTTTGACAGTTTTTTCGAGCTGTACCACCCTGGAAGAGACATCCTCCACATGACCGACCCTTCTCTCCACCTCATCCATTCCATTTTCAAAGCCCTTACATCTGTCGTCTAATTGTTGAAGTTTTGAATTGGTAGTCTCAATGAAGGGCCTCAGTGCTCTAAATTCTTATAGAATAGTTTCAATGGCTGGATCTGCAGGTGCAAGCAGAGGAGGTGAGTCGTTTTTAGGTTTTTTCAGGTTGGTCGAGGAAGGTTTGGTGTCTTTGTTTACAGAAGGCTTTTTTATGTTATTCTTACCAGTGGCCATGTTAATCCCAAGGCCCTAGAACAGAGTTTCTTGGAACGAAGACAGCAGAATAAGGAGGAAGCAGGCTGTGGCAAAACCAGTGAGGTGTTCTGAGCAAAGGTATAAAAAAAGCAAAGGACTACAACACAGACTGCGCAGTACAGAGAGGGAAAAAGCCCACAAATTGTGAGAGAGGTGTTGTTGTAGTGATTATTTCCCTAGCCTACACCTCCTTCCTTTCCTATTCCTTGCTTTCTTCCTTCCTCTTTTCCTCCTTCCTCCTTCTCCTCTTTTCCATCAAATGATATTCTACCTAAATTCGCTTTGAAATCTTTTTTATAATCTTTGTTAGTCTTGTGGTATGGAAGGAAGTGCAGCCAATAGTAGCAGTGGTGGTTAGCGCTGAGGAGAAAGTATACACACGCTTAAAATGTATAGAGTGGGGGGGCGCTGATGCCCATGGGAGAAAATGGCCGCTTCTGTGTGAGCTCTGGAGTGAACCAGGGGCGTAATGCAAATATAACTGCTCAACGGGTCCGGTTCTACTTCTATGAAACATGGATTGATTGGCAATCGCTACTGAACAGTGCTGTGAAATCTGGAAGCTAACGGTGAACGACTCTCCGAGATATAGCATTATACAAACTTCTCGGACAGCGGGGATCGGAGCCTGAGGCCGAGCCGGAACTCGAGGGGAGGAGCTCGGCAGAAATAGGCTCACTTCACGCCCAAGACACTGGAGGCCCATCGTTATTGGGGCCTGCTGCGGGTGCTCCGCTCCTCGTAGAGTACCCCCCCACTGGCTCCCGCCATCCCCCTCCTTCGAGCACCGCTGAACGGCCGGCACTCGGCCCCTACCCGGCGACAAGAATCCACCGACGAACTGCTTGAGCAGTACCTTCTCGGCGAGAGCAACGCAGATAAGTGGGGCGGCGAGGGGGAGGTGGCAGCATTGCACAAGACACGAACCCCCACGGCCCCCGAAATGTATTTGGGGTGAATTACAAACACACACGGCAGACATAAACGATTAGAAAGAAGTTTGAATTGTGTGTCGTAGACAGTGTATACGAAGATGGGAACCGAGGCTTCTCAAGGACACTCTCAGAACTGTATCTTCATAGCTAGCAGGAGGCTTCGCGGCAGGCCGTGTCGACCTTTTACTACGGCTCTGGTGCTGCGATACCGACCACGCATTACGACTACGCACTACCTGCAACAAGCATATTGACCCCCCCACCGCTGATAAGACTTTCCGCGGAACGAGTGCTGTGTTGGCCCGACCAGGCCTGCTGTCGGCTGTGAACACCTCGACCACACATAGCAATTACCGCCATACGCCGATCAGAGAAGGCAGAGCACATTAATCCTGTGGAACAATCGATCAACAAAAAAGGCGATAATGCCCAAGAATTTTGGTCCTAAGAAGAACAAGGGGGCTATCGACAAATACACCACGACTATCCAGAAAGATCCAACGTCCGAGATGGAGGAGGTAACGATCCCGCTCGACCAGCAGGCTCCGCCAACCACGCTGATGGACCCGCAAGCGGTCTTCCTCGCAATGCAACAGGGGTTTGCAGCACTGAACGACAAACTTGACGGGATCACTGCAAACGTGGCGTCCATTAAATCAAAATGGGACAAAACGACAACATGTATAACGGAGGCGGAAACAAGAATATCGGGCACTGAAGATGCTCTTGAAGCCCTGAAAAGTACGGTATCCACGATGGCGATCGAACTAGGAATGGTGAAGACTAAATACGAGGACTTAGAAGCGAGGTAAAGACGCAACAATATTCGCATAGTGGGTGTGCCGGAGGATGCGATGAAGGGCTCCATGGAAAAAGGAATTGAGGCCTTCCTGCACACACTGCTGGGAAACCCCGGGTGGTCACCTATGTTCATTATTGAGCGAGCTCACAGATCTCTGGCCCCGAAACCGAAGCCGGGAGCATATCCCAGACCAATAATAGCACGTGTGATGAACTACAGGGACAGGGTGCTGATACTGAAGGCGGCAAGGGAAAAGCAGGAGCTGAGATCGGAAGCCAATGTGATACGGATCTTTCCGGACTTTACACTGGCGGTGCAACAAGAAAGGAAACAATTCAATGGGGTTAAGAAACTGCTCCGGGAACGGCAGGTTCAGTACGCCATGCTCTATCCGGCAAGACTTAAAATTCAATATCAGAACAAGATCCACTTCTTCACCTTCCCTGAGGAAGCCGCCAACTTCATAGAGACACATATCCCCACTCCGTCGAGGAGCACTGAAGTTAACGGACAAGAATAATCCTCATGAGTGCACATTAACAGAACGTTCAACCAATGATCCATTAGTCCTGTAGCATCGGCTCCCCCTTCTGGGGGTTGCTTTAAGTCGGGGCGGGAATGCCTCAATAAGTGTGATAAGCTGCATTGCAATGTCCCCCGCTGACAATAACAAGTGTGAGAGTAAAGTATGGAACCGGTTACCCTTATTCAAGGTTTGGAAAAGCATAGGCCCTGGGAATCACTGCAGGCCCCCCTGTAGCAGGTGCATATGCAGTTGGAAGGGGGGAAGGGTTGGGATCCTAAAAGCACAGTTGAAGTTAGGGGAACTGTGAGGGTGAGGGGAGGGGGGAGTTTGACATGTTGGGAGGGGGTTATGTTATGTTGGGGAAGAAAGTAAAAAGCACACAGTTAATGTACACTGGCAAATCTGAAAGCATTGTAAAGCAATTTTTGCAAACACACATTCACAATCATTTCGTGTGGAATGGCTGAAACAAGCATTGAAGATATTAAAGTAATGAGCTGGAATGTTCGAGGTCTAGGCTCCAGAGTTAAGAAACGGAAAATTATAGCATACATTAACAGACAGATTCCCAAGATTCTTTTCCTACAAGAGACACACATTGGGCCACAACAGGGGGGACAGCTGGTTTCGAATTGGGGAACACACCAATACTACACAACTTACTCGAAAAGAGCTTGAGGTACAGCAATCTTGTTACACAAGACCTTGCGGTTCACGTGCAAAGAAGTGGAATGTGACTCTGGGGGGAGATATGTGTTAGTACATGGTACTCTACTAGATAAAGAGTTAGTCCTCCTAAATATATATGGGCCGAACATAGATGACCCGGAATTCTACTCCACAATCTTTGGGAAACTGGCACACTACGCCACAGCCCATCTGATATGCGAGGGGGACTTTAATACCATTTTTGATGTGAGCATCGACTGTACTTCGACACAAGTGAGAGCATTATCCAAAGCAGCACAGACAATTATCACTCACATGGCAGATTTGAGACTGAAGGATGCATGGAGGACATTACACCCCTCTGCAAGAGGATACACATATTACTTGACAGTACACGACATGCACTCCAGGATAGATATTTGGTTGCTGGATAACACAGTGTTATCATGGGTCACTGACACTCAGATACTCCCCAGGACATACTCTGATCATTCCCCCATACTGATGGCATTGCGAATACCCGGCGATGCGGTGGGCAGGCCCCCATGGAGATTCAAACCGGCTGCGCTACGGGATCTGGTCTACAGAAATGCAATGGACCAACACATACAAGAATATTTTGAACTCAATGAGAACTCAGTGTCCTCTCTCGCGATATTGTGGCAAGCATTTAAGGTGTATATAAGGGGCGCATCCATATCAAAGGAAAGTGGCATCCTCAAAGACATTAGGAATAGATTGCAATGACTAGAAGCGCAAATAGCATCAATACAAGCCCAATATGTGCTCACTCCGACACCACAACTCACGTTAGATATAAAAAACAAGCTAGACGAATATACGGACACAGCGGACCAGGAGATCCGCTACTTTGACAGACCGTCGGCTGCACGCCGCTACGGTGAAAGTGAACGCCCGGGGAGGTTGCTAGCCAGAGCAGTGAGGGGAGAAAGGGGATCAACAGATATCCCATGTATACAAACAGCAGACGGCTCGGTCACCACAGATCAGGGTAAGATACGTGACACATTTCACGCATTCTATGAAGAACTTTACTCACCTCAATCTGACGCTACGGATGCGGAAATTGAACAATACCTCTCCTAGATCCCAACGACATTACTGGCGGAAGATACCAGAGAGTTGTTGGGGACTCCGATATCTGAGGCGGAAGTTGTGGAGGCAATTGAGGCACTCCCCAACGGGAAGGCCCCTGGCACTGATGGCCTTAGCGCAGAGTTCTACAAGGAGTTTAAACATCTTCTGGTGCCCAGACTACTGGCGATGTGGACCGAAGCCCTGGACAGGGGAGAGCTCCCTGAGACTACAAGGGAAGCAGTAATAACGGTGTTGCTTAAATCGGGGAAACCCCCGGACGACTGCGGGTCTAATAGACCTCTCTCATTAATTAATATGGATGCAAAGGTCTTGGCAAAGATACTCGCCACTAGGTTAACACCATTGATGCCATATATGGTCCATGAGGATCAGGCAGGGTTCATTCCTGGCAGGGCCACGGCCATTAAAATCAGAAGATGCCATGAGATCCTGACTACAACACCCCCAGACCAGCAAGCCATAGCCGTGTCACTAGACATGCGCAAAGCATTTGATATGGTATCCTGGCCCTTCCTGTTCGGGGTCTTACGAAATTATGGGTTCGGTCCAAACTTCCTGAAATGGATACAGTTACTATACACAGGGCCCCAGGCCAGAGTTAGAGTTAATGGCACCCTAACAGAAAAGCTCAAACTGCGAGGGGGCACTAGACAGGGTTGCCCATTGTCGCCACTACTGTTCGCCCTAATAATAGAACCATTGGCGGACATATTGAGGGCTCGCTACAGCGCATACGGGCTAAGGATAGGGAATAAAGTACACATCATAAATCTATACGCAGACGACATCTTGCTCTACCTAAAAAACCCAGACAGAACATTGGGGAGGGTCCTGGCAATAGTAGAACAATATGATAGACTCTCGGGCCCACGACTTAACCCCAACAAATCAGAAGTGTTCCCCATTCCTGAAAACATGAGTAAACCTCATGACCTGCATGGCCTACAGTGGTGCCCGACACATATTCTGTATCTGGGAGCATGTATAGCCAGGACGGCTCAGTTGTCTCGGGCACTAAACTATAACCTGCTGGCAGACTCCCTATGTATGAAGTTAAGGCGTTGGAGTGCTCTCCCCATTTCCATGATGGGTAGCATCGCCCTAGTGAAAATGATAATTCTCCCAAAGCTGTTTTATTTATTTGGTATGGTACCGGTCTGGCCGGGGCGGGCCTTATTCTCCAAGATGTCTAGTGCATGTGTTTCATTTGTTTGGGGTGGTCACCCTAGGTGAGCTGGAGGGTACTTACTGATGACTACCCAAAGGGTGGTTTGTTGGCACCAGACCTAGAACTGTACTATTTGACCGCACAGGCACAGCATGCCGCCCAGTGGGCCACAACATTTCTTAACCCAGCGGGCCCTGCACTGAGACAGCCCGAAAAAGAGGCCGTGTTGGCGCTCCAGCAACTTACGAGGCCCACTTCCAAGCATTATAACTCCCTGAAACCAACAAAAGTGGTGACTACGGCGTGGGCCAAAATAGTTGAGATATATGGCTTGGATAAGATATACCACCCGAGTATGCCGCTCTGGGGTGAACCCCAGACTCCCTTCAGTATAGAGGAGGAAGTGGCCCGCCATTGGTCCTTCATGGGCATATCACAATGGGGTCAACTATTCACAGATGGGCACTTTACCCAGTGGGATGATATCAAGGATGTAGTAGGGAATACGCATGGGACCAGACAACAATATTCCCGTATACGGGCAGCCATACAAAGTATATGTCCGACCTTTCCTAATGAACCACCACTTAACATGGGATTGGGATACATGTTCACGGGGGGATCTCAAAAGATAACGGCATCAGCACTGTATAAGATCATACTCCAGACACGCCCGATAGAGCAACGCACAACTAAGGCCAAGTGGGAACAAGACTTGGGTGAGCAGATTGAGGACGATGAATGGTCCCGACACTGTGCACTCACCAAACAGATTTCCTGTAACTCTAGAAACAGGCTAATTCACTACAAGATAATACAAAGAACACACTACACTCCTATGAAGCTCAAACGCATATATCCGGCCATGACTGGGAACTGCCTGAGATGCCATGCTGAAAATGCAAACATTTACCATATGTTATGGCCGTGTGTTAAACTGAGGGGATATTGGGAGGAGGTGTGTCTAGCATTGGATGAGATGGCAGATCAACCAGTAGAATGGACCCCACGGATGTGACTGTTGAAAATGAACCCTATATGGCGGAAACTACTGAACTTAAGTCTGCTCCTAGCCAAGAGGGCAATCCTGCTCAAATGGAAGAGTGCAAATCCCCCAACCAAGGCGGATTGGGACAGGGACATGGAGGAACTGTACATAGACTCGGTACTGCCTGTTTCCCGGCCAAAGAATATTTGGGAAAGATACAAACTGTACCTATTTGAAAAGACAGAGCAAGAACACTCTGACTCAGAACAGTAATTGAAATTGTACAATGTATGAACATATTAATATCACAGCTAAGTGTTTGTATTAACTGTGTGCAACAAAAATAAAGAATTAATAAAATAAAATGTATAGAGTGGTAAAAAAGAAAACTTAGCTTGAAATCATTAGATAATGTCTTTGAAGTACACTTTGTCTGCATGCGGTGGCGCTGTTCCACATAGAAGGGCCAACAGGCACTGAGCCTGCGTGTTGCGTCCCAACAACGCCAGAGGTTACCTCAGAGGAGGCAGCCGTTGTCGGGAGCAGCAGGCGCAGGAAATAAGAGGCTCGAGCGTACTTGCCGACAACGTGCCATTAAAAGCTTCAATCAATGATGTGATGTCCTTTATGTCCTTTTTGGTTTCAACAGGTGTGAAAGTTGGCACTAGTAAACATAATTTGTCAGCAATAGGGGCTTATTTGAATAAAGGGAAACATTTTCCCTTTCAAATGAGGCAATCAGGAGGCATTTTGAAGGCCTCCTTCACTTACATCTGCCGATTTGTGATCCTCCACATCAGTGGGATTTGAAGATGGTTCTTTCTACATTAATGCACAAGCCATTTGAACCCATGGCCTCTTGTGATTTGGATCTCTTAACATGGAAAACAGTTTTATTTAGTAGCTGTTACATCAGCAAGGAGAGTAGGAGAGCTTCAGGCTCTATCTTCAGAGGGACCTTATCTTGTTGTTCATAAGGATATGGTAGTCCTTCATATATGCTTTCCTTCTTTGCATCAAATTTTCATTCAGATCAAGAGATATTCCTTCTGATTTTTCATCCCAGACCTCATTATTCTCCCGTGAAAAGCCCTTACATAACCTGGATGTGTCAGGTACTCCGAAATGTAATTTAGAAAAGGACAAAACCGTTCAGAAAAACAGACCAACTTTTTGTCACATATGGTGGTCTTTTGCCTGCTAAGAAAGCTGCTAAGGCATCATTGCCAAGTGGGTTGTCTCGTGTATTACAAATATTTATGACTTGAGAGGGCGTTCAGTTACGCAGAGACTTAGGGCTCACTCTGCAAGAGCTAAGGCAGCATCAGTAGCCTTCATTAGGCATGTCCCTATTGTACAAATGTGTAGGGCAGCTACCTGGGCAACTCATCTTTCTTTTTTGCAAACATTACGCATTGGACGCATATACCATGAAAGATGCCAGGTTCGGCCAAGAGGTCTTTCGTAATTTGTTGCGTTGAATCTCATGCATGCTGCCTCCTTCACCCTTACTGTTTTTTGGGGCTTTTGAATCTGGTCCAAGCCAGTTGGGAAGGAGGGAGAGCAGGATGTAGGAGAAATGAAAACATTACCTTCACGGTGATTTAGGTTCTCTTAAACCTTGCTCTCCCTCCATCACTCTACCAACACAGCCATCCCATCTAAAAGCATATACTTCACCACAACCGACAGCAGGTGAAATCAGGAACTGTGTGTGGACAGTTGTTGACATAGGGGTGCAGGATGGGGCTAGTGCACGGAGGGACGCACGCATGCGACATGGTCCCATCACGTCAAAGTTCTAAAAGGGACAGCTATCTTTTTGATTCAGCTGTTTCCAACCTGCCTGTGGAGGAAGGCGGTCCCAACCAGTTGTGAAGGAGGCAGAGCAAGGACTAAGAGACCCTGAATCACCATGAAAGTAATGTTTTCATATTTGCACTGTTCCTTTGAGCCATGTTCTAAGCCAGTCGCTACTGGCTTCGAACATTTTCTCACACTGTCCTCTTTATTTTTATTTTTTTAACCACGTTTATTTTTGGTTCGAAAGCATATAAGCAATTACAACATAGCATTTGTCAACATTAAACTCTTATGCTCTACATTTAACATCTGTTCGAGTCTTTCAGATCGCTAGGATACGCTTTACCTCAAGTTCTCCCCTCAGTTCACTCCCTCCCTCCTCCCCCCCTCACCCACTTCTTTTTATTAACCTCTTAACCTCTATAGGATCCTCTCCCCCCAACTGTAAGTGTTGTTTTACATTTCAGATTCTAAACTTTTGAAGTTTTCTTCCCCTTCTTAACCTCAGCGTCTCATTATCTTCGTTTTGAGGGAGTTCATGTTACATGTTTATTTCGGAGCAGGCGGGGTTTAAAGAAATGAGCTTCTCTGTCCCGTACATGTTCATGAAATGGATTCCATATAGTTAGGAATCTTAGGTATTTACCAGTGCTGATGGTGCATATCTTCTCCATAGCCATCACCCCCCCAGATCTTAACCCACCAGCATGCTGAAATTGGACCTTCTTTGTTTTTCCAATTTTGTGCAAGAGTCATTCTGGCTGCTGATAATAGATGGGTGATAAGTTTGGCTGTTGCTCCCGACATTGCGTATTTCCCTTCTAAAGGGACTCCTAGCAGAATTGTCTTTGGAGATCTCGGCAGATCCACTCCTAAAATGTCTTTTACGTAGCTTAGTATTTCCTTCCAGTAGGCAACTGCCTTAGCAAACGTCCACCACATGTGGAACAAGTCTCCCTTCTCCCCGCAGTTCCTCCAACAGTTTGGTGAGTAAGACTTGGTCATTTTGTGGATGCGGTTCGGGGTCATATACCATCTAAGGCACAATTTGTATGCAGATTCCTTTATTGTAGTGCATCTGGAGGTGCTGTGTGCACGCGCCCATATTTGGTACCATTCCTTCTCCGTTAGTGACTCTTGCATATCTCTTTCCCAGTTCATTTTGTATGCGAGACGGTCGGTTGGCTGGTCGTTGGAGAGGAGTTTGTAGACTCTAGAGACCCCCTTTGCTGTGTTGCCTTCTTGTAGCGACAGTTCTAGGCCTGATGGTGTTCTAATGCCCGTCTTCTTCACCGTTGGGTGAGTAATCCAGTGTTTAATTTGCGCATATCTATAGCGTTCGTTTTCATCTATATTGAATTTCAACTGGCAATCTATGAAGAGCAATGGAGCGCCGTCTTTGTACATGTCTTTCAGGTGCATCGTTTCTGCCCCTGCCCAGCCCACCCAATATCCACGCTGAAGACCCAGAGTGAAATCTGGGTTGCCCATCAGTGGCGTATATGGACCCATTCCACCAGGAATGTGTTTCTTTTTCCGGGCTTTGTCCCAACTTAGTAGAGACCATTTTGTCATTTCTAGTAAGGATTCTCTGCTGTTTCGGTTTTCTTTGCTCAGGCTCAGAAGGGCTATTAGGGGGATGTTTGAGACTGTTTGTTCGATTCTGAACCATCCTTTATGTTCTTCTGGTTTCGCCCATCTCAGCATTGGCGCTAATTGTGCCACCATAATGTATCTGTCAATTTCTGGAACTCCCAGACTACCCATATGTGGGGAGCGCATTAGGATTAGTTTCTGGATTCTAGGTTTCTTATTATGCCATATGAATTTGAATACCGCATTCTGCAGCTCCCGGATCTTGGCTGGTGGTATTGGTATTGGCACTGGCAGTGAGCTTACTACATAGAGGAGGCGGGGGAGAATGGTCATTTTGACCGCTGTGATGCGAGCGAACCATGACAGCTCCTGGGAATCCCATCTGCGCATGTCTTCCTGTAATTGTTTCCACAGCGGTGTTATGTTTGTCTGATATAGTTTGTGTGGATTGCTGGCGAGGTGAATTCCTAAATATTCCAGTTTTCTTTCAACCCAGTGCATCGGGAATGATCTCGCCAGTGTCTCGACATCCTCTCTCCTTGCCGTTATGTTCATAGCTTTTGATTTGACGAAGTTTATGGAGAACCCCGAGACCTGTCTGAATTTCTCCAACTGGGCTATGGCTCTGGGCATTGTATTTTTTGGGTCTCCCATGAAGAGCATGATGTCGTCCGCATATAGGGCTATTTTGTGGGTTTCCTGACCTATTGTAACTCCCTTGATACTGACGTCCTGGCGGATCTGCATTGCACATGGTTCCATTGCCATTGCAAAAATTAGGGGAGAGAGAGGGCAGCCCTGTCGTTTGCCCCTTCCAATCTCCACGAATTCTGTGCCTTGACCATTGATCCTGAAGCTTGTCGATGGGTGTCGGTAGTTGGCGAGCACCATTTTCGTAAATTCTGGACCCCAACCAAACCGCTCCAAAATCAAACTCAGATAGCCCCAGTCCATGCTGTCGAAGGCCCGGGTGGCATCCAGAGCCGCTACTGCAAATGATTGTTGTGTACGTCGCCCAGCGTCTATGATGTCTACTGCCCTTCTGACGTTGTCTTGTGTGCGTCTATCGGCAATGAACCCTGCTTGGTCATCCTGTATTATGTTTGGAAGGATTTCCATTAGACGAGTTGCTAAAATTTTCGTGTAGATTTTTACGTCTGAGTTCAGCAGTGCTATAGGCCGATAGCTTGCACAGTTTTTGGGATCTTTGCCTGGCTTTAGCGGTGGTATAGTTATGGACTTCCCCATATCTTGCGTGACCTTCCCCTCTTCTCTAATTGTATTGAATAGTTTTGACAGCGGACCTAGCAATTGTGTACGAAATGTTTTGTAATAGCCATTGCCAAAACCGTCTGGACCTGGAGTCTTATTTGATGGTAGTGCTGTGATAGCGTCGCTGATTTCTTGGGCCGAAATTGGTTTCCCAAGATTGGTTCTGTCTTTCTCTGCAATTTGGGGCAGCTGGAGAGAGTTGATATAGTTGAGTTGATGTTCTGAGTCTAGATTTTCCCCCTTTAATAGTTCCTTGTGAAATCGTTTCATTATTTCTTTTTTTTCTAGCTCTGCTGTGTGACGTTTCCCATGGGAGTCATTTAGCTGCACTATGTAGTTCCGGGTTTTTTGTTTTCTTAGTTTTGCTGCCAGGAATCGATTAGCTTTGCCTCCATGTATGTAGTAGGATTGTTTTGTTTTTAGCAGCGACTTTGCCACCCGGTCCGCTTTGTGGTTCTCCAGTTGAGCTCTGATTTTCCTTAGTGCTCTTAAGGTTTTCCTTGAGCCCTGAGTCTTGTGTTGGGCTTCTGCAGCTTTCACCTCTTTTTCTAGTTGGCTTGTCACTAGTGCTCTTTCGCGGTGGTATGCCGCTGCTTGTGACATGAATTCTTCCCTGATCACTGATTTTCCTGCGTCCCATATTACCCTCCAGGTCGTTTCCCCGTTGTCGTTTTCTGTAAAGTAGTTGTTGATGGCGGTCTCCATATGGGCTCTTAGTGCAATGTCTTTTAGGAGAATTTCGTTTAATCTCCAAGGTGGTTTAACTCTGTTCCCTTCCACTCCCCAGTCCACACCCACCATCACTGGTGCATGGTCTGAATGATATTCCACTCTAATTTCTACTTCCGTTATTTGCGGAACTAATTATGTGGATACTAGGATCATATATATCCTGAAGTAACCGAGGTGAACCGCTGAGTTGCGGGTGTACTCTCTCCTATCTCCATGGAAGAATCGCCAGGTTTCAATTACTCCTAATTCTCTTTAGAACCGGCCCAGGGCTTGTCTGTTTTTCTGATCAGTGGTAGTTGGGGGAAGAGTCTTATCCAGCACTGGGCCCATGACGTAGTTGAAGTCCCCACCTATTATCAGTTGGCCCTCACACCAGCTGCCGAGTCTGCCCAGCAGATCCGTTATGAACACATCTTGGCGGCTATTTGGAGCGTAAATTGCTATGATTGTGTACAATTTTCCTTTTATCAGCCCTTTAAGCCCCAAGTATCTGCCTTCTTTGTCTTTGCAAGTTTGCAGTTTTTTAAAGTCTAGGGCCTTCCCAATTAGTATAGCCACTCCTCTTTTTTTCTCACCACTTGAAGCAAAATATTGTTGTGGAAAGCACCGACTGGACATGCGCTTTTCGTCTTTGGGGAGGAGGTGTGTCTCCTGAAGGAGCCCAATCGCCGTCTGCATTGATTTCAGCCTGTCTAGTATCGCCCGGCGTTTTATTGGTGAGTTCAGGCCCTGTACGTTCAGAGATATGACTCTTGACTCGGCCATTTTGGTTTAGGAGGGGTTGCGCTGTTACAAGCTGGGATTGAGTTGTGTCTGTGCCTTCCATGTTTACTTTTTGGTGCCCCAGGGTTCGGGTTCGTGCTGATGCTGGAGTTTTTGATACGTTTTGTTCTACTCGCCGCCTTCCAGTTCTCCCTCTCAGCTCCCACCTTTTGGGTGTGCTGTTCCCTCTCTTCTGTGTAGGTTTCGTGTGTTTTGATGTATTGTAAACCTCCATCATTGTTCTGCTGCTGTACATTCCCTGGTTAGTCGCTTCTTCGAGCGTCCTTCCGCATCTTGTCATTCTTGGCTCTGTTGCTGGATTTTGGGCTTCTCTGTTTTTTTTGGTTTACGCTTTTTCTCAATTGACCATTCACATAGTTTACTCGCAGTGTCTTGGGAATTGGGACGTGTACGGGCGATCAGACGTTCCTGGACTTCTTCTAGCTGCATGATTGCTCCGCCCTCCTCACAAGTAGTAATCTTCTGCTGTTTATCCTCCCACATAAATGAGAGGCCGAAAGGGTGAGTCCATCTATATCGTATCTGTTTTGCTTGTAGGACCTTTGTGATTGGCTGCATCATTCTTCTTTTGCGGAGCGTGACGAGTGCCAGGTCTTGATAAAGTTGAATATGGGAACTATTGATTGTGAGGTCATTGTGGAATCTTGCTGCTCTCAGTATTTCTTCTTTCTGACCGTAGGACGTTACTGATATTAGCACATCTCTGGGTCTTGCACCTGGGTCATTCCGTTTTTGGCCTACTTGATGTATACGATCAAAGCCGATTTGGTCTGATTGGGTTTCCGGCAGAAGGCTGCTGAAGCACAGTTGCATTGTATCTTTAAGGTCACAGTCCTGGATTGTTTCCGGGGGGGCCTTTGACTCTGATGTTGGAACGTCTTGAGCGGTTTTCAAGGTCTTCTGTTTGTAGTTCTAAGTTGATTGTTGCGGTAGCCAGCTGTTCCAGGAGGATACTGTTCTGGTTAGATTCTTCTGCAACAGCTGATACGCCATTTTTGACTGTATCTACTCTTTTTCCTAGGTCTGTCATTTCTCTGTTTACTTCCTGGAGGGAGGATTTCAATTCTTCTTTCATCTGTTCCAGCTGGTTGTGGAATGAGTTCGTGAGTCGGGCTTCCATCCCCTTCAGACAGTTCAGGAGTTCCTCCTTATCTGACGACATTGTGGATGATATTGTTTCTGCTGTACGGTCAACCAGTAGGGGGGGTGAATGACTCTCCTTTCGTCGACTCTGACCCCAGCACTATTCAATTTGGCCAACTTGAATTTTGGCTTGGATTCTTAATTTTGACTGTCCAGATCTACCTCTGACCCCTGGCATCAGGGCTGACCACTTCAGTCGCCGGAGTGCAGCTATATACTCGCTAAGCGCGTCTTACCGATTGTCCTTGAAGTCGCGTAGCTGTAGGGATTCACTTCCACCGATTCCCCACTGACCGCTAGCGCTCGACAGGTCGGCCTGGAGCGCCAGCAGTACGGGGAGAGGGGAACTCGGGCAGACCCACCGCAACAGCAGGGGGCCACACTGTCCCAAGTTCCGTGATCTCACTGTTCCCAATCGGCGTACCGTGTCAGTGCAGTTTGTGTGATCGCCCCTTTTTCAGCAGGGTTGCCATTAGCCACTTCTGCTCTGGAGCACCGCTCTTCTGTCTTCTCTCCTATTTTGCACTGCCCGTCCCAGCCACCAGCAGGTCTCGCCGCCTATTGATTGAGTTGGCACTCTGTCATTCCTCTGGTGTTGTGAGCATGTGCAACAGGCTCCATTACAGCGTGGGTCTGGTTCCTGAATAACACACCCTTTCTGTCTGTGGGGCGTACAGTGCGATCTCACCTCCAAGTGGTTTCAAGGTTGTCCCAATGTTATGAAGCTGTATTGGGTTGTGGGCAGTATCAATAATTCGTCTAGTGAGATTGATCTCTTCTTGTGCTCTGCTTGCTCTGGTATGCCTGTGCTTGCAGTGTCACAGGGCGCCTCTCAGGTTCTGCCTGGCCCTTTGCCCCCACATGTATGACCCCCCTGTTTCCTTTGTGCCCCAGGGCGATTGACTTTCCAATGTAATTAGGCACTTATACAGCGTGTCCTATGCTGCTTTACGTGGCTTGATTTTGCCCCAATTCAATTTGCCCCCAGCCCAGAGGAAGCAGTGGTGTTCTTGGGCCCCTCCTTCCTAACACCTCATCTTTGATCCTTGTCGCGGGACCTGCGGTGCATCCGCCTTCTATCCGCTTCTTCTTTTCCACGTCCTAGAAGGCACCGTCAGCCTCGCACTTATCTCCAGCGTTCCCCAAGCTTCCGTTCTTCGTGGCTCCGAGTCTCTGTGTGCTTGGGGGTGCCCACCCGCGGGAGCTTATGCCCCGTGCCTCCCCTGGTACGCATCCTCACTGCCCGCCGCTTTTACCTTCTCCCTGAGGGGCCTTGCCAACGCCGCGTCTCTCCGACTTACGCAGCTCCGGCACGTCCGATTCGCCGTGTGCTTGAAGGCCCGCCAGCAGCCACGTTCTTCCAGCGTCCTTTCGGGCGCACTCTCGCACTGCCAGTCTCTTTTGCCTTCCCGCCGGGGCCCTTCTCTGTGCGGCTGCAGCCTTGTACCACTCCTCCCTCTCCCACTTCGTTATCGTGCGGGTGCACCTGCCATTTTGTGCCGACAGGAGGTGGGAGGTCAGTCTTCGAGCGTCTCCTGCTTTACTTTCTATCCGATTTCTTTCGGATTCGATGCGATTCTGCTAGGGATCGCTTTATCCTCCCAGCAGCGTCTTCTTTTATCGATGTTGAAAACGGATAGTTTCTGTTTTTATATCGATGTGAGGATCTCGGCCAGAGCTTTGTGCCTTTGCTTCCTCACTCCATGCGCGCCAAGCCACGCCCCGTCCTCTTTATTTTTAACCTGCACTGCATCGGTTGAAGCAATAGCACAGAGCTGTGGAATTTGGTACAAAAAGTATATACTTAAGCTATGATTTAGGGGATGGTCATCCAGTTCACCAAAAATAGAACTTAACTCTATGGGCCAGACTCTCAAAGCTTTTATTTTTTGCAAGTGTGGAGTTGCGCTAGCACAACTCCTCACTTGCACCCAAAAAAGCAGCAGCCCAATTCTCAAAGGGCATCCAAATCATTATTCGGATGCCCTTTTTCCCTTCCTTTGTGCATTTGCACAAATAACGGGGTGTATCTGTGCATTTAAAAATGCACCCTAAATTCACAAACAGGATGACCTTTTATATGTGCAGAAATGAGCTTCACCCCCCTGCGTCTGTCACATTTGCATTTTCATCTCCCAACAGTGATGGACATGTTTGTTTTTATCGAGCGTGATTGCTGGGACCAAATGCGTCCCTATAATAGCCGTACATAAGTGAGTGAGCATACAATTCCTCGCCTTTTTTTCATATGTTTATTTTAGATTTTTATCAAATGAACATCATAGTTGCATAACCAAAGCAAATGTAATAAAACAAACATTTCACACATACCCCTTCACCCTTCAAGCTTTTAAGTCAAAGTGAACCTCTAAACAATAAAGTTTGTCATCTGCATGTATGAAGAAGCCTTTCAACTGGAGACACAGCAAATTGATAACTCTTATTTAATTCATACATTGAAAAGGTTAGCCCAATAATTATCAAACAACTTAACTTCAGAGCCTTCGTCCTTGTGATCATGGAAAACTGATAAATACATTCTTTGATCATGTCTTGCCCTTTACTCTTCAAACTGGCTTTTTCGTGCCACCACCAGTACTGTGCTACTCCATTCCACTTCTTTTTGTGATAGGGAGTTGTTGCCAGTTCCGGTGCGATCAGGAAGCACATTTTTTATTATTTCGGACAGATCAAGTCAAAACCTGTATCTTCTGGGTATTGCCAAAGCACATATAAAAATGTGCCGACTTGCCCACATCCCCTCCAACAAACAGTGAAGAGGGACTTCTCTCTATATATATATACATAAAAGAAGAAGTCCTGACTGACTGAATCATCAACGCCCAGTTCAAACTGTTTAACCTAGGAACATGAAGTTTGGAAGGTACGTTGTTTTCATGACGTAGGCACCCACTCCAGAATGATTTTTGGGAATTCCATTCCTAAGGGGGCGAAAATGGGGGTTCATTTTTTAATGAGGATATCTATATCTTCAAAACCGAAGATGTTACAGACGTGAACATTCATATTTAGATTCTTCTTCAAAAATAGAGAAAAACGTGTTTTACCATTTTCCAAAAATCCAGTTAAGGGAGGTGGAAAAGGGGGGTGAATTAATTTTGAAGGATACCCTTATCTCACAAACAGAAGATGTTAGAAAAGTAAAAATTGACATTTTAAATCTACATTGTGAAGTAAGTTTATGTGCCAAATTACTTGCTCCTAAAGTCAGTAGTTCTCAAAATATGGATATCACTAAAAAAAGTGCAGTCTTTTTTCACATCTGACATATGAGTCATAATATGTCATTATATTTATACTATTACAATTTAATATTACAGTAATTTTAAACAAAATAATATCAACATATTTTTAGTGTGATGTACGGACGCCCTGCCAATAACTTAGCTGATTGGTGCCCATCTACAAGAAATACAGAGAATTAACGAAAACTCATGAAGTTAATGTCAACGAATGTGCAACCCAAATGGGCACACACTTGAGGGCACACATCGTTGCGAGTGGGCGTGTTTGTTGCTATTTTTTTTTAATTCCAAGATTATTATTTTGGAGCTGCGTTGGTTGGTTCCTATATACGGTTGATTTCTTACTTAATTTCAATTGTTATTTCTGTTTCTTTGGTTTAAATTATCTTTCTATATTTAAGAAGTTTATTTGTATAAATAGTAGAATTAATATAGTCACCAAAAATAATATATTGACTTGCTTCATTTCTTTAACTTCTTCTCCATAAAAAAAAATTCAAAATGGAAATTGAACATTTAAATCTAAATGGTGTGGTGACACTGCACACAGTTGTAACAATTGTAGGCGATGGAGTGTGCTTATTCCGGGTGCTATCTTACGGTATATATGGCAGCCAAAATCTAGGTAGGGAGGTATGCGAACAAATAGTTGATCATGTCGTTGAAAACTGGGATGAATTCTCTATAATGTTCCACGACAGTGATTGTAACAACTAAGCGAGTGCCGATGCATACTTTGACGACATGTCCCAACCCCATACTTATGGTGGTCTCTGCGAGTTGACAGCGGCTGGACACCTTTTCAAATTAGTTTTCTTAGTTTATCGTAACAGTGAACTTTACGCAAAATTCAGTAACAAAGGTAACCCTGTAGAACGGTTACGTTTTATGCAAAATTTTTCCAGCGGCATGCTTATTTGCAATATAAACCGGATGGTGTTTCTAATAGCAACATTTCACACTCAGTTCAGTGTTATCACTCAATGCTCTCAGGAATCATCTCTTTCTATTTCCACACCTAAGACATCTCGCAAATGTTGTGCTAGATACACCAATGCCACAAGGCAAAAGCAACTTAGGACTGCGGCAAAATACCATACTCAGCGTAATCCTGATGTACAGTGGCTGTTTATCAACAAAAGAATTCAAATATCCATAAAGCAGTGTCAGTTACATAACAAAAAAACAAGCCTGAGGTTCATAGGTTGGCAAAGAAATATCAACAAGAAAAGCCAGAGGTGCATAGGGCAGCAGTAAAGAAATATTAACAAGAAAAGCCGGAGGTGCATAGGGCAGCTGTAGCAAGGTATGAGCAAAACGATCCTGGTAAACGAGTCAAAAGGCGGACGGTTCTGTGGAAAGTTAAAGCTTTCTCAGGCTTAGCATATGACCCTAATATGAGTCATGAAAATGACAACACTGTAGCTCTCGGTGCTATGTGCCACAAATCTAATTTCGAAGGGATTGTGTCCTCCGACGTATTCCTCATCTTAGATATCTCCTTCCAGCTCTGCTGGCCTCGGAAAAATTTTTCTCTAGAGGGCGCTGCGCGTCGACGTCCTTCGAGTCGATGTGCCTCGACAGCCGCCGTATCGACGTTCGACGTCATCCTGCCTATAAAGGCCGCGCGCAGCGTCCGTTGCTCAGTTCCGTTTTTCCGCGCTTATTCGGTGCCTCGGAATACCGTTGCTCAGTTCTTAGTCAGATAATCCTATTTACCTCGAGTTATTCGATCCGTACTCGATGGCTTCCTCGTCGGAACCGACAACTCCTCGATCCGGCTTCAAAAAATGCCGAGATTGTGGGAAAAAGATGTCGTTGACCGATCCTCACAGAATTTGTCTGTGGTGCTTGGGAGCTGAACACCATTGTTCGGAATGCGAGGACTGTATGTCCATGACAGCTAAGGCCCTGAAGGAGCGTAGGGGGAAGCTGGAGAAAGGTAAGACTTTTAAAGCTTCTTCTTCTTCGACGAAGTCGAGACATTCGTCTCCTCGTCACCATTCGCGCTCCAGGTCTCGGAGTGGGTCTCATCACTCCTCGAGATCGAAGCACTCGAAGAGGAGACGTCGAAGATCCCCTTCTCCGTCTTCCTCTTCCTCTGTTTCGCCAAAAAGAATCCCTTGCCCCACGAAACATAGTTCCCGGGCTGAATGGGAGGAATTCCGAAAGAATATGATGAGCGTCTTCGAGAAAGCGGCCTCGACCCCCTCGAAGACTGCCGAGAGCGATGCTCTGGTCGAAAGACCCGAAGGTCAAAAACGCCGCGAGTCGCAGTACCCGGCGAAAGAAACCTCTCGAGCGCGTTTCGAACCCTCGAGCAGGACTATGACCTCCAAACCTTCCTCGAAGGTTCCGTCGACGCCGTCGACGAAGGTCCCGTCGAGGTCGATGTCTTCGACGCCGTTGTCGAGGGGACCTTCGACACACGGGTCTGTCGACTCGACGCCGGCCTCGACACCGGCGTCGACGCCAAGAAAAGTCACGGTTTCCACACATCCAGTGACTATCCCCAGGCCCTCGACGTCGATGACTTCGATATTGTCGAGTAAAATTCCAATTCTGTCGAGGTCCTCGAGGCCTCCACCTCTGTTTTCGACGCCACGCTCGAAGCCTTCGACGTCGGCGTCGACGACATCGACGCTTTCGAGGCCAATAATGACAAGAACTATATCCTCAATTTTAGAAGAGGGTGAATTGTCTGAACAAGACACATTTGAGTTACAGGGATCTGTAACCCCAGTTAGAGAGGAATTTTCCTCTGACGAGCGCAGATTAAAGGATCTTCATGATTCTTTACATGAGGCAAGTGGGTTAGACACTTCCCCTGAGGTGGAGTTTGCTAAGCCAGACCCGGGGGAGCATGCTGAAACCCCCTACAGAGCCTTAATGGCCAGGATTACAGAGTTCATGGGGTGGTCTGCACCTTCACAATCTTTCCAACAAGATGACCTAACGGATATTCTTGACAAAGGCCCACAAGAGGATCCTGTGGTGCCCTTTCATAAAGCTCTTCAGAGAAAGATCATGGCAAACTGGGAAACCCCAGATGTAATACCTGCAGTAAATAAAAAACTGTCTACAAAGTACAGGGTATCTTCCACAGACCCAGAGTTTTTGTCTAAACACCCATCCCCAGAAAGTCTGGTGGTACAAGCAGCATCCTCTACCGATGTCAAGATGGCTTATCCTACAGTCCCACAGGACAGGGACGATAAAAAATATGATGCTATGGCAAAGAAAGTCTTTTCAGCATGTAGCATGGCGTTAAAGTCTGTTAATGCTACTTGCACCCTTGCTAGGTTCAGCCATACACTTTGGGAGTGTGCTTCTACAGCGGCTGACTGCATCCCGGAGGGAGAAGAAAGGGATACGTTCCTGAATATTATACAGGACGGTAAAGACGCTATGTGCGAATCCCTCCAGACGGGCATTGATTCGGCTGACAGTATCAGCAGAGCAATGGCGGCAAGTACATCAACCAGGAGATTTGCTTGGTTGAGAAAGTCGGGTTTTGCCCCAGATGTGCAAGCCAGGCTCTTGAACATGCCATTGTATGGCTCTTCTTTGTTCGGGAAAAACGCGGATGACAGTTTAGAGAAACTGCAAACTTCAAAAGCTGCAGCAAAATCCCTAGGAGCTGCAATCCGTCAGACTCCTTTTCGTCCCACAGGAACCTCTGCGAGGGGCAAGTCCTTTCGCTTCTACTCCGCATTCGGAAGAGGTAGAGGACGACCGGCTCAAAGGGGTCAAAGAAGAACTACCCGAGGTGGACGGGGTAGATATTCTAAAGTCGCAGCAACAGCAGGTGCCTCTTTACCATCGGCATCTGCATCAGCCGCCCCAAAACCACTCTGAGGACTCCCCTCACAGGACACCTGTAGGAGGCAGGTTGACTCAACATCTGGCGGTATGGCAGGCTATCACGTCAGATGCTTGGGCATTGGAAACAGTTGCCCAAGGTTACTGCCTGCCTTTCCTAAGCATACCTCAGAGTCATCCACCGGGGATCAGCTCTCAGAAAGCTCCAGATCCGCTCCTCTTGCAGGAAGTTTTGGACCTGCTAGAGAAAGGTGCCATAGAACCGGTACCTGTAGCGGAGAGGAACAAGGGCTGGTACTCCCCTTACTTTCTCATTCCGAAGAAAGACGGAGGACTGAGACCCATCTTGGACTTGCGAGAATTGAACAAATTCCTCAGAAAAGACAAATTCAAGATGGTCACTCTTTCTCAGATCCTCCAGGCCCTTCAGTTCCAGGACTGGTTGGTATCTCTGGACCTTCAGGACGCTTATTTCCATGTGCCTATCCATCTCAAACACAGGAAATACCTGAGGTTCGCAATTGGCAACTCTCACTATCAATTTCGAGTGCTGCCATTTGGGCTGACCTCCGCCCCGAGGGTCTTCACCAAGTTAATGTCGGTAGTGGCTGCAAGTCTAAGGAGGGAAGGGATTCACGTCTACCCTTGCCTGGACGATTGGCTGATCAGGGCTGTTTCTCCGGAGCAAGCTCAGATCCAGCTAAATCACGTGTGCCACTTCCTTCACAGACTGGGCTTCTCCCTCAATTTAAAGAAGTCACAAATGATACCATCGCAGAGACTCCAATTCATAGGAGCGATCCTGGATACTTCCCTGGGAAAAGCCTCGCCACCAGAGGTGAAGGCTCAAGATATTCTACAGATGGTTACCAAGTTCCAGCATGCCCAACGTCTCCCAGCCTTCGACTTTTTGAGGTTGCTAGGCCTCATGGCATCCTGCATTTTCCTTGTGCCAGAGGCTCGCCTGAGAATGAGATCCCTCCAGTGGGCACTGAGGACTCAGTGGTCACAATTCTCAGGGAGAATGACAGATCTTCTTCAGGTTCCCGACAGAGTAGCACGAGACCTTCAGTGGTGGGCCTGTCAGGAGAACATTCTGAAAGGAGAACAGTTTTGGCAACCCTGGCCGGAGATAACAGTAGTCACGGATGCCTCACTCACGGGGTGGGGAGCCCACGCCAACGACTTGACCATCAGCGGTCGTTGGTCTCCATCGGAGTCCAGACTACACATCAACCTGTTAGAGCTGAGAGCCATCAGACTTGCGTTGAAGGCTTTCCTGCCAGCTGTACAAGGGAAGAACGTCCTGATAATGACGGACAACACGGTGGCCATGCATTACCTCAACAAAAGAGGAGGTGTAGGATCACTACCCCTGTGCAGAGAGGCGATGCAGCTCTGGTTTTGGGCAATCCAAGAAGGAATCTCTCTATCGGCAGTTCACCTAGCCGGAGAGAAGAACTTGACAGCGGACGCTCTGAGCAGGCAGAACACAGTCTCCCACGAGTGGGAGCTAGCTCAGGAAGTCCTTCAAGAGATCTTCGCCCTTTGGGGAACCCCTCGGGTAGATCTGTTCGCCACCAGCCTAAACAGGAAATGCGACCTGTTCTGCTCAAGGGAATTTCCTCCGAGAGGAGCTCTGGGAGACGCGTTCATAGTGGACTGGGAGTTTCCGCTTCTGTACGCGTTCCCACCGGTCCCTGTCATTCCTCAAATGATCAGGAGGTTGAGAAGATTCCGGCGAACCATGATCCTAATTGCCCCGGATTGGGCCAGGAGAACGTGGTACCCGGACCTTCTAGACTTGTCCATCTGCCCTCCAATTCGACTTCCACTCAGAGAGAACCTACTCTCACAGAAGGGAGGTCAGGTTCTCCATCCAGACATCAAAACCCTCAACCTTCACGCTTGGCTTCTGAACGGCTGAGGTACAAGGATTGGGACCTCCCTGATGATGTTATGGAGGTGTTGCTTTCGGCAAGGAGGCCAGCAACAAAGTCTTTATACCACTGCCGTTGGAACAGATTTTGCAGCTGGTGTAGAGAACAGAATATCGACCCATTTTCATGTGGTACACCAATGGTTTTGTCCTTCCTACTATATTTGGCAAATTCAGGCCTTCAAGTTGGCACCATTAAGGGCTATCTGGCAGCGCTATCCATCTTTAAGCGTACTGCGGAAGAACCATCCTATTTCAAATTACCCTTGGTAATACAGTTTCTAAAGGGGTTAACCAATGTTTATCCCCCAAGACCATTCCAAGTTCCCCTATGGGAATTAAACTTAGTACTAACTTTCCTGATGGGTACACCTTTCAAACCTCTCCATTCTTGTTCGTTAAGATTCCTTACCCTTAAAACTGTTTTATTAATAGCACTTACATCTTCTAGAAGGGTGAGCGAATTACAAGCTCTTTCTTGTAAACCCCCTCATACAATCTTTCACAAAGACAAAGTTGTCCTGCAAGTGAAGCCTAATTTCCTCCCAAAGGTGGTTTCTGAATTCCATATCACTCAGAAGATTACCCTACCATCTTTCTATCGTCCTCCTCACCCGGGGAAAGAGGAAGAGAGGTTACACAGACTAGACCCTAGGAGGGCTTTAAGTTTTTACATTAGTAGACTAGCCAGGATAAGACAGGCAGACCAGCTGTTTGTAGGTTACACAGGTCACAAGCTGGGGTTACCAATAACTAAGCAGACCATTTCCAGATGGATCATTCTAGCCATTCTGGAATGTTATAAACTGGCAGGGAAAGAGCCCCCTCAAAACCTTAGGGCTCATTCGACCAGAGGTATTGCAGCTTCATCGGCCCTCAAAAGAGGCGTGCCGGTTAAAGACATCTGTGCGGCCGCTACATGGTCGTCTGTCCATACCTTTACACGTTTTTACAATTTGGATTCCTCCTCCAGTCAAGAGACTAGGTTTGGAAGGGCTGTACTGCATTCTATTCATCAAAAGAAGACAGCGTGAAGTCAGTACTCCCTCCTCCGAATATAGAATACTGCTATGGGAGCCTATCTAAGATGAGGAATACGTCGGAGGACACAATCCCTTCGAAGAACAAGTTACTTCTTACCTTGTAACGTTCTTTCGACGGGGTGTTCCTCCGACGTATTCCTCATCGACCCTCCCATCCATCCCCGCAGTTCTACTTCCCTTGTTGTTGCAGCTTACGCTCCTTCAGGGTGATTAGTCTAGTCCAGACAGTAATACTGTGGGCTACAAAACGGAACTGAGCAACGGACGCTGCGCGCAGCCTTTATAGGCAGGATGACGTCGAACGTCGATACGGCGGCTGTCGAGGGACATCGATTCGAAGGACGTCGACGTGCAGCGCCCTCTAGAGAAAAATTTTTCCGAGGCCAGCAGAGCTGGAAGGAGATATCTAAGATGAGGAATACGTCGGAGGAACATCCCGTCGAAAGAATGTTACAAGGTAAGAAGTAACTTGTTCTTCTGCAGCGCTTTAAAGTGGAGGGAAGAAGCTCTTGGCATTTGTTGTAGTGCTGGTAAAGTGCAGCTTCTCCCTTTACAGCCTTTACCTGAGCCTCTGTACAGGTTGCTAATGAACAATCACCCAGAAGATACTCATTTATGGACTGTATTTGGAAATATAACGTTTGTTTTCAAATGACGTCATTCGGTGCAAAATAGATGATAGATGACGGTTTTATGCCAAGGTGCAAGGTCAGGTATACCACTTAGTCGGAGGTCTTCTACCTGTTCCATATCAAGGACCTCCAATTCTTGCAAATGTATTTCGTTGGAGAGGACGAAAGAGTGGCACGCCTAAGGTGCAGCAATTTTCCTGGTGCCATACAAGTTTTGGTGAAACAATTGCAGCATATGTTGCACGATAACAATGAATATATAAGGGACCTGAAAACCACCTTAGGCAAGGTGCCTCTAAACTGCAAATTTAAAGTCGTCATTAATGCGGACAGAAAACCTGTTGATGGGCATAGACGTCGCTTTAACGTACCGGCAGCGAATGAAGTGGGGGTAGTGATGGTAGGGCAGCAGTTTGAATGGTAAAATATTGTTTTGTAGAGCCACGATAACACGCTTCGGCATATCTGCGATATTCACTGTTCTTGCGACGGTCTTCAGTACCCACTTCTGTTTTGTCGTGGTGAACATAGCTACTCAGTTCATATTCTTCAATGTAACCCCAGAACCAAAATGCCACTCTGCAGCTTCCTTTTATTCTTATCACCTCATGGTCAGGCAAGATGAGATTAACCACTTGCTGTACTTCTGTTCTCTCTTAAGTCCGTTTTTGGTTGACATGTATGCAAAAATAGAGAGTGAAAGGTTGAACTTCATTAAAAATAACCAGTCACAACTCAGGGCAGAGAGTTATATTCATCTTAGGGATGCTGTGGGAAGAAGGCAAGATGCTGATGCTACTTCAACTTGGTCAGATGCTGATACTACCCTCTTCATTCACCGGGAGACCCCGTTACATGCACCAAAAAAAGCAGGACGTCATGACATATGTCCACCAAGAAATCATAGAAGCACTGCTGCCTGGCCAAAAGTCCCATGATCGCCACAACATTGTAGCCAGGGTGCTTCATTTAAAAGTTAAGAAAATGATGGCTCTTTTAGGGAAAGTTGTTTGACGATGTTCGATGCTTCATATTCTCTGTGGTGTGGCAGAAGTGACATTTGCCTCACGTACACATTTTGCTATCGCTAGAGCAACGCATTTCCCCCAACAAGATCGATGATGTTATCTGTGCTGAAATTCCTGAACCTAATAAAGACCCTCTCCTTTACAACTTCGTAAAGTCCAACATGATACATGGCCCCTGTGGAAGCGTAAACCACAATAGCCCTACATCAAAGAAGGCAGCTGTAGCAAGAGGTACCCACAACCTCTCCTCAAGGACACTCAGACAGGAGATGACGGATACCCATAGAATCGATGAAGTCCTCCATCTGACAGTGGCTTCATCATTGATATCAACGGTATGCAGCTAGACAACCGCTGAGTAGTACCTTATAATCCTGTGCTTTCACATACTTTTAATTCATATATTAACGTTGAGTACTGCAACTCGGTTAAATCTATAAAATGCATTTGCAAGTACGTGAACAAGGGCAGCGACCAAGCATGTTTTGACCTTGAGCATGACAAAGATGAAGTAAAGCTTTATGAATGTGGTCGATACATTAGCAGTTCCAAGGCTGTGTGGCAAATCTTGGGGTTCACTATTAATGAGAGATACCTAACTGTTTTACATCTCGCTGTCCACCTGGAAAACAGGCAGCAGGCGTATTGTTACTTGAATAACTTGGTTGATAGAGTCAACAACCCACCTAAAACAACACTCCCCGCTTTCTTCAAACTATGCAACACTGATAGCTTTACAAAGACTCTCCTGTACTCTGAAGTGCCTTCTTCTTATTTTGTGTTGGAAGAATAACAAGTTCAAGAGAAGGAAGCAGGGAAAGGATGTCAAAAGTTAGCCCGGTGTAAAGAAGGATCATGCGTTGGGAGGGGCATACACTATACACCCTAATAACACAGAATGTTATCACCTCCACCTGCTTCTACATGAAGTGTGCGGTCCAACATCTTTCTCTGATCTGAAAACTGTCAACTGTGTCCTCCATCCCGCTTACCAGTCAGCATGCCAGGCGCCCGGCTTGCTGGAGGATTACAACCATTGGGATACTACCTTAGAGGATGCTGCTCTATGTGATTCTCATCATAAATTGCGGGTGCTCTTTTCAGTAATGTAGGTGTTTTGTCAACTCTCCAATCTCTTGAGTCTTTGGGAGAAGTATAAAAACAGTCTAGCTGAGGACATCGCATGGAAGATAGCAAGAGAGTTACAAGACAATGTGCTGCATGTGATGGACGTGGTGTATAACAGGTGCCTGTTAATGATCGAGGAGGTGATATTAGCTTTGGGAGGGCAAGGGTTATCACAGTATAGTCTTCCGCATCCGTCAAGGTCTGGAGGAGATTTTGGTAACACATGCTATTTAAGGGAGACCAGCTAAGATATGAACTCTTTAGACGCCTTGACTAACAAAGGTTCATTGACAGATGAGCAGTTTACCGTCTATAAGCAGGTCCTTAAGAGGATTGACATAGGATATGCGCAAGTGTTTTTCTTAGATTCTCCCGGTGGCATTGGGAAAACCTTTCTCATTAACATGCTATTGGTGAAAGTAAGGAGTAACAGTTGGATGGCCTTAGCTGTCGCATCATCTGGCATTGCCGAAACATTGTTGAAGGGTGGTAAAATGGCTCACGCTGCCTTTAAGCTGCCTCTTAACCTAATACACACAGAATCTCCTCTGTGCAATATTTCAAAATAAAGCAACATGGCCCAGGTGCTCCTGGATTGCAAACTCATTGTTTGGGACGAGAGCACTATGGCGCATAAGGGAAGTTTTGAGGCCTTAAGCAGAACCCTTAAAGACAACAGGGGAAACAATGGGGTGATACAAGGTGTTACTGTGCTACTAGCTGGGGAGTTTTGGCAGACTTTGCCTGTAGTGCTGAGAGGAACGTGGGCTGAAGAATTAAAGGCATGCATCAAATTGTCCTATTTATGGCCAGTTATACAAAAAGAGTCCCTTAAGAAGAACATGAAGGTTAATTTGCGAAATGATGTGTCTACAGGGCAGTTCTCCGAACTGCTTCTTAAAATTGGTAACAGAGAGTATCCCGTATTTGAGAGCAAATTTGTCATCCCTTCCGACCTAGGCACAGTCTTCAATTCTCTAGCAGACCTCACATCCCAAATTTATCCTGACATAACAAAAGTAATGGAGAAATCTACAGAATGGTAATGTGAGCGTGCCATTTTAACGCCAAAGAACAGCATAGCCGTCGTAATCAATAAGATACTTATTAATTATTTCGGAGGAGTCCAATTAAAGTACAAATCTGTAAACTCAGTGGTTAAAAGTGATGACGACGTCCACTACCCCGTTGAGTTCTTGAACACTTTAAATCCTCCTGGTGTTCCCGATCACAAACGTATTCTGAAAGTGGGACAACCTGTAAAATTATTGCAGAACCTCAACCCACCTAAGCTCTGTAATGGCACCACGTTGTGAGTGAAAGCTCTCCAGAGAAATGTGATTGAGGCTACAGTGCTAACCAGTTCTGGCCAGGGGGAGTCTGTGTTCATACCACAAATATCTCTTATACCTTTAGAATATCCATTTGAATTCACTGGACTTCAATTACCCTTAAAGGTTTGTTTCACCATGACCATCAGAAAAATCACACGGGCAGACATTAAAGTTAGCAAGGATTGACCTAAGGAAAGAATGCTTCTGGCATGGGCAGTTTTACGTGGCCTGTTCCAGAGTGAGCTCACCTAACTCTCTGGTAATCCTATCCAGGGGTGTTGCTAGGTCTGGAAAAGATCAGGGGCTAAGCTACAGTTGCGACTGGTGGGATTCACGGCTAGCTACAGCCTTTTGGTTATAGTCCCTGAGATTCTATCCAGGGCTACAACCAAAAGTCCGGGGGCTATAGCCCCCTCAGCACCCCCTATCAACACCTCTGATCCTAGCACCTGAAGGGAGAACCACAAATGTAGTTTACAAAGAAATACACAAATAGTTTTTTTTGAAGGTTGCAGATGCCAAATACGTAGTTTTCATTTTTTTGTTTGTCTCATTGTCTGTTGTAATTACAACACGAAAACATTTCTGGACAAACATCAATGGAAGAACTATCTTTGTTTTGTAGCCAATAAGCACCGAATAACGTCTGCAATAAACATTGCTTATCACGTTAAGACATCAACCTGTGAATTATATTTTGTAAAATTTGAACTAAAACCTCATGTGTCTTTTAAAAACAATTGTACTGTATCCAAAAATCCATGCGAGCGAAGCTGCGGGCAACAGCTATTTATCACATATAGCTTAATTGGATGCCAATGGGCCCTCATTACAACACCGGCGCTAAACCATGGCACTATTAGCACCATGGTTGGTGCCGGTGTTGTAACGGGTCCGCCATGGTTCAATGGGGAATTACCACCCCATTCCAAGGTTGGCGGGGCGGTAATTCCCCATTGAACCATGGCCCTTCCCCATTCCCATTTTCGCCCCATAGGGCTCAAGCGGACTGGGGAAGGCGCTAAGTACGGTACCGCAAATTGCGGTACCGTACTTAGCACCAAGGTCCCTTTGCGGGTCCCTACTTTAATGGCTGGTCTAGACCAGCCGTTAAGGTCGGGTCCCGCAAATGGACCTTGTAATCAGGCATTAAGGGTTTAATGGCGCCGACACCTTTTACAGCGCCGTTAAACCCTTAACGCCAGGGTCGTAATGACCCCCAATATGTTCTATGGATGATGATGCATGAAAGTAGCTGAGTATTAACGTCCCTGGGACCATTATGCAATTCCCTGAGGCAGTAGTTCTAAATTTCAGGTTCAAATTAGATGCCCAGCTCGCCTTCCCAATTCCTTTTCAGCTTCTCCAACAGGCATCCTACCTTTGTTTGCAGAGAGGTGTACACCCAAGAAATACTGGGTTTTAAGACTCTGATGGTTCTGAGATATTTATCTACAATTTCCAGAAATGTGTCTTATCCAAATTAAATGACCTCTGCAGCATCTCAAACATAACAAATGTTCCTTCCCTAAAACACTGCCCCAATTTAAGTAATCCCTTTCCATTCACCGTTTCCAATTCAGGCCTTACCCTAAACTGATTATGAAACCAAATTGGTGAAAAGTACGATAGAAGGGGTGACAAATTGATGTACTTGTTGATAAAGGCATTTCTGTAGAGCACAGTCAAATTGGCTTAGAGTGTAAGAGGGCAGAATTTTTCTCCCACAGAAAGGGTATGAAAAGACTGAAGTAGTGTCGATTTATATCTGACCCAACACGGTTGCTCTTGTCCCTGCATGTTCATCCTCGCTAGTTGTGTCAACCAAGTTGCCTATGAATATAATTCAAGATTTGGGACTCTTGGCACTACAATCTCTATATAAGGCTGTGATGCCAATTCTTGCTTTGCCTCCAGGCCAGAAGAACTTTCCAAGCTGTATCTCTAATATTTTTAATCTATCTTCAGAGAGATGCTACTTATAAGGTAAATAATCTAAGGAGTAGTACTCCTTTAAAAAAGAGTTATCTACCTAAAGGCGACACTGGGAGTATAGACCATTTTCAAAAGTCCTCAATCTTTCTCCCTTAGTCTTCAAAATTAAGATGAACTAGGGAGCTTAAATTACTGTGCAGAACTATTCCCAGATATGTGATGTTATCTGTGAATTACAATCCAAGGCTGTTCTGCTGGTTACCTATCGGGCTTCAAGGGTTTATGATATACGTTCAGTTTTGTGCCAGTTTATCTTATATCCTGACAGAGAGGCAAAGCTCTGTGCTAAAGCTAACATTTCAGGTAAGCTAGAAGCTGGGTCCTTGAGTGTGATGAGAATGTCATCTTTAAACAAAAGTAATTTGCTTTCAATATTCCCTAACTGGATCCCCTCTTTCGTTTGGATGCCCTGATATTAGTTGGGAGCGGTTCTAAATTGATTGCAAATAAGAGGCAGGCAGTCTTGCCTTGTTCCTCTAGATAAGGAGTGGAATCGATTTCAGATTGCCTGTTGAAACGTGTGCCATCTGGAATGTGTAGAGGGTGTTCAGCCAGGAGATAAAGAGCAGCAGGAAACCAAATTAAATCGGGGAACGCCTAAGAAAAGACCATTCAACATGATTGAATGCCTTCTCTGCATCTATCAAGACCAGGGCTGAGTGAGCATTCTAATGAGTTTGAATAATGTACCATGTTAAATATTAAATGTTTTTGTACCGCGCACAGTCACCAACGGAGTTGGTCCCCAAGCGCTCTGGCAGATCAGCAAATGAGAAGGTGGGGTGGGTTAGTAGGGTGAAGAGGGAATAGGATAGTGAGAGGAGTGGTGTTCTGTTGGCAGCTCATCTCGGTATACACGGTGCCCTGAGCTTTGGTGTGAGTATCAAAGCGATTTCAGACCTTGTGTGCTGTTGGTGCGGCTTATGTGTTGTTGCGGTGTGGTGAAGCGCATGCGACTTGCAGTGTGAGAGGTGGTTGTGTGATTTTTTTGAGTGATTTAAGTATGCAGAAAGTTTGAGCTTTTTTGTTAGTGGGTTATATGTTTTGCAGCTAATCTTCACAGTATGGCTGAATCCCTATATTTCAGGAATCCTGCATGGTGTGACAACAGCTAGAATTGAGAGTCCGGCATAGTGGAGCGAGAGTGCCATGCCTAACAGAACAATTGAGACTTCAGTACAGTCATAAACACAGCTAGATTTGAGGGTCCTGCGTAGTGGGAGAGAGGCCTACGCCTAGCAGAACAATTGGGGTTTTAGCGTGGCACACTCCCTGTTGTGTTCTAATGAACTATGTGTAGTGAGGCTGGGGTGTCTATTCTCCTCCTTGGGTGTCGGAGCTGGGGTTGAAGTGTCATCTTTCCCTACTATCTATGTGAATTTGCCTGCTGGAACTTCGGGTGTGGTACAGGCCGGGATGCTATGGTTGAGTCTTCGTAAGTGCTTCCGTCTTGGTTTGTGTATGGTTTCAGTCTTCAGTGTCCTACTCTTGTGACCGTCTCTCATTATGTCTTATTTTATGTCGTGGAGTGTGTTCCTTGGATTCTGTTTGTGTTCCGTTGTTTGGTGTGAACTGGGATCAGTAACTTTATTCATCGTTGTTTTAGCGGTGTGGGCATTCTTGTGGGTGGTCTTCTAGTTACGCAGTGAAGAGTCAGGATTTGAGCCGTTTCCTGAATACTACGTGTTTTTTTGTGTCCCGTATATTCTTTGGTAGGTCATTCCAAGTTTTCAGTGCCTGGTGAGAGAAAGAGGATCCTCTGAGTTTTCTTCTGTTGTAGGGTTTCGGTTCCAGGCGGATGTCGTTGCTTGATCTGAGCATTCTTGTCGGCTGGTGTAGGTGTAATTTATCTCTCAGGAATTCTACGCCTTGGTTGTGTATTGCTCTGTGCGTTATGCACATTGATTTGAATTTTATTTGTGGCTTTATTGGTAGTATTTTTAGCGCGGGTGTGATGTGTTCTCTTCGCAGTAGTTTGAGAAGGAGTCTGGCTGCTGCATTTTGTATACATTGTTGTTATTTTTAGAAGTCGTTCAGGCATACCCTGGTATAGGCTATTGGCATAACCTACTCCGGACATGACCACCGCGATGATGGTAAGTGTTTTGTTGGCGAATGACAGGAACGGTAGGATTCTTTTTGCCGCTCGCAGGAGAAAGATGCATTTCTTGAGTAGAGCGTTTAAATGTGGCTCTAGAGTAAGATGGTTGTTCATCAGGACCCCCAGGTTTTTTACAATCGGAGATGGCGCTGGGGTCGTACCGAGTTCTCTTGGCCAAGGGATGTAGTCGTTGTCTCCTCCATTTTTTGTGACAGTCATTATCTACGTGCATTTTCCATCTTAAGCAGTCTGTGGCCATGCGTCTATTAATGAAACCCACTTAGTTGGGTTTATAATTTGGTGGATGCATTGTTGAACTCTAGACGATTTTTAGAGTATTATTTATAAAATTTACTCTGGCCATATCAAGCCTAGTTGTTTTTCCGAATGACTTGCAGAGTCAATAGACAATCTGTCACAAAGTTTTAACAATGAAGTTTTTTTGAGTGACGAAGTAGGACAAGTAGCATTATTAAAACCCTTCATTACACTTTGAATCTGCATAGCTAGGTCAGCTCATAAAATGAACATGATCGATGGTTTGTCTGGTGTACTGAGTTATTAAACAAGGTCTCCCCGAAGACACACTTTGAGCATCCTGGGTAGAACTGCGATGCTTGTAAATAGTTACCATAATTTTATTAATTTCACATCCAGTGAGAGGTGCCATCAAAGATTCAGATTTGGAAGTATTAGCAGTCTCTGATTTACTCCTAACACTCTCATATGAACTAAAGGCAATAGTTGTGTTAATTGATTCCAAAATGTTTGTGTCTAAACAGGACAAATGAGAGGAAAATAATATTAGGGGCCTTAATACTTTTTCAGAGAAGGAACAATGTTGTAATTTTACCTTGAGCAGTGACACACTATGTGTGTCACTTCGCCTTCAATAGGGGTGGACATAAAACTGCTATTGTGTCCGTTTGAACTTTTTTTCTTGTTCTGCAAATTTTATAACTAGTGGCAGGAGGTAGAATCCTTGCCATTTCATTCAGACTAGGGATGTCACTTTATTACATTTTCAGCGATATAACCTGCTAGCAAGGTGATGGTATACCAGGGTTATCACTGTATTTTGTACAAGTATTTAGAATTCCCCCTAAGGTAGCAGCATTTTGGTAAAAACAGCTCTACAATGTTAGATTCTGTAAGAAACACATACAACCAAGTTAATGTTAGGCCCTGTTCACTGTGTTTATTTTGGTTGAACTATAATGCATGAGGCCTGTTAGATACAAAAATATGTTCATTTTGAGGTCCAAATATAAAACCCTAATATATAGTGAATACTGTTATGTTGCATTGGATTCATGCTCAGGGGCCAGCCCATTTGTAGGGCCACATCTTTTACATCAATGTTAACTGTAGCAAGTGTTAACTCATTACTACTGATTAAGAAGTGTCAATTAGCATTCCTCTTTACTAGCACTGATTGAATTACCACCACACTGAAACATTATTGGCGTAGCTTCTTTTCCCTAGCCTTGTGCTACAGCTTTGTTGCACTATAAATATCAGATGTTCCCATTAACCAACTCAAAACTAACTTTGTGAAACGAACAGTCTAGAAAGGTAAGGGCACAGACCAATGAGCTTATCTAAACAAGTTGTTTTCTTCACATAATCTCTGGAGGGCATGTATGATCCCTTCCTATGGACATCAGGTGGCATCTTTGTGAAGGAAAGCATTCCAAGGCTGCACTACAGTGACTCCTACTTACTAGCAATGATTGCCTTCCTCCCCATAAACATAAGAGCCAAGAATATATTGTGTGTCCAAGACATGCAATGGGCTACTTGTTGCAGTTAAGAAAAATGCAACCAACCATCCTGGCTCTCTTATATCACTTATATGTAAAATGCAGTACCAAGTAACACGTGTTGTTAGAAGTTCAAAGTTGAGATCTGAGGGGTATTGCACTCCTGCCTACATCAACTATGTGTTTGGAGGTTTATTAAATTAAGGATGCATTGCTCCACTTTGCATCGCATGTCTACTTGACTGTTGTCATGGTCCATGTCAAACGTGGGTCAGGTGGTATCATTCAGGGTACAAAATGTCCACTTACCACTAGCCATTGGCTAGTGATATTTGACTCTTGTCAAATAAGAAATGGTTTGTGGTGTGCATGTATAGCATTGAGATGGTGAGTTACTTTTTTACGGCTGGCTAGTAGCTTGCAACTTTAATTTTTGCCTCCTGCTTATAATTACAAAATCAGAACTTACATATGTTTTAAGGTTTTACAAAATAATAATTATTGCTACCCTAATGTGAGAAGTTGCTAGATTATTTTGATCAAGTTCGTGGTCTACTTCAGAATACTTAACTCGCCCAATCTTCAAACAATAGTAAAATAGCACCAACACAAAACCCCATAAATAATTCCTAATGGTATACAGACATCGCGGCTAAAACAAATAATTTAGAAAAGTTATTTTACAATAGATTAAAACAATGAGCAGGGGGGAATAGTGAAGTAGTGGGTCATGAATTCCTGTGATTCAAATATTTGTAAAGATTTCTGTTGATGAATGCTATTTTTAACGCTTTTGTAATTTAATAATCTAGGAAGCACTCTTTAAATTCAAAGTAAAAAATGTCAGTCAGTTTGTGCTTGATTCTGCATTTCTTTAAAATTACATTTACCAGCAGTGACTGAACCAGATGTATTACAAGCTAACTGTTTTGAGTAGGCCAAGCCATGTTTTTTTATTTTTGGCTATCAGGCGGTGCTGAAAGCGCTACCTATAAAGCCAAAACTCCTGTCATTAAAATAAGAGCTTTAACATAAGAGCTTGAAATAGGGGCTTTGGATTCAGGTTTGTAATGCTTTTCAATGCAGGTTGACATATGAGGATGGATATTATGTAGTTTGGGTATCTGTCCCACCTATTTAACGCCCATTGCTAAGTGAAATGTATAGGATTTGCCTCCTCTTCCTACCCAGTTTCCCTCCAACCACACCACCCTTTGCACTCGATTTCTACTGTGTGGTGAATTTGTCACCCATTTACTCCCAAAATGACGGCCTCCTTCTGTTAATTAAGCAATAGAACCCGAGCGTCGGGGGCATTACCTGGGACGGTAATGCCCCCGACGACGAGGGTTCTATTGCTTAATTAGTAACTCGGCCCGCAAAAATTGCGTGACCGGGGCACTAAAAGCTTTTTTTTTTGTCCCGAAACGCTACAGCGTTTCGGCGCTGTGCCGTTTTGGGAGAAAAAAAAAAGAAAAAGAAAATGGCCGCCGCCATGCAAAGGGAAAACGGAGTCCGTTTTCCCTTTCCATGGCGGCCATCGGGAGCGGACGCGCTGGGAAGACAAGCGTTCCCAGCGTGTCAGCTCCCGAATAAGGATAAAAAGAAGGTAAGTGGGATTGGGAGGGCGGGAGTGGGATGAAAAAAAAATGTTTTTAAAAAGTACCTGCGTCCCCGGCGGGGGACGAGGGAAGCCTCCAGCCGTGTGGAGGCGCGGTGCGGGGATGGCCCCGCTCCGAGTCTCCACAGGGCTGGAGGCTTTCCTCGTCCCCCGCCGGGGACGTAGGACCAAGAAGGTAAATTGGGGGGGTGGGTGGGAGTGAGGGAAGGGAGTTAAAAAAAAAGACTTACCCGAGTCCCCGGCGGGGGGCAAAGACAGCCTCTCAGCCGCGGGGAGGATCGGAGCGGGGATGGCCCCGCTTCGAGCCTCCTCATTGGTTGAGGGGCTGCCACGCCCCCCGCCGGGGACAAAGGCTGTGGAATCCCGACGGAGGGATTCCCAGCCGGGTAGGGACCTGGCGAGAGCAGATCAAAATGCTTGTTGCATTCTGCTTCGCTCTCGCCGGGTTGCTAATGTTATTTAAAGGTTATTTGACTTGATTGTTGCTTTAAAACATATGTACTGCAGCTTTCAAGTTATGTTACATGTGTGAAATATTTTATAAAGAAGGTAGTGTATTAGTATGTGTTGGTTTAAAATGGCACTGAAAATGTACATCTAGTGATTTGTGTGGTGTTGGTGTAGTGTTTTTGATGTAAGCAGCACCTGATTGACTGTTTAGTTGGTCATTTCATTAGGATGTGATTGGCTGTGTAGTGTCTGTTTGTTTCTCCAAGTAAGCAGCATAAAGCTGTGTTTTGTCTGTTTAATTGATGTGTTTGTATTTGGTTAATGAAGTAATCCATCTATTTCCACTGCAATTTAGTAGAGTGATTTTTGCCCTGAAATTATATTAGGTAAGCGCTTGTTTATGTCCACACGCTCTCTGTTCCAGGAAGGCTTCTGCGTGCGGCCACTCCATCCCTGGTCTGCCTGGTCTGCCTGCACACGCTGCAGTGGCTTGATTATCTACGTTAATAAAACTAATTCTGAGCTGGCGGCAGTTTTGCTTTTCTAATGCCGCTGCCGGCTCCAAGTTTGTTTTACTAACGTTAGAAGTATGCAGGATTAATGTTGTTCCGCTTTCCCGATGCCACCGCCGAGAATGGAAGTCACTTTAACTATAGCAAATGTTGGACAAGAACTGTACATCTTCCATTCACTTTCGCAATTACATTAATTACACAAATGTGCGTGCATTCAAGCAGTGTCTGTCCCTGAGAATGTTTATGAATTAGTTATTTTGTGAGCCTGTTTTCCCGACCCATTGGTGGTCCAGTTTTGGTGCAAGTTCTCGACCACTCAACTCCTTCTTCTTGGAGACTTCAACATCCACCTGGATGCTTCCTGCCCTTCCTCTGGACTCTTTCGCGACCTTTGCAACTCTCTCTTACTCTCCATTCTCCCCTCTGGCCCGACTCACTCTGGATGTTATGATCGCCTCAGACCTTCCCGTTTCTATCCCTCTCACCACTCCTCTCTCCTGGAGTGATCACTTTCTCCTTTACTCCCGGGTCACCCTCTCTACCCTTCATGCCAAGCCTACTCCATCATTGCCACCCACCTTCTCGGTCATCAGACCCATGAAGCGCGTGTCAGTTGAGGCTTTCGCCGCCACTTTCTCTCCTCCCCTCCCCCTTTGACTGACTCACCCTGACACAGCCCTTTCCATGCTCCACTCTGCTATATCAGACACTCTCGATGTTCTTGCCCCTGTCATGAGGATCTGACTGAAACTGAAAGCCAAGTGCAACTCCTGGTACGACTCAGACCTCGTCACCCATAAACGCAAGTGCAGGGAGGCTGAGAGGAAATGGCTTGCTTCTTGTATATCCTCTGACAAACTGGCCTGATGCCTGCTCAAAAGGCAATACCGGCTCTCTGTTCGCAATAAGAAGAGAGCTCACATACAAGCCTGCGTCTCTGCGGCATCCAACAACTTGGCTGAACTCTTTCAAATCTGCAAGGAACTGGCCAATCCTGACGAAGTCTCTACCTCTCCTGTCCCTTCCCAGGCCCTCTGCACAGCACTGGCTTCTCACTTCATCTCTAAAACTCAGGACATCTTGTCCTCTCCCTCTCCCCCTTCTCCCTCTACTCCCTGCTTTCTTCTGGCCCTTCTGCGGCCACCTCTCCTCCCTCCTTCTCTGCCTTTCCCCTGTTCTCCCCAGATGAAGTTTCTAGACAAGTCCGATCTATGAATGTCTCGTCAAAACAAGTTCACCTCTGTTCCTCCAAAACCATCAAGGACCACATTGACTCCCTGGCTCCTGCCCTTGCTGATTTCTGCAACCACTCCTTCACCAATGGAGTCGTCCCCTACCCCCTGAAGCACTCTCTTGTGCACCCTCTTCTTAAGAAACCCTCTGCCGACCCTTCCTGCCCGGGTAACTATCGTCCAATCTCCATCACTCCTTTCCTGGGCAAACTCCTGGAAAAGCTGGCCATCTCCCAGGGTAATCTTCACACTGACTCTGTTGGTTGTCTCCATGACCATCAATCTGGCTTCAGAGCTGCCAGAAGCATGGAAACTGCTCTCCTGAACATCCGCGAAGACCTGCTCTCTAACCTTGATTCCAACACCCCATGTCCTCATCTTACTTGATCTCTCTTCTGCCTTAGACACGGTCAACCATGCCATCCTGCTCAACCGACTCCGTGATAACCAGTGGATCACCGGTCAGGCCCTGGCGTGGCTGACTTCTTTTCTCTCCGATCGACCCTCCCAGGTTCAACTCGGGTCCTTCCTCTCCTCCATCTCTATCTCTACCTGTGGAGTTCCCCAGGGGTCTAACCTCTCTCCCTGGCTGTTTAACCAATACCCGGCACTTCTTGCCCACCGTCTTGTCGTGCTCTGCGCCAACCTCCAGTGCTATGCGGAGGAGGTGCAGCTGGTAGTGTGACTTCTTAAAGACATCAGAGATGTGTGGAGTCGAAGATGATCCCAAGGTTTTTAGCCTCACAGGTGGGAGCAGGGAGAGGGCCAAGAGAGGCCGACCAGAGAGTGACAGGAAAGGAGGGCGTGGGTGTGCCTATGAGGAGAATCTCAGTCTTGCTGGCATTCAGGCACAGATCATTGGCGGCACACCACTTCTTGATGGCGGACAGACCGTCAGAGATGAGAGAGGGAGAAGAGGTGGCTGAGGGTAGCCTGAAAGTGAGCTGTGCCACACTATCTCCTGCCACAACCACACAGGGCCCTCAACCAGCCAAAGTGAGTACCGATGCCCAGCCCTGCCTACCCACAACGGAACATTAATCTCATTTCCAACAACTCATTTAATATTTTGTCATGCCATTTATGTTGTACAGTAGTTGAATTTCACAGCATTGAGCATGTTTCACCTCTCTGATAGCATAGTGCAATATCTTGCAAATGAGACCACAGTTACACATTGCCTTATACACTCACTGTATAATGGATTGTGCCTCTTAAAAAATGCTGACATGCTATGCCAGTGTACTATGTGCTTTCGGTCTAGCTGGGGCACGAATCGAATATTCATTTGTCCTGCATACTACTCAGTCACGGGACATTTTGACAATAAAACCCAATTCCAGCAGTGCTGGTCAACACCCTGCCCCACAGCCTTCAGACATCTATATGGCAAACCCCTGGCAGCATTATTATGACGTTTACCTTTGTGAACAGTATCTGAACTTGGGAATCCTTCACTTCTTCTATGTGCCCCAAGGTATTGTATATAAAACATGAGCCACAGTTAGTAGCCAGTTATCCGCCTCCAACATCTGTGTGGATACTTAGGACAGGCTGCATGTTTCCAGATCCCTCGTGCTGGGGGCGTGGGGTGATGAGTGGAAGGGAAGAGGTCTAGGATTATGGTGGCCCTTGGCAGGAAAGATAATGAACCTGCAGGGTATACCCTCCTGCTTGGATGTCTTTTATAGTTTACGAAAGATTGCTGTGTCGTTCTGACTAATTTGAAGCTGCATACTTTTTTTTCAAGGACTGCCACAGGGTGCCTAGTGAGGCGACACCTTCAGCCTAATTCAATGTGCAAACTCGCAGCAGTGCAAAGGTGGGGGTCAGCTTGTACCATATATTTCACTTGATGGCAAGAACTTACATGAAAAGCAAAACACAAACATTCCACCAGAAATCAACCGCTAACATGGACAATGACAACAATCCAGATTCTGAAATACATTGGGCCTCATTACGAGGTATGAGGTAGCCATGGCGCTCTGAGGTAGCCATGGTGCTGTTAGCACCATGGCTACCCCCTTACCGCATTCCGGGTCCGGGTTCCCGAAATAGGGACTTACCGGGTCATTCCAACCTTGGAGGACCCGGTAAGTCCCTATTCCGGGAACGATTCCCCATTCCCATTCGAGCCCCCATAGGGCTCAATGGGAATGGGGATGGAGCTAATAACGGTACCTTAATTTGCGGTACTGTTATTAGCTCCTAAGTCCCTTAACAGGTCCCATCCAGACGTTAAGGAAGGGACCCGCTAAGGGATCTCGGAATAGGGTGGTAAGGGATTACCGGCACTGGTGTCCTTACCGGTGCCGGTAATCCCTTACCGCCTACCTCGTAATGAGGGCCATTGTATTACGTGTTTGGTTCAACCGTGCGTGTGCTTTCAGGTAAATGCAAATGAAGTGTATGTTCAAAGTGTGTTTGCTCTCTCTCAATATGTCTATAATTTTGCGGCCCTATCACTTTTTTTTTTTTTTAAGCTTTGAAAATGTCTTTATTGTATAACACATGTATCTGTGACACTGTTCATTCATCAGTTGATAGGAACATGTTTGTGTGCACTGCTGAAGTTAAACTCAAGAAAACAAGAATCGATCGGCATGTTGTTATTTATATTTAAGCACAAAATGTTTTAGAAAAATGTCATTACAGTGCTTAAACTATTTTTATGCAGCATATTAGAAGATGCATATTACATGTTTTCATCCAAGCAGATTCTACATCATCATCATCATCGTCATCATAGTTTATGCCATAAAACTAACAAACACATACACATCACAATGTATAAAATGCAATAATAAACAATGTTAATAACCCTCAAGTAAACCACATTTCAAATACATCAAACTGTTTAAAAAGCAAAACTCATATGATGAAGTGACTAATAAAGTGCATGATTCCATGAATAACTAAATAATGAGTGACTAATAAAGTGCACAGTTTAGTTACATCTTACAAGGCAAAGGCACTCTAAAGTGCATTGGGCTTATCGTCTACATGTTGCAATATCCTTAACACGCTGGATCCCCATTTATAATTATTTTAGAACTAAAGTGCAAGGCAGTTCAAGAGTGGATACAGGTCAGAAGCCTCACAGTCAGGGGTCTATGCATTTGCTACTAAGGAGCCAGGCCCTATACAAAACATTTGCAACAGGAAAATCTGCATTGGTTTTACAGGTCATTTTACAAAAAAGAAGTGCATCATGAACCCGTCTTACAGAATGCTCCCTCAATATTTGCTTCAAATATGCGGATCGCAACTGAACATTTTTTGGACAAAAAATGGATTCACTCTCCAGAGAGCAAGCACAACACAAATAAGAGGCGCGTAACTTCCACACCTGTTGATTATATGCCAGTGGTAAAATACCAAACCACAATTTCAGGTAAAATGTAGCCATCTAATCTAAATAAACCTCAAATCCGAAAAGTAGTTTGCACTATATAGAACAACTGGCAAGGGTAGGGTTATTACAGAATACGTTGACACTATCACACAAAAACGTACAATATGCTGAATTGAGTGTATCCTTTGTGTCAAATGTAATATTAGTGGCAGCCTTCATCCTGTGATAGGAGATTGCATACAGCTTCCCTATACTCACCCAAGGTTGGAGAACACCACAATCTAACCCAGTATAGGACAGGCCGCAAGAAAATCAAGTCGCTTATTGGTTTCTGATCTAGCTTGAGCTGTACTATAAAGTTAGTCGTACTCAGTGGGTGTATTTTCTGTGGTCACAATTTTTGCACATGTTGTATAACCCAAAAGCTCTGAGCGGTAGGTTGATGCAGCCTTTGCTTTCATATTGTAAATAGTAAATGCAGGAGTAAGTGCCCCATTGCCATGCGAGTTATTTAATTTGATAATCGCATTAGCATTCCTTTTTTTAAAAATTCTTTATTTTTGTTGCACACAGTTAATACAAACACTTAGCTGTAATATTAATATGTTCATACATTGTACAATTTCAATTACTGTTCTGAGTCAGAGTGTTCTTGCTCGGTCTTTTCAAATAGGTACAGTTTGTATCTTTCCCAAATAGTCTTTGGCCGGGAAACAGGCAGTACCGACTCTATGTACAGTTCCTCCATGTCGTTTGCCCATACCATGTCCCTGTCCCAATCCGCCTTGGTTGGGGGATTTGCACTCTTCCATTTGAGCAGGATTGCCCTCTTGGCTAGGAGCAGACTTAACACACGCCCATAACATATGGTAAATGTTTGCATTTTCAGCATGGGATCTCGGGCAGTTCCCAGTCATGGCCGGATATATGCGTTTGAGCTTCATAGGAGTGTAGTGTGTTCTTTGTATTATCTTGTAGTGAATTAGCCTGTATCTAGAGTTACAGGAAATATGTTTGGTGAGTGCACAATGTCGGAACCATTCATCGTCCTCAATCTGCTCACCCAAGTCTTGTTCCCACTTGGCCTTAGTTTTGCGTTGCTCTATCGGGCGTGTCTGGAGTATGATCTTATACAGTGCTGATGCCGTTATCTTTTGAGATCCCCCGTGAACATATATCCCAATCCCATGTTAAGTGGTGGTTCATTAGGAAAGGTCGGACATATACTTTGAATGGCTGCCCGTATACGGGAATATTGTTGTCTGGTCCCATGCGTATTCCCCACTACATTCTTGATATCATCCCACTGGGTAAAGTGCCCATCCGTGAATAGTTGACCCCATTGTGATATGCCCCTGGAGGACCAATGGCGGGCCACTTCCCCCTCTATACTGAAGGGAGTCTGGGGGTCACCCTGAAAGGGGCCCTTAGGGGTCCCTGGCGATATGGAAACAAGGCAATAACCATACACGAAAGGATGCGCCAGACACGAGGTTGAAATTCCCAATGCTAGGGTTTATTGCAAGCAAAATAGTCCCAATTGGCCAACTGTGGTCTCATGCCCCGCGACGTGTATTCTCTAGACCTCGAGGGACGCAAGAGAGCGAATGACGTACATCAGTTACATATATACAAAATGCATATCATACAATCAGCTATGTCATGTTTAACACCCCCCTTTTATTGAGTTTCTTTGAACTCGGGATGATGATGGACATTTCCGACAAGTATGACAATTATGACACTTTCGATGTCTATTCTAGTAACAATGTGCAATTTAGAAAGTGCGGAGGCATCTCCAGTTGTTGAACAGAACATGGTGCTTCTGTTCTTGGAAGCAAGCTGCACACGGGGGAAGAGTCACATTCCAAGCTTTGCTATCTATGAGGTGCTATTCGTGTCCTGGGAGCTGACACGCTCTAAAGGGTTTTGTGAAGGGGGGCCATAAGAAGAGCATAATTCAAGCCTTTAGCTGCTTTATTCTAACATATTCTACCACAGTACGAGACTGGCTGGCAGCTGTGAAATAATTAAATGCCCTGCAACTCTCCCTCAAGGCTACAGAGAGGGAGCGTGGGCATTCCTTTCTGGGCTGCTCATGAGGAGTTTTCAACAAACTCCTCAGTCCTGCGGCCTTGCCCTTTCATATTCAGACAACAATGTTAACAGTTGAGCAGAGTAAGCAGAATTCGCAAGAATTGCAAGCTGCAAAGCAGTTTAGACAGAAAGCAATGAGCAATCGTTAACAAGAAAAATGGCGATTCTTGCTACGTTTAAAATGGCCGCTTGTTGGTCAAGCATAGCAGTCTGTATTTCTATAATTCTGTGCATAAGACAGTTGGCCTTTAGCCATCAAGATACGTCTATCATCCAAATGAAGGGTATTCATTTTTCCAGATTGACAAACCCTCCTTTTGGCCGTATGCCAAACGTCTTATTCATTCATTGTATCCTCCTCTGATGAGGATAAGTCTGGGGTATCTATGTCTAAACCTTTCATGTTATCATAATTATCATCTTCATCATTAATGTCTATAGCCATGAATTGTTTTATTGTTTTTGTTTCATCAGTGTCTCTGTTATTTCGGTCATGCGTTTGTTTTCCTCTCGACACCATGTGCATACATCCCTTAGTACATCCCTCAGTTATCTCAGTGCAAACTATTGGTAGGCATTGTATGCAACAGCAACATGTTATGAATATGCCAAATACCACCACTAGTATCGAAATTAGCTTCCACCCCCAGGACCGCAATAGTCCCCAAAACCAGGATCCTATCCCCCAACCCCCTTCTTCAGTAGAGAGTGTGGAACTTAGGACATGTAATTTGCGGATTGCTTTAAATATCGTAGGGGAGTAATCATCTATAAACACACAGCATGCAGTTTTTACGATTTTGCAAACTCCCCGACGATCAACTAATATTATATCAAGAGCCATTCTGTTCTGTAGTGCCATTAGCCTAATTCCTTTTTCTTCCAACGTCATGTTGTACAAGATATCCGTTGTTGTATCTATTGTATTGTTTAGTATTCTGGACAGTTTCCTTATGTTATAGGAATTTTCTATTTGGGCCAAGAATGGTATAAACGATTTGGCTACATCCATTGCTATCATTCCATCTTCACTACTCCTTCGGGTTCTACCTTTTAATCACCTCACTACTTCTGCAGTTTCTAAGAGGAACACTCCTGGGAATAATAGACCCAAGTAACACGTACCTCCCCAGTTCCTGGGTAACCATGGATATGCTTTTTCCCCACATATAAAGTAAACAGGGTCCCCTACATACACGGGTTCTATTTTGTGCTTTAAAACCACTGTGTTTAGGCAGCTGCTAAACGTTCCTACTTTATAGGAACCTTTTTTCTTTAAACATAAGGGAGCAGTTTTGGGGCTATAATCCACTGTATAGGCAGGGGGCACAGCATCTTTACTCCATTCATCCCTTATTCGGAATCTCATTACTGATGTTTCATCTGCTGGCGGGGTCGGTCTATTCTGCCTATGTAATCTATCTAGTCTTGTTGTCTTTCTTGTATTTTTCCTTATGGGATCTGGTGATAACACGCAAGCTTTGTGGAATATGGAACAACCCGCAGGTCTCATGATCACTTCCTCAAATTCATTCATATTGGTCTCGTCTAGCTGACCCGTATTACTCTTGTTCCATTTCCCAAAGAACATTGCACTCAACGATACTTCACATGAATAAACCAATGATAACGGTTGTACATACCAGCCTATCCCTTTCCCACCGTGCTGTGGTAAATGGGCACAAACCCAGCAATCTTTTTTCTTTAAAACCGCATGGGTCATGTTCATGATGAGCAACAATGTATTGTTGTCATATCCTTCTCTATGTCTTTCTTCCATTGGGGACAAAGTACCAGTGATTACATGAACCGGGCTCTCAGTAGCTGCTTTTAGCAAAAGTGTTTCTAATAGGTGCGCGGACTCCAGGAACCATAGTGTAATAGCTATTATTGTTGGTACTACCATATTTAGAGAACACAGGACCAATGTCCAAATCAGTACCTTATTCCTTTTACCATGCTTTTTCCCTAAATTTACAGTCTCTAAAACTATCATCTTTTCAGCAGGGGTGCAGGAGGAGGCTGAAACCGGTCTTGATTTGTTCTTCATCGTCCTTCTTTTTGCTGGCAAAGTTCGTCGCAAATGTCTCTCGTTCTTGATGCAAAAAGTTCAATGAAAATGTCACAGTTCAATTCTGCCAACCCTTTCACAGCCTAGATCACTTATCCCCTCCGAGCAAGATTAGTTGTTCTTTCTCCCACTGCTCAGACGATTTCTGAACAGTTCTTTATTGACAGAGTAATATGTGCATCCAGCTTGTCCCGCTCTGGCTTAGGACACATGTACTCTATCAGCCTTAGTACCTATGTGCGTCCAGCTTGTCCTGCTCTGGCTCCTGACACATGTACTTTATTATAAGCGCACCGAGGAGCCGTGAGTCTTGAATTGTCCGACTTGGACAACTCTCACACTTCTCTCCTCTACGCCCCTGGTTCCTACTCCGTCCGTGAGTGGAACCAAAGGCAAAAGAAAAGCACCAATGATCTGTGGATCACTTTGCCTGTCGAGGCCGCAGATCATATCGTTTCACTCCTGGTATTGTGTGATCTGTAAACAGTGCCGATGCACTTCCAGTATCAGGCTCAGTGTCAGCCTGCGGTGCAATGATGGGTAGCGATGAGCGCAGTGGCAATGATGTAGTTTCTTTCTTTGGCTTTGGTGCGTTTGCAGAAGCTGGTGGGCGCCAAAGGGGTACACGCGTTGTTTCTGCTCGTGTTTGTAATGCTGAGTTTGTGTCGCTCGGCAGTGATGTTGTTTCTGCTAAGCAACGTTGGGGCATTTTTCGCCCCTTCCCCTTCCTGGCAGCCTCCTCAGGCTCTGTTTCGAGTTTCACTTCTCGCTCACGCTTTGTTTCAACTTTCACTTCTCGCTCAGGCTGATGCTGTGGCAGTGGACTGGCAACAGTTTTTTTTCTTTTTCAGGACCGTTGTCTCTTTCTGGTCATCTGGATCAGGCAAAGTTCTCAGTGAAACTGGGAGCCTTTTGGCATGCGTAGCATGAATCCAGGCCTTGCGGCCGTCCACCCGTATGGCCGTCTGCGTCGCCAGCAACACTTGATAGGTGCCGCGCCACCTGGGTGCTAATGCTGTCTTCCGCTCAAAGTTCTTAATCAGGACCCAGCTTCCAGGCTCCAGCGCGTGCCCCGGTCTGGTGTATCGCACTGGTAACGCCTCCTGCACCTGCTGATGAATCAAACGCAATTTCTGCATTAAAAGGCCACAGTATGTGCTTAACACAGGATGCTCGACCTCACATAATCTTTTGGGCTGCGGTGCGCACCATACATTTGCTGGTCTCTCCTTGATAATTTCATAGGGAGAGAGCCCAGTTTTAGCCTGCACAGACGTGCGCATGCATAATAGCGCTAGGGGTAATGCATCCACCCAACTCAACTTGCTCCCAGCACAAATCTTAGCTATCTTTGACTTTAAGATACCGTTATGTCTCTCAACAAGTCCGGCGGAACTCGGATGCCTGGAACTGTGGAATCGTTTCTCTATCTGTAGAGCTGCACAGATCTGTAGTACTACTGCGCCCACAAAATGTGGGCCGTTATCTGACCACAGGACACGGGGCAGCCCGAACTGGGAGAAATACTCCTTCAACATTACTTTTGCCGTTGACATGGCAGTACAGTCTTTTAAAGGATATGCCTCCAACCACTTGCTAAATGCACAAATCACCACTAACACATATGTGAAGTTCTGGCATCTTTCCATTTCTATGAAATCAAAATGGATCACCTCGAATGGCATAGAGGGTGGGCCAAAACTACCTACTGGAGTCACGGTTCCCTTCCCTACATTGTGTTGCAGGCACGTGATACAATTCTGCACTAGCCTTGCTGCATTCTTTTTTATGTGCCCATTTTTCCATACTGTGGATAAATGCTGTACCATTTTCTTTGCGCAAATGTGGGTAGGGCTATGCGCCATTGTAACCATTGCGGTTACGTAACAATTTGGCAACATCCATTTCTTGGTCTCTTTGTCCACCCAACATCCTTCCAAATCTAACTCAGCAGAGCCCTCAGCCCACCCCTGAATCTCTTCGGTCGTGGCCTCAGCCTGCATTTCTTTGACTGTGGCAACTCCATTCTCTATCATACAAGGTACTTCCTCTGTTTGTACTGTCATCATTCTAGTACTCAAATCAGTGGCTGTTTGTTTCGCAATCCTGTCTGCAAATGCGTTTCCCTCTCCCACTTTGCATGTTACTTTTTTATGCGCCTCGCATTTTACTATAGCTAAGCGCTTTGGAAACATGAGTGCAGACAACAATCGTACAATCAAAGGGCCATGCTGAATCCATGTGGTGTCAAGAAGCCCCTCTCAGCCCAGAGTCGGCCAAAGTTATGAACCACGCCAAAGGCGTACTGGCTGTCAGTATAAATATTCACGTTCAAATTCTCAGAGAGTTCACAGGCTCGGGTCAATGCTATTATTTCTGCGGCTTGTGCCGAATTGTAGGGGATTCTTCTGCTTTCTACAACACTTTCTAGGGTAGTAATTGCATATGCGGCCGTTGATGTGCCATCAGGTAATTTAAAACAAGAGCCGTCACAAAACAACTCCCCATCTGGCTCTTTCTGTGGGATGTCGCTCACGTCAACTCTTCCCTTTGTTTCTTCTTCAGTGACCATTAAACAATAATGGGATGGTGATTCGTTGTCACCAATTTCTGCTATGGGCAGTGGCATTAATTCTGCAGGATTCAATGCGCTACACCTCATAATTTGGATGTGGGGTGCAAACAAGATGAGCTCATATCTTGTTAATCTAGCAGAGGTGAGGCGTTGCATCTGTGTTCTGTTTAATAGAACGTCTATGGCATGTGGCACCATCAGAATTAAAGTATGCCCCAATACCATTCCTTCCGTTTGTTTCACTGACGCAGCAGCCGCTGCAACAGATCGCAAATATCGTGGTAGTGCGCGTGCTACAGGGTCCAGCGCGGAAGAATAATAGCCACACGGCCTATTTCTTCCACCTTGTTCCTGTGTCAAAACCGCCAATCCACATCCTTCACTCTCGCTCACAAATAGTCTAAAGATCTTTTTATAGTTAGGAGTGCTTAAACTGGCGCAGCACACACTGCAGCTTTCAATTGCTCAAACGCTTTCTGACATTCCTCATCCCACTGTAAAGGCATCACTGCATCCTTTTTAGTTAATTTTATCATCGGCTTCACAATCAACGCAAAATTACTGATCCACTGCCGACAATAAGAGGCCATGCCTATTACAGCTCTCACTCCTTTTTGAGTTTTTGGAATAGGCATACTAGAAATACTTTATATGCGTTCTGGTGTTAATCTTCTCCCTTCTTTCGAAAGTAGGGAACCCAAATAAGACACCTCCTTTTGATTATACTGGAATTTCTTCAAACTTGCCTTGTGACCATGGGTCGCTAGGTGTGTCAATAGTAATATAGTACTTTCTTTGCAGATCTCTTTTGTGTCAGCAGCTAGTAACAAGTCATCTATGTACTGCAAGAGTACGCAACCTTCAGGTAGTTCTAGCATGTCTAGCTGCTCTTTTAGCGCTCTGCTGTAAATGCTCGGGCTTTCTGTGTATCCTTTTGGAATGCGTGTGAATGTGAATGATCGACCTCCTAGAGTGAACGCGAACAGATATCTACTGCTTTTATCCACTGGAATGCTAAAGAATGCGTTCTTCAAATCAACTACACTAAAGTATTCTGCAGTGGCCGGTATCATTGTCAGTATTGTTGTGACATCTGGGACCAAAGGGAATTGTGGGTCTACCACTTTGTTCAATGCGCACAGATCAATTATGAAATGATATGGTACTTCATTGCCTCCTTTCTTGTAAACTGGAAGAATCGGGCTGTAGCACGTGCTGCCTGCAATTTCTTCAACCACCCCCAATCTCACCAGGTCAGTAACAATACTCTTTAATCCCTTCTCACCTTCAACAGAAATTTTATACTGGGGAATTCGTGGTAATGTAACACCTTATTTCAAAGTTATTTTTGCTGGCTCTATTTTCAAGCATCCTACATCGTTATCATGCATTGCCGATAGGCAGGTTGGTACTCTACTTAGCTCTTCTGGTAACGCTTTTGACATAAATTCCGTCACCGGTGCAGCGTGAGGCCAAATCGTGAGGAACACCCCATCTGCCGTACAATGTATAACTGCCCCCAATTTTCTCAACAAATTTAATCCTAGCAAGTTCTCCCCACAATTTTTTGTCAGAAGAAATGGACACTGTTCCGTAAATGGTCCTTTTGTAATTGGGACAGCTTCGGACATGGGGTTAATTACTGGTGTACCTGCGAACCCTACAGAAACATTCTTTTGCCCCGACAGTGGGATCTCCGGAACCAAGTGGTGGTCTATCGAACACTTCTGTGCCCCTGTATCTACAAGGAAACGGTGCTCCTTATTCCCGACTCTCATTTCTACGTAGGGTCCTCTCTGATTCACGGGAATAGACACTGCTTCCAACCCCTGCCGTGGGCTGTCCTATTGCAAAAATAACACATCGTCCGATGTGTAGTCACCGCTGCTACTATAATACGTGTTTGGCTGTGTATCAAAAATATTCCCATTTCCCCCTCGGTGTCCTCCACTCTGATCATTTCTCTGTTGGCTCTGCCTGCCCTGATTTAACACTTTGGTTCAGTGCCTGGTTCTGTTGAGCTTGGTTTTGACCATAGGATTGGTTTTGAGTACCTCCATTGGTATATCCCTGCTGCTGCTGTATGCTATTTCTGCTTGGGCCATTTGACCCCTGATGTTCTCTATGAGGCCTTCTCTGGCCAAACCCACCTCTATTCTGTAGGTGTGGGCACTGCGCTCGCCAGTGTCCTTCCTCTTTACAGTACGCACATTGATTTAATCCCAATGACACCCCGTGAATATTATTCAAATTTCCCCTGCCTTGTGCATTTCCTCTACCTCTATTGTATCCAATTACCTGCCGCAGTAACACCCCTACTATCGTTCGCATCGCTTCTTTTCTCATCTCCAATAGGTACCCATTACACATTTCACTTACTTCCTTCACTGACGTTCTTTTGTTCGACATCCATCGCATTGTTTCCCCCACCCATGCCTGCAATCTTTGTTCATCACTTATTTGTCCCGGTGCCGGCAAATGCTTTGCACCACCTGGAAAAACTGTCGGCCACGATTTTTGCATATACAACCTCGACACCTCCTTCCTACCTTTCTTAATACACTCCTGACTATATTCAGGTGTAGCAAACATTTCAGCATATCTATCTTCCATTTCATTTTTCAGTTCAATGAGTTTGTACACATGTTTTCTTACATCCTCATCTCTTTGCTCACTGCGTGCTAACTTATTCAAATCTAACAATCGTTGTGGTGGTAAATTCCCAAGTATCTTTTTCCATTCTCCCACCAAAAATTCCCCCATGGATTCCAACACTACCGGTCTCTCGTTGCTTCTTCGGTACCCATATAATGAGGCCAATGCTGCCGTCCCATCATTTCCTTCCATGTACATTTCTGCCTCTTGCTGTAATTCAATCTTTCTTTCTTTGCTGATCGCGCTGCGAGTTACCCGTCTAAATCCTGTTCCTTCAGCCCCGCCTCTCGCCTCCCCGGTCTCAATTTCGACTTCGGGAGGGGCGGATGGTGCTGAATCTGTCTCTGGAGCGGGAGGTGCGGATGGGACAAGTGACACATGTGGTATCTGTGGAGGGCCTTCCTGGGTGCTGGGGAATTGTGCGTCTGCGGTCTGCGCTTGTGGGATGGCTCGAGCTGTGGGTGGGGCAAGGGTTAATGCTTGCATGAGGGGAAGTGCTTGGGCTGCGGGAGGGGGTGTGAGAGCTACTGGTTGGGCCTGCGCAGTCACTACTGGCGTGTTTGGTTTCGATCCTGGTTTTGGGCCTCGACCCGTATGGGTTAACAAATGTTCCATTAATTCGTCTGCTATGTGTAGTTCCTGCTGCGGGTATATTCCTTCTATGTTTATTTGCTCACGATTCCCTTCCCGTCTTAGACTTGCCGTCCACTCCTCCTCCTCCTTTTCTTCTGCTACCTCAAGCTTCGATTTGTGCCTCCGCGCATGCTTCTCTCTACTCCTAAATCGAAGCATTGCTTCCCTCCTCCAATCTTTGATAGTCTCAAAAGCTACGGGTCGCGCTTTTTCCCTTATCAACACCCTTTCTAAGTTATCTATCCTCGCAATCTCAAAGCTGCCATTAATCGGCCATTGATGGTCCTGTTGCTTTCTAGTTTGCCTATGCCAAATTTCACAAAACATTATCGCACCCACACCATATTTTGCATAAATGTCATAAGCCGGCGTTCCCCCAGGCGGTGCACTTAGGCCATTTTCCAAGGACTGTCTACCGCAGCGGAAAAGCCCCGCTAAAGTGGACAGTACTCCTGGCATGTTTTTAACCTTCCCCTTGGTTAATCAACCTTACTCTGGATGTTTGAATTTGCAAAATCAACCCTCTACCAATAATCAGGGTTTCGTTTGAATTGGGGAATGACTCACCTGATAAAACAAGTCGCCTGTTTCCTGACGCAACCTCTTCTCCCAACGTTGTGTCTGCGCTTCTCTGGCTTCTGCCTCGTTTCGGGACCCTCGCCTCCATTGCCCTCTGGCCCGGTACGTCGATCAGGGATCAGATGTGTGCAGATCTGCAGAAGGAATCTCTCCTCACTTCTACAGGGCACCCCGTACACCTCTTGATACCGGCTCGATCGTCCCGTCCTCGCCGTTCTCCGCCTTTACTCCATTACAACGTATACGATGGGGCAAGTGGGGGAGGGTCCCTATTCGGGTGCCATCTTGAAAGGGGCCCTTAGGGGTCCCTCGCGATATGGAAACAAGGCAATAACCATACACGAAAGGATGCGCCAGACACTAGGTTCAAATTCCCAATACTAGGGTTTATTGCAAGCAGAAAAGTCCCAATTGGCCAACTGTGGTCTCACGCCCCGCGACGTGTATTCTCTAGACCTCGAGGGACGCAAGAGAGCGAATTACGTACATCAGTTACATATATACAAAATGCATATCATACAATCAGCTATGTCATGTTTAACACCCCCCTTTTATTGAGTTTCTTTGAACTCGGGATGATGATGGACATTTCCGACGAGTATGACAATTATGACACTTTCGATGTCTATTCTAGTAGCAATGTGCAATTTAGAAGGTGCGGAGGCATCTCCAGTTGTTGAACAGAACATGGTGCTTCTGTTCTTGGAAGCAAGCTGCACACGGGGGAAGAGTCACATTCCAAGCTTTGCTATCTATGAGGTGCTATTCGTGTCCTGGGAGCCGACACGCTTTAAAGGGTTTTGTGAAGGGGGGCCATAAGAAGAGCATAATTCAAGCCTTTAGCTGCTTTATTCTAACATATTCTACCACAGTACGAGACTGGCTGGCAGCTGTGAAATGATTAAATGCCCTGCAACCCTCCCTCAAGGCTACAGAGAGGGAGCGTGGGCATTCCTTTCTGGGCTGCTCATGAGGAGTTTTCAACGAACTCCTCAGTCCCGCGGCCTTGCCCTTTCATATTCAGACAACAATGTTAACAGTTGAGCAGAGTAAGCAGAATTCGCAAGAATTGCAAGCTGCAAAGCAGTTTAGACAGAAAGCAATGAGCAATCGTTAACAAGCAAAATGGTGATTCTTGCTACGTTTAAAATGGCCGCTTGTTGGTCAAGCATAGCAGTCTGTATTTATATAATTCTGTGCATAAGACGGTTGGCCTTCGGCCATCAAGATACGTCTATCATCGAAATGAAGGGTATTCATTTTTCCAGATTGACAACCCCAGAGCGGCATACTCGGGTGGTATATCTTATCCGAGCCATATATCTCAACTATTTTGGCCCACGCCGTAGTCACCACTTTTGTTGGTTTCAGGGAGTTATAATGCTTGGAAGTGGGCCTCGTAAATTGGTGGAGCGCCAACACGGCCTCTTTTTCAGGCTGGCTCGGTGCAAGGCCCGCCAGGTTAAGAAATGTTGTGGCCCACTGGGCGGCATGCTGTGCCTGTGCGGTCAAATAGTATAGTTCGAGGTCTGGTGCCAACAAACCGCCCTTTGGGTAGTCATCAGTAAGTACCCTCCAGCTCACCCTAGGGTGACCACCCCAAACAAATGAAACACATGCACTAGACATCTTGGAGAATAAGGCCCGCCCCGGCCAGACCGGTACTGTACTAAATAAATAAAACAGCTTTGGGAGAATTATCATTTTCACTAGGGCGATCCTACCCATCATGGAAATGGGGAGAGCACTCCAACGATTTAACTTCATACATAGGGAGTCTGCCAGCAGGTTATAGTTTAGTGCCCGAGACAACTGAGCCGTCCTGGCTATACATGCTCCCAGATACAGAATATGTGTCGGGTACCACTGTAGGCCATGCAGGTCATGGGGTTTACTCGTGTTTTCAGTAATGGGGAACACTTCTGATTTGTTGGGCTTAAGTCGTAGGCCTGAGAGTCTACCAAATTGTTCTACTATTGCCAGAACCTTCCCCAATGTATGGTCTGGGTTTTTTAGGTACAGCAAGATGTCATCTGCGTATAGATTTATGATGTGTAGTTTATTCCCTATCCTTAGCCCGTATGCGCTGTAGCGAGCCCTCAATATGTCCGCCAATGGTTCTATTATTAGGGCAAATAGTAGTGGCGACAATGGGCAACCCTGTCTAGTGCCCCCTCGCAGTTCGAGCTTTTCTGTTAGGGTGCCATTAACTCTAACTCTGGCCTGGGGCCCTGTGTATAGTAATTGTATCCATTTCAGGAAATTTGGACCGAACCCATAATTTCATAAGACCCCAAACAGGAAGGGCCAGGATACCGTATCAAATGCTTTGCGCATGTCTGGTGACACGGCTATGGCTTGCTGGTCTGGGGGTGTTGTAGTCAGGATCTCATGGCATCTTCTGATGTTATTGGCCGTGGACCTGCCAGGAATGAACCCTGCCTGATCCTCATGGACCATATATGGCATCAATGGTGTTAACCTAGTGGCGAGTATCTTTGCCAAGACCTTTGCATCCGTATTAATTAATGATAGAGGTTTATAAGACCCGCAGTCGTTCGGGGGTTTCCCCGATTTAAGCAGTAGCGTTATTACTGCTTCCCTTGTAGTCTCGGGGAGCTCTCCCCTGTCCAGGGCTTCGGTCCACACCGCCAGTAGTCTGGGCACCAGAAGATGTTTAAACTCCTTGTAGAACTCTGCGCTAAGGCCATCGGTGCCAGGGGCCTTCCCGTTGGGGAGTGCCTCAATTGCCTCCACAACTTCCGCCTCAGATAACAGAGTCTCCAACAACTCTCTGGTATCTTCCTCCAGTAATGTCGTTGGGATCTGGGAGAGGTATTGTTCAATCTCCGCATCCGTAGCGTCAGATTGAGGTGAGTAAAGTTCTTCATAGAATGCGTGAAATGTGTCACGTATCTTACCCTGATCTGTGGTGACCGAGCCGTCTGCTCTTTGTATACATGGGATATCTGTTGATCCCCTTTCGCCCCTCACTGCTCTGGCTAGCAACCTCCCCGGGCGTTCGCTTTCACCATAGCGGCGTGCAGCCACCAGTCTGTCAAAGTAGCGGATCTCTTGGTCCGCTGTGTCCGTATATTCGTCTAGCTTGTTTTTTATATCCAACGTGAGTTGTGGTGTCGGAGTGAGCACATATTGGGCTTGTATTGATGCTATTTGCGCTTCTAGTCATTGCAATCTATTCCTAATGTCTTTGAGGATGCCACTTTCCTTTGATATGGATGCGCCCCTTATATACACCTTAAATGCTTGCCACAATATCGCGAGAGAGGACACTGAGTTCTCATTGAGTTCAAAATATTCTTGTATGTGTTGGTCCATTGCATTTCTGTAGACCAGATCCCGTAGCGCAGCCGGTTTGAATCTCCATGGGGGCCTGCCCACCGCATCGCCGGTTATTCGCAATGCCATCAGTATGGGGGAATGATCTGAGTATGTCCTGGGGAGTATCTGAGTGTCAGTGACCCATGATAATACTGTGTTATCCAGCAACCAAATATCTATCCTGGAGTGCATGTCGTGTACTGTCGAGTAATATGTGTATCCTCTCGCAGAGGGGTGTAATGTCCTCTATGCATCCTTCAGTCTCAAATCTGCCATGTGAGTGATAATTGTCTGTGCTGCTTTGGATAATGCACTCACTTGTGTCGAAGTACGGTCGATGTTCACATCAAGAATGGTATTAATGTCCCCCCCACATATCAGATGGGCTGTGGGGTAGTGTGCCAGTTTCCCGAAGATTGTGGAGTAGAATTCCGGGTCATCTATGTTCGGCCCATATATATTTAGGAGGACTATCTCTTTATCTCGTAGAGTACCATGTACTAACACATATCTCCCCCCAGAGTCACATTCCACTTCTTTGCACGTGAACCGCAAGGTCTTGTGTAACAAGATTGCTGTACCTCTAGCTCTTTTCGAGTAAATTGTGTAGTATTGGTGTGTTCCCCAATTCGGAACCAGCTGTCCCCCCTGTTGTGGCCCAATGTGTGTCTCTTGTAGGAAAAGAATCTTGGGAATATGTCTGTTAATGTATGCTATAATTTTCTGTTTCTTAACTCTGGAGCCTAGACCTCGAACATTCCAGCTCATTACTTTAATATCTTCAATGCTTGTTTCAGCCATTCCACACGAAATGATTGTGAATGTGTGTTTGCAAAAATTGCTTTACAATGCTTTCAGATTTGCCAGTGTACATTAACTGTGTGCTTTTTACTTTCTTCCCCAACATAACATAACCCCCTCCCAACGTGTCAAACTCCCCCCCCCCACCCTCACAGTTCCCCTAACTTCAACTGTGCTTTTAGGATCCCTACCCTTCCCCCCTTCCAACTGCATATGCACCTGCTACAGGGAGGCCTGCGGCGATTCCCAGGGCTTATGCTTTTCCAAACCTTGAATAAGGGTAACCGGTTCCATACGTTACTCTCACACTTGTTATTGTCAGCGGGGGACATTGCAATGCAGCTTATCACACTTATTGAGACATTCCCGCCCCCACTTAAAGCAACCCCCAGAAGGGGGAGCCGATGCTACAGGACTAATGCATAATTGGTTGACCGTTCTGTTAATGTGCACTCATGAGGATTATTCTTGTCCGTTAACTTCAGTGCTCCTCGACGGAGTGGGGATATGTGTCTCTATGAAGTTGGCGGCTTCCTCAGGGAAGGTGAAGAAGTGGATCTTGTTCTGATATTGAATTTTAAGTCTTGCCGGATAGAGCATGGCGTACTGAACCTGCCGTTCCCGGGGCAGTTTCTTAACCCCATTGAATTGTTTCCTTTCTTGTTGCACCGCTAGTGTAAAGTCCGGAAAGATCCGTATCACGTTGGCTTCCCATCTCAGCTCCTGCTTTTCCCTTGCCTCCCTTAGTATCAGGTCGCTGTCCCTGTAGTTTATCACACGTGCTATTATTGGTCTGGGATATGCTCCTGGCTTCGGTTTCGGGGCCAGAGATCTGTGAGCTCGCTCAATAATGAACATAGGTGACCACCCGGGATCCCCCAGCAGTGTGTGCTGGAGGGCATCAACGCCTTTTTCCATGGAGCTCTTCCGGCACCCCCACTATGCGAATATTGTTGCGTCTTGACCTCGCTTCTAAGTCCTCGAATTTAGTCTTCACCGTTCCTAGTTCGATCGCCATCATGGATACCGTACTTTTCAGGGCTTCAAGAGCATCTTCAGTGCCCGATAGTCTTGTTTCCGCCTCCGTTATACGTGTTGTCTTTTTGTCCAATTTTGATTTAATGGACGCCTCGTTTGCGGTGATACCGTCAAGTTTGTCGTTCAGTGCTGCACACCCCTGTTGCATTGCGAGGAAGACCGCTTGCGGGTCCATCAGCGTGGTTGGCAGAGCCTGCTGGTCGAGCGGGATCGTTACCTCCTCCATCTTGGACGTTGGATCTTTCTGGATAGTCGTGGTGTATTTGTCGATAGCCCCCTTGTTCTTCTTAGGACCAAAATTCTTGGGCAGTATCCCCTTTTTTGTTGATCGATTGTTCCACAGGATTAATGTGCTCTGCCTTCTCTGATCGGCGTATGGCAGTAATTACTATGTGTGGTCGAGGTTTTCACAGCCGACAGCAGGCCTGGTCGGGCCAACACAGCACTCGTTCCATGGAAAGTCTTATCAGCGGTGGGAGGGTCAATATGCTTGTTGCAGGTAGTGTGTAGTCGTAGTGCGTGGTCGGTATCGCAGCACCAGGGCCATAGTAAAAGGTCGACACGGCCTGCCGCAAAGCCTCCTGCTAGCTACGAAGATACAGTTCTGGGAGTGTCCCTGAGAGGCCTCGGTTCCCGCCTTCGTATACACTGTCTACGACACACAATCCAAAATTCTTTCTAATCGTTTCTGTCTGCCGTGTGTGTTTGTAATTCGCCCCAAATACATTGCTGGGGCCGTGGGGGTTCGTGTCTTGTGCAATGCTGCCACCTCCCCCTCGCCACCCCACTTATCTGCGGTGCTCTCGCCGAGAAAGTACCGCTCCAGCAGTTCGTCTGTGGATTCTTGTCGCCGGGTAGGGGCTGAGTGCCGGCCGTTCAGCGGTGCTCGAAGGAGGGGGATGGCGGGAGCCAGTGGTGGGGACCCGGCAGGCGCTCTATGAGGAGCGGAGCACCCGCAGCAGGCCCCAATAACGATGGGCCTCCATTGTCTTGGGCGTGAAGCGCGCCTATTTCTGCCGAGCTCCTCCCCTCGAGTTCCGGCTCGACCTCAGGCTCCGATCCCCGCTGTCCGAGAAGTTTGTATAATGCTATATCTCGGAGAGCCGTTCACCGTTAGCTTCCAGATTTCACAGCCCTGTTCAGTAGCGATTGCCATTCAATCCATGTTTCATAGAAGTAGAACCGGACCCGTTGAGCAGTTATATTTGCATTACGGCCCTGGTTCACTGCGGAGCTCACACAGAAGCGGCCATTTTCTCCCGTGGGCAACAGCGCCCCCCCCGGCCCTATCACTATTAAGCCAGAATCCCTCCTGCCCAATCTGGAGTGAAGTCTTTGCTTTACTGCAACACACTCATTACGAGGTTGGAGGTAGTCATGGCGCTATCAGCGCCATGACTACCTCCAATACCGGTACCTTGTCCGGTCCCGTTCAATGGGGACTTACCGGTCTATTCCGACCTTTGCGGGACCGGTAAATCCCCATTGAAAAAGCCATTCCCCATTCCCATTTCAGCCCCCATAGAGCTCAATGGGATGGGGGAAGGTGCTAATAACGGTACCGCAAACTGCGGTACCGTTATTTGCTCTGAAGTCCCTTAACGGGTCACTTCCATAATGCCTGGTAAAACCAGGCGTTTAGGAAGGGACCGGCTAAGGGACCTCGTAGTAGGGCGGTAAGAGATTACCGCCACCGGTGCCCTTACCGGTGCCGGTAATCCCTTACCGCCCACCTCGTAATGAGGCTCACTGTGTTACTACATGGTCCTGTTTTCTGCCGCAGATCATGCCAAGCCCAAGTAATCGGAATCCATGTTTTGAAAATGATCCAACAGAAAGGGAATGTGATGGCTCCTATGCCCATGAGCAGGGCTTTATGTAATGCAGCACTTCTTTTGAAAGTCACATTGCGCTGAGCGCATATCTGTTCTGCTAACCACCATTAGGGCCCTTCATCATAGCCACCGGAAAGATTTGTGATGTCAAAAAAAATCGGCATCCATAATTCAAACCGAGAAACGAACAACGTACATGGAATGCTGCTTTATTGTTACACTATGTAAAGTGTTTGGACACGTTTAAACAATGTAATATTCTCAGTTGTGATGGACGTTGACAGTGATTCAAACGTGGAAATGTCTGTCAGATTGTGTTGACATTCTATATAAATTCATTAATAGCGGTACCATCCACTGAATTTTTAACATGCTCGGCCCTTCGTTTCTCCAAGAATGTAATAACGTGTGTGTGTGTGAGATGTGTGACCTGCAGGTTGGTTCTACATATATACCGCCGTCAATTACCCTTACAGCGTGCAATGCATTGCGCTAAGGACAAGGCGTTGGGGGCAGGGGACCCGATTTATGAATTTCCCGGTGGGGGGGCCCAAATACAGGAAGTGACATCACTGGCAGTTATATGACTGCAAATTTGCATGTAGTCGCCAACTTGGTGCAACGGCGCGCGGGGGGGGCGTGTGTTGGCGTGCGCAGCGCAGAACAGTGGTAACATTGGCCAGCATCTACTGCATATACTAAAGTCAAGAAAGAAGGAGATTTAAGCCTTTGAGTTGCATTCCAGTAAGACATCACTGCCCCTACTCCACCGCTCTATAATCGTTCAGCAACAAAACTAGGATGGGAGAATGAAATGCTTGTTTAACAGAAGGTACAGCTGCAAGGTGGAGTACCACCACCACCAAAAAAAAGTTCCCAATTCAAGGGAAACGAGAAGTAAAGACGTTTCCCGATTAAAAACTATCAAGCAAGACGTGTGTGGTGCCATAGTTCAGTAAAACATCAACAATTCAAACTTACAATAGTGCTGCTGTAGATTGGACAGCCGAAAGTGACATTTGCTCAGATATTACCTCTGGGTAACCAGATAGGGTTAGGGATGTAGCTTAATCTTAAACCTTTCAGTGGACAGATCAGATGTGCTGCTGAAGTATAATCCAACCCTGGCTGATGTATAATGCAATCCTGGCTGAAGTATAATGCAATCAAGTGTGGTTTCAGACTTGGGGGGAAGAGTGTTAACTGCTTTTAACATTGTAGTTTACCATTCTGGTAAAGTAGTGTACAATGTTAAAAAAGCAGTCACCCAGGCTCACCCTGCACCCAGGTGATGTTTGAGACTGATGGAAGCACTCGCGTCTAAATGTTGTAGCCATGGTTGTCTCCATGTTTTAAAAACTCCCACTTTCCGGCTTTTCAACATTCATTTGAAACACCCCTTATTCAAAAAATGAAGGAGTCAGTAAAAAAAAGTATACCCCACTTATGCTTAATAACGTCTTACCTTCCAAGAAACCTTCAGTCAAAATTCACCCACTGCAATGTTCCTAAATTCAGATTGCAGAGTAGTGTCTGACGGAACCTCAATCAGCTCTTCCTGGGCATCAAATGGAAGATGCACCACCTCCTGTGCCAGAAAAGTCTGCATCACCCAGTCATTAATGCCAGAATTTTCTTCAGGGAATTATTCATCAAAGCTGGACCTTAATGTTGCTAGGTGGCTTGCCCAGCTCCAACTGTTCTGTTGCAAAGGTCTAGCTTCCTCTTGAAGGCAAATACTTTTTTATTAATTCTTTCCTCTATGTTCCCATGTCCACAGGAATGCCCCCAAAGGTGGGATTGGGAGTTTTTGGGGTGGTGAGTTCTAGTGGTCTTAGTTTCCTTTATAAAATACACAAATCACATAGTATGTCAACCAGACAATGTATCATTGTGTACAGCTTAAAGGGGGCCACCTGACCCAAAGCAGCACACTAGGAGATGTATTTTGGAACAATCAACATTGTAAACACACCTCTAGTTTAGATTGTAAAGAGTGCTTGTGCTGCAATTACAAGCACCCAGTTAATAAAGTCCAGACTTAAAACACTTGATCAGCATTCAGTGAGTAAAATAACCTTGTAAAAATAAAATGCAGCTTTGCATAAAATTACAGAGAATTTTGGGATTATCAGGCACTGGCAAGCGGGCTCTGCTGTTGCTGTGGGAGAAGTGAGACTTGCGATGGCGACAAATTTAAGGTTAATAGCTGCTGTTCATCACAAGATGGCAGGCCAGCACAGATCTTAACCACTGAATGCCCACTGAACAGCTATACACCCTTCTATGTCAGCAAGAGGCTGATGTAGAGGAACCATTGTTAGAAAGCAATGAGGTAATTATACTGTACCATATCCCGTGGTAGGTGATGCCCCCCCAAGACTCAGTGAAGGCCCCTCATGTCAAAAGGTTGCAAAGTCCTGCCGTCTCAGTCCCCACAGTCCTAACTTCTCCCCCGCTTAAAGTGGAAGCAGTCTGCGGCACACAGCTTGTAATGCAAATCACACATTTTAAGCGTCAGGACTAAAAACAGAGAATTGAATACATTGCTGAGGTAAATGAGTTCTGACTGGCAACACTGGTAATACCGTATAGAGCCACATTATAGCACCGCCCAACTATGAGTTTGAGGGCAAAGGTGGAGGAAAATCCTTCAGCAAGAAGCTGGAGGTATTTCCTCCACCATACCGCGCAAAATAGAACAATTTGGGGTATTACCACCAGCAAAATTACTACCAGCAGTAATACCGCTGAAATCCACCATGGAGTCCTATGGACTCCAATTGATGGGGACTAACACTGCCTACCACCACTTGTAATCCGGCAGTAATATCGCCAGACCAAGTGGCAGTAATGGTAGTACAGTTTGGTGGTATCTTGGCAGATTTACAGGCCACACAGAGACATCACCCCTCTCCATGTTGTATTTTATTGTAAAGTGGATTACCAGGTTTCAGACCTGTAAAATACCCCTGTCTCCTCAGGTGACTCAGACCCCCACCATTCCATCCTACATAAACTTGATGCCCCCAGGCTGTTCTTCTAGTCTACTTTTATTCTACCCATGTAGATCCAGGAACGTCATACTCCTGTTACTTTCATGGATTATTTTACTTTCTGTTCCTTAAAGCCAGGGGTCTTAAACATGTGGCTCTCCAGATGTTTTGGACTACGACTCCTATGATCCATCACCATTGACAATGCTGGTTGGGGCTGATGAGCATTGTAGTACAACACATCTACAGAGCTAAAGGTTGCAGAACCCCGTGTCCAAGCAGAGGCCTGGAACTCCATACTGCCACAAGCACCTTATCATTGGACTCTGGCTCTGAAATAGAGACTTTATGCCGGCCCTTTACCCACAAAAACTGGTTGTTAATATTATACCTTGGAGCTGCACGCGTTAATATCACTAGTGCAAGAAACAGACGTTCAGGACGGGCGGTAAAAAGACTTCCGTGGGTCGTATGCGGCCTATGAGTTCACAGGGTTTGGTTGACCAGGGAATAGCACACGAGGCATGGAGTTGGGACAGGTTGGCAGGTTAGCTGCTGGCAACCTTTCAGGTGGCAACCGTAAACCCATGAAGAGGGAGCGGAGATGTGCAGTGCTTCTTTGCCCCTCTGGTTCTCTGATTTGTCAGAGCTACATTTTCAAAGCCTCTCTCTGAATGGAGCATGAGTACATTCATCTCTCAGTTGACTCACACAGTTATTGTTCTGTCTGCGTCTTTCATTTGTTATAAAACGGCACCCAAGGTTGGTGGCTCTCAGGGGGTAGGGAGCCTGGGACGCTCCAAGGACAACAAACTGGCAGCCAGGGGGTTTTAGTAATGTGCTACTTTTGTAAACAAAATGAGCCCCCAAAAAATCGTTTTTTTGTGACTGCACCAGTAAATCATCAAGAATCGATGACTGGGAGAGAGGCTGCAGGAGAGCGATTCCCCCTTATTTGTATGGTACAGTAGCATAGATAGGAGAAAGAGGTTGGTTGGCTCTCGACTTACATTTACCTGTTCAGTAGCACACCTGGGAGTGGGTAGTTCAACTGGCTTTGGGGTCCCCGTTTCTTTGTGATAGCATACTCTTGAGGGCATACTTTTTTAATGAACATTTAATTGCAACTGCATGTGTATACCAAGTGATTAATTTGTAAAGCAGTAGGTGCCTGTGCCCAAATATGTTCTAGCACTTCTGTGACACTTGGGCAGTTCCACACCACTGCTGCCACCACCCATAGTGCGACAGACACCCAAAGAAAAGTGGCCCACCTCTCGCCTCAAAAAAGTGGCCCACCCCTCGCCTCACGACCCTTGACCTCTAATGACATCACCAGAAGTGATGTTCTTTGACCCCACATACTGTGAAGCGATGAAACACAACCTTTCACCCCTTGACAAAACAGGAAGTGGCATCAAATAGCATTGTCCCTAAGTACACTAAATTACTGTGAATCCAAGCAGACGTCCAAGGACAAATGATAATGTTATTGTATAGCACTCACGCTTAAGCTCTTTTTTTTGTAGAAGAAATATGCATACAATATCACCCAACCTGTGGTGGTACTCATTTATCGACCTAAGAAGGATGAAAGACTTTTTGAAAAAAAAAAAAGAAAAGAAAAAAAAGAAATGTTCTATTTTTTTCTTCTTCCAAACCAGCCCAGGCATGGCTAGAAACCGGCCCCCACTCCCCAGGGACGATTTCGCCCCGGCCACGGCCGAAAGGCCGAGGGGCCAATCCGACCCTGGGCCTCAGGCTCCATTAGGAGCCTATTCATGAAGACAAAAAAAGCACACACCTTCTTTTGCCGTGATGACCATCATCAAGGCAAAAGAAGGTGTGCGCTTTTGCTTTTGTCTTCATAAATAGGCTCCTAATGGAGCCTGATACCTCACAAAGGCCCGGCCCCTGTCCCACTAAGTATGTGTGGCAGGGGCCGTGGATCGGGCTGCTGCTTGTTAATGAAGCAACAGCCCGACCCTTTGGTCATTTATCCTCTTTTTATTTGGACAACATAGTGTATAAAATTGCTTATTTAGCCAAACAATTCTTCAATGGAGGCGATTAAATTAAAGTGATATGTTTTGAATTGAGCTTATTATTTTTGTAGGTGAACTCTGATTGCGGAAGCGCACATTTTATGTGTTAAAGAGATTGGGACTTTATAGCCTCCAACTATACATTTTTTGTCTTAACAGACTCCTTCGTAAAAAGTGGGTGAGCATTTACAACTATGATACTACACTATATCATATCATGGAATTCAGTTTTTCACATAAGGGAACATGTTTATTCAATTACAAAAAGTAAATTTAAAACTTAAATTTACACAGATCTGAGGAATTGAATTGTGAATTCAAGATCAAGCATACTGAGCTACCTTTTACATCTCAAACTTGTGAATCTCAGTGAACTATACAGGGGGTAAGCTTTAGTTACAGCAACAGTGTATGCCTAAGTACTAACAGGGGAATGGAGTTACATTCACAAATTCACAATTTCATTTTTGATTACTTTTACTTTGGTAGAGCTAGAATGGTTTCACATGGTGAGAATTTGGGACTTTACAAAATTCTACTCTCTGGATAACTAACTATGCATGAAGCTAAAAGTTTTGAATTTCAAATGCTATTCCTTTCAAACTTAGTCCAATTTGGAGTAGTTATAACGAGTGGGCTTTATTGTGAAAAAAACTAATTTATGGTTTTGAATTTATGTTTTTCTCTTTCATATCGATTCAAATCTTTGATTATGGCACAAATTTTTCTCTAATCCTGACCTGACATGTGGAACTATATGGTATGGTTTTCTGTTATAATTTTCCACACTGTTTTATATTGATTGATTGTATAATTTTACACAGCCTTGAAAACGACCTTTGGTCGAAACACGTGTCGGCTGTTTTTCTTTTACAAATTAAAAACATCTTTTTTTGAGAAACATTACAATGATGGACTTCTTGGATTGACGTTGCTTCATTACAGAACAATACAGTTGTTGGACTTATATTGATTAGAAATTTTGATCAAGTGTATGGTGTGAGCGCGAGATATCTTCCCGAACCAGGATTTCTTTTGTAAAGTAAAAGGTTATTGTTAGAATAAAACAATCTTCACAGTATAAATACCTTTATACCGGTATTCCTTAACAACCCTAATTCATACCATGAAACATTACATCATACGAGTTCAAAACACTGAATCCTGACTTCATTTGATCTGCTACACTGAGATCTATTTGTCAGGACAGTCCTGGCTTCGTTCTCTGCTGAAAAGGGTCTTCTCATCCTAACCACCCACTGGATGATGGTGTGTCAGGGACGCTTTGGGCGCTTCAGCACAGCAGCAAGAATAGATGGACACAGGTGAGTTGGCTGGAGAATTAATTATACTGCTGGCGATGAAGCACCACAGAATGATTCAAAGAGCTAACAGCCCCCACAAGCGCTGCTGCTTTCTGTGCACCTTGCTGACCGCCCCCCTTCTGTCCAAGAGTGAGTAAGAGATTGCTATAAGTGCAGGCACCAGGTGAAAGCACAACTTCAGCATTGCAGTAGGAATATATGTAGACGGCTGGGCGGGGGGAGAGGGGAGAAGGGGACATACATTATTCTGATTTAAATTATATGATGTGCTCCACAGGGTGGTTTAAAGGGATCACAAGCCCAGCAGGCACCTGTGACACGACTGATGATCGGGCGTTATCAGGAGAGGGGAAGGGCGAGGTGAGATAATTTCTGAAATTAGACCCAGGGTCTCCCACACGGACCCTGACCCCTGAAGCCCCTTGTACCAGTATGTTGGTGTGAAGGCCTTTCCTTCCACCAACCTTACCTTGTAGCCCGAGTGCGAGCCTGGGTTGACCCTGTTTCAAGGGGATATACAGCGAGGGCAGAGGTTTGGACCAGATTGGTGTATGCAACGCGGTGAGAGAGAGATCCGGTTACGAATCCAGACCAAGCGGCAGCAGGAGGAGCCAACAGCCTTGATGAAGCCGCCTCCATTGACAGGGGGTGTAATGTGGTGCTGGCCGAGGACTGCCGGCATTCAAGAAGCTGCTCAGAGTGGGAGGGTGGAGCTGGTCTTCACACCCACCAGAGGTAGGGGGCCGCAAGACCACCAGACAATAGGGGAGCCTGGAGTCTTGGCCGAAACAAGGCCTGGCTCCAACAACAGAACAAGGTTCTGACAACACCGGCAATGCCAGACTGCAGTGAATCCACACGAGGCAAGGGGCCAGGACTTAAGCCCATCTTAAAGATTTCTCGCCATGCCCATACAGTCTAGCAGGGGAAGTTAAAATCAGATTGGTTAGGGAGAATCAGCGAATCACTGAGGAAAGAGGTACATTTAAGACAGGAAAGAGAAGGGGTGGGTTGTCCAGAGGACGTGAGAGGAGCGGGAGTCAGACCTAGAGACCAACAGCAGGAGGAGGAAGGAAGCAGTGGATGGTGTAAGGAGTTGTCATTAAAGGTGGGGTATTGGTTTTGTGGAAACAAAGGTACTGCACTTTGACTGCATATGTATGTGTGGTGAGTGAGTAATAGAACAGACTGTATGGGATGGCTGAAATATGGTATTAGTGGGAGGAATGGCAGTAGTGGGAGGAGAGTTAGTAGTGGGAAGAGGGGTTATTGTGAGAGGAGTGGTAGTAGTGGGTGGACCAGTAGCATTAGGAGAAGGGAATACATTTACCTCCAAGGGTGGAAGCACAAAGGTGGAGTAAACACATGAGGAACAGAAGATTGGAGGGGAGGAGAAGGGGAGAGAAAAGGGCAGGCCAGCAGGTCAAGGTGAGACTGAGCATGACTGGATTGGACACTTCTAAATGAGCAAGTGGAAAGCACTGTTCCTCAACTCCCTATAGAACAGGAGAACAAATGAACAGGGCTGGAGTAGGGACAGCTAGAAAGCCCCAAGGGAGTCAGTGAGCCAACGGTTTGGGGAAATCATCACAGCACTATATCTACGCCCATGGACAGTAGGAGCTATTGCACTAACAGGGGATTACGGACACCTGGGCTAAGGTGGGTAACCCAAGGGAGTTGAAAGATGGAGGGATGGCCTTAGCACCACATTCCAAGGCCCCTTTTACAATGAACCCTTGGATTAGTTAACCTTGCCATGATCTCACCAAAGTCCACCGACACCAGGTGAAAGTTGTCGAATGAATTGTAGCTATTGTGTATGCAAGATGCCAAAAAGCAGTTTTTTTGAAAATCATCTCTCAGGAGTACAAAACATGATGTTCCCTATTCTCCTGTGGGGAACACCAGAAATAGACTTGTGCACAACAGAATCCAATGCGAAATTTCAAACCTGTGCCTCACAATTTGCACCGAAGGGACCGATGGTCAAGGCTTTCACAATCAACTACACTCAGATTTCTTTATGCTGTCACCCTCTGCCGATGATGGAACAGCTGCTTCAGAAGCTCAAATGAGAATAATGCACAATGTTTTTGATTGCTCTACATTCTCCTCCAAGTGCATCAAACTCTCCTCGCTGTGAAGTTTGGGCACACCCTCTACCACAATCCACCTTCACTCAACCTGGCAGCCTGGCTTCCAAGAATAATCAGAATTTGAACCTTCCTTAACAATGTATGGAAATCTACTTACATTCAAGCACTTCTATTATGAATAACACATCCTTTATGAAGTGGAAAAGATCTTGTGTGTGCTGTGCTGCTCAAGGAGTCAATCCAGCAACTTGCCTCCATAAGGAGCTATGCTTTTTTTACTGCATCTGTCGCAAACAGGCTTACAGCATTGATCAATACGGGCTTACTTGTTATTCATTTCAAGGTATAAGAAAACACACATTGGAGAAGCTCTTTTCTTTCACCCGTTGATCAAGGTTTTTCTATAGGGTTAGTACATGAATTTCCACAGCTGGAGCCGCCAACTCTGCCTTCGGAACTAAATATAGTCCTTTCAACTTTATATCATCCCCTTTTTAACCAATGCACTCAGAAGTGTTGCAATTTGTCACTTGGAAATTTACTTTCCTGTATGGCCACATCATCAGCATGCAGAGTGAATGTAATGGAGGCCTTTTTGGCAACAAAACACCATCTTAGATTTCACCTGTACATAGGAACAAATAGGACACATCTAAAAATGTTTGTCAAAAATTGGCAGCATATCTTCTAAACCAGGAAATTTGCCTACCTGGATTTTTCAACTCACGTAGTTTAGGGTCAGTGTGCACTGCACATCCTACACAGGAAACATTGCCTCAATTACTATATCAGCAGGACTAAGGAGTACGGAAAACTGCCCCAGCTATTCTTTGCTTATGGGTCTTTGACTAATGGATAGTCAATAGCAAAACCAGCCATCATGCAATGGCTTTTCGACTGCATTAAATGTTGCTGCAGGTTTTCGAATTGGCAGCTGCTAAGCAGAGTAACTGATGAAGCTTCAAAAGGGAAAGAGGCAAAAACCTTTTTTTCTGACAGACACAGCATTAAATGATGGGCTCATTATGAGTTCGCCGGTCTGGAAAAAATGCCAGAAAAAATGCCAGTAATTCAGTCACCAGCGTTTTTTCTTTCTGGACTAGGTAAACACAAATTTGCAATTGGGGACTGTGAACTACTGGCAGGCCTGACCTGCCGGGAGTTTAGGCCCTTACTGGCAAATAAATGCCGTAATCACGGCACTGGTACTACCAGTGCCGGTAATTCCGACAATCCCATCTCGCGGAGTCCTATGGGACTCCGTGGAATGGGAACCTAGCAGTGTCTCCGCCGCCCATAATATCTTGGTATTTCTGTGATATGGGACGGCGGAAACGGTAAAGCAGTTTTGCCGGTATCCCACCAGAATTACCGGCAAAACTGTAATGAGGGACTTTATGTAGAAGTCCCTTGGGTTTTCTGCACACACTAACTGGGCAAAGAGACCAGATCCGACACCTTGGGCCAAGAGTGACTGAATTACCTCTTCAAATAATACCAGCCTCTGATCCCACCTCGGCAGTCATTTACTGCTCACTTCTCTAAGGATCGGAATTCATCAAAGATGTGCTAGAGAAATCTAAGTTACTTAACTGTATGTATAGTCCTCCAGCACTGGATTCACATAAGACCCACCTAGCACCCCTAAAGGTTGTCATTGTTGTTAATCTTTCATGCTTCAAATATGAGGTGTGAGGATATGGGGTAAAGTTAACGGGTCAGCAGAGCTACTCGCTACTTGGTTAAAACAAGCCCTACTGACGTTAGTAACCTGTAGAGGAGTAGATCTGCCCCCTTTCTCTGGTGATAGACAGGTGAAAATGTCAATCAGGGCATGTGCCCTGCCCTCCTGTCCATCATTGTAAGAGTCAGAAGCATTGGCCATTGAGGCAGCCAGGCTGCCCTTATTATAGGAAGGTACATTAGAAAATAGGTGACACTGCACACATTTGTTTAGGACAATATAAAAACACAAAGAAATGCTTACATTGCGCACAACATACAAAACATAGAATATAGCTTGCTCACATAAGAAATATTACCCACTCAATAGACATCAGAAAAACATATCAGAATAAGGCCGATAACAATAGCAAAGGGATCCATTCTTTTAAAAATTGATACCATGGCATGTATTAAACTGAAAATAGGCTTCAAAGCAAATTACTGAAAAAACCTAGAAATATAGAGCTGCGAAGAGCTCAAACAAAGTAGCTAGATACCCAAGCCAAGGTTATTGGGAAAAGGGAGGGTATAGACAAAAGCCAAGGTGCAGTGGCTTAGCAGTTTAAATGGCAGAAATATACAGTTTTTAAAGATGGTGTTCAATGTTTTTTTATAAATAAAATTTAGCAGTAGGCTGAAGCAGATAAGGTAGGCGAGGTAACCAATAAGAAACCAGACAGCTAATCTGTGTCCTTGTCGGTTGTCTGGAGCATGCATCATCCCCAAAACTGCTTTTTTCTGGTTTTGAAATTTGCAACATATGCCTTGTGATGCAGTAAATGTGTAAAATGCCCAGTCATGCTTATTAGCATAAATTAGGTCATTGTGACAGGAAAGAATCATGTGTTTCAGGAAGTGTTTATGTGCAATGGAAAACAAGTAACGTACTTGACCTTTAAGTAAATTGGCCTATCAAAATACAAGGTTCATAGTAGCATAAACGTATTATGTAATTTTTGCCATTTTATAAAACCTTGATGATGCAGAAATGCAGTGAGATATTACTCCTACGTTCCGTCCCCTTTCCTCCATACTTATGAAACATTCCTCTGTCCTGTGGGACAGGAACGGAGCACATTGTAAAAAGCAACACATTTTTCAAAAATGTGTCCTTCCTTTCTTTTTACGCGGCGTACCGCACGTGGCCGTAACCCCGCCCTTCTTAGCTCCACCCAGCGCATCGCCCATCAGTCCTTTTCTCCGCTCGCACAGGACTGGACGAACTTGCATCTTCAGATGTTTTTTTCTTTCCAGTTCCTCCTCTCTTGCTCTGGCTTAGCGGTCGCGTGGTAGTCCTTCTATGCCGTTTCAGCTAGACTTTCCAAATTGTTCTTCTTGTCAGCGATGCTTCGCTAGGGCGGATCCCCATCCTCTTTGCTTAGAGTGTTTGGGTCCAGACTACCGTTGGAACTCGTGCTTTTATTGCGACTCCCTTTCGGTCCGGGCTCTTCAACGTCATTTGGAGCGGTGGGAGGAGGTGTTTCAACGTACTCCCCCAGCGCGTTTTCAAACTTTCATCAACGAGAAAAAGAAACGCCCAGTGAGTTCTTTTGTTTTTAGGGCACCCTGGCCGGGGGACTCCTTCCCGGGTTCTTCCCGGTCCAGGAGGAGCGTCAAAAGCTCTATTACCGGGGCTAGCCCTGAGGTGCCTTCCAGGCCTAAGAATTGTACCAGAGTTTTCTCCAAGGGTTTCCGTAAGGGGCCTATTGACACCGGATTACATTCCGAGGCCCCTCCTGTGGGGGCTGTTTGTAGGCCCAGTTCTACTGAGGCATCGGGTACCGGATCTTGCTTCGAGGTCTCTTTGGTTGGAGCTTCCCGTAAAATCACTGGGGTACACCCTGAGACCTCGGTTGAGGTTGTTGACAACTAATGGAAGTTCGTAGCCCTTGTGAAGAGGCTTTTACCGGATTCAGGTGTGAGGCCTGTCATTTAGAGGCTAAGGTGACCAACAGTTCTGAGAGGCCTGTTAAGGTCTTGTCGGTGAGGTGTGTTCCTCATCAGTCCCACTCTTGCGGAGACCCCAGATCTGTTGAGGGGGCATGGAGTGAGGTTTTGGACCGTAATCCCTCCGTTACCGGCAGTGCCGAGGTCCTTCCTTTGAAGGCTAGTTTGGCTGTTACTACGTCACAGAAACATTCTAGGCCACACAGTACCGACTCAGCCGAGGTTCCTTGTGTTAAGGCTAAAATGAAGACCCCTGGCCCACCTATGGGAACCCCTGCTTCACTTCCACACGTGCTGCAGTTCTCCTCAGGTGCCGACAAAATGGCGGCCGTTCCCGCCAAGACCACAGCGGCCATTTTTGATACATCGCTTACAACTACGCCATCGGCCCTAGGTGTAGGGGGTGGTTTTTCAGGTGAACATCGGTTTCCTTCTGCGCATCAGTTTTGTCCAGTTTATGACTGAAATGCTCGGATGCCTCTACCGCACAATGTCCCGCTTCCTGAGGCATCAGCGCGATTTATTTATGTAGACAACAGTGGGGAAGGGCCTTCTTGGCAACCCTCTCCCTTATGCCTCTGAAATAACTCCACTCATGAGAGGCAGCCTCCTGTCGCACCTAAATCATCGGCGGAGGACGCCTTTTTCGGCAAGTTTCAAAAACGGATGCGTTCCAACCCCATGAAGGAGTACTTTCGAGGCTTGTTCAGGGAGATATGCCCGCCTGCGCAGACGGCCCCGGCTGCGGTTCCTGTGCCTCTGCCGGCGCCGCCTTTACCGGCTGGGCCTCCCCCAACTCTTCGACCCCTGCCTCCTTTGCCCCCAGTGGACAAGGCTATTCTGGTGCCGGTTGTGACTCAACATGATCCGGACCTGTAGGACGATGTACAGGGCGATCAGGACAGCGAAGACCAGCCCTGCTCTGTCAGAGCTTTTCATGACCGGGTGCTGGACATGATGTGTCTGTTAGATGTTCCAGTACCTGAGGCACCCGCTCCGCAGGAGGGCGTGCTTTCGGGGGGTGTTCACCTTATCTCCTTGGGATCGTACCGGTTTGTTCTTGCAAAAGAACGTTTTGGCCGAGGTCCGTAAAGTTTGGGAGAAGCCGGGGGGCGTGGCTTGGACGCCATGTGAAAGGACGTGCCTGAACGGGAGCTCCCGCTGATCCGAACATTATCCGGCTGAATCCGCGCAACGGCCGCTACGATGTGGCATAGACGGTGATGACTGTAAATGCGAAGCTCGGCTGCACATGTGGACGCATTTTCACATGGGATTGTGCAGCGCTTGTGTACTCAGGAGCCGCGAGAAGTTTTGGTGCCGGAGCTTCGCCGGCAGACAAGATGGCTGCCGTCGCCTGATGTTGGGACAAAGGATCGGGGACCGGGATTCTGGAGGCGATTCCCTCAGTTCACGTTCAGCGCGATCCAGCGAGAGCAAGCCTGACTGGAGGTAGCCGAAACTGTGTGGCGACGGGGGGACATAGTGCCCCCAGGCCTGGGGCCTAAGCGAGATCGAAGGGACGCTCCTGATCGAAGATATGTCGAGCAAGCTCCTGAGGGCGAAGAATAAACAGCCCACGCTCGACGAATTTGCCAAGACGTCGCCTGGCACCGAGGGGACCAGGAGCAAAGAGAAGGCCCAGCCCAAGGAGATGGCCACAGGAGGAACGAACCAGGAGGTCCTGGCAGCGATCGCAGATCTGAAGGCGACATGGGAGACCAAACTCCAACTTGCGGTGGCCGAACTGAAAACTGCGATGGAACTACAGGTCGGGGCGGTACAGGAGGACGTGAACCTCCTGAGGCAAGATGTGCGAACCCTGGCCGAGCGCACAGAGACCCTGGAGAAGGAGATGGGCCCGACTGTGGCGGAATGCACCGCGCACAAACGAGAGATCCATGCCCTGGTGCAGAGGGTAGGCAACCTGGAAAGCAGGGCTGAAGAGGCAGAAGGTCGGGCCCGCAGAAACAACATCCGGATTGTGGGCCTACCGGAGGGAGCTGAGGGCCAGAATCCCACAGATTTTATTGAGACCTTGCTGCTGCAGGAGATCACCGGAGGTGCCCTAACGCAGGGTTTTGCAGTGGAGAGGGCACATAGGGCCCTGATCAGAAGGCCACCGCCGGGTAATCCGCCCAGGCCCGTGATCGCCAAGATCCTCAACTACAAAGACCGGGAGAAGATTCTGGAACATTTTCGTAAAGGGGGCACCATACGGCGAGGGGAGGCAACCATCACTGCTTACCCTGACTACACTCTACAAGTGCAGCGCAGTCGGATGAACTTTGGGGCGGTCAAAAGGCGCCTGCGGACCTCCGGTTTCAAGTATATGTTACTCTACCCAGCCAAACTTAAGGTCTTCTTCAAGGCTAAGACGCTGTTTTTCGACACCCCTGAGGAGGCCATGGAATGGCTCGATGCGCAGAACTGCCCTCAGGAGCCCGATGAGCAGATGGCGGACGGAGCAGGGAGAGTTAAGTGAAACAGTGGGCCCGGCTGACTTTGGACATTTGGACTGGAATATAGTCTTTGCCACTTTGTGATGGGGATGCACTTTTTAACTGTTTCGAACATGGTCCGCGAGCGCGGATATAGATGTGTAGGGGGCATCCGAGGGCCGTTTTATTCGTACCCCAGTGTGTGTTTAGATTAGTCACTGTGTCGGGTTCTCTACACGGGCTTCCGGAGAGAACCGGACACGGGATGCCTGAGATCCAGGGATGGAGCTGGGCAGTTGGTTGGGTTAGGGGGGTGGGGGGTGTTAGTTGTTATGTGAGCCTGGGGAAGAAACTGAGAAGGGAAGTAGTCGGGACTGGGGGGAGGCGATCAGACCAGAGGGGGAAGTGGGAGCTACGGATAAATCATGGGAGACCTTAAGGTATTGACATGGAATGTCAGAGGGTTGAATAGCTACCTGAAGCGTAATAAGGTCATGTTGTATTTGAAGAGGCAGAGGATAGACGTGGCCTTGTTACAGGAGACGCATTTGACACGGGATAAACTTGAAATGCTGCGGAGAAAATGGAGGGGGACAGTGGTTGGATCCACATTCTCTGCGTATGCCAGGGGTGTGCTGGTTTGGGTTGCACCACATGTCCCGTTCAAGCTCTTGGGGGAGGTTGTGGAGTCGGACGGGCGGCTGGCCATGGTTCGGGGGATTGTGGAAGGTAGAGTTGTCTGTATCATAAACACTTATGCGCCCAACCAGGACACAGCGACTTACTTTAAGACACTGTGCGCGAGACTCGGTGAAGGGATGGGGAGCACAGTAATCTGGGGTGGAGACTTTAATTGTGTGCTTAACCCCAGGGAGGACAGGTCGGATGACAAAATGGTTAGGCCCAGCCTAGCGGCCAAGGTATTGCAGTCGCTGCTAACGGATCTAGGCCTGGTAGACGTGTGGAGAGCGAGACACCCGGGTGGGAGGCAGTATTCGCACTATTCGGCTCCGCACCAACTGCACACGAGGCTCGACTACTTTTTTGCCACTCCAGACATTCTTACGGAGTGTGAACAGATTGACTACAGGGCGAGGGTCCTCTCGGACCACTCGCCCCTAATCATGCAATGGCGGCTGCGCCCCCCACGTGCACGGATTCCAACATGGCGCCTTCGGGCGGAAGCGCTACGGGATCCGGTATTCAAGGAGGACATGAGGGAGGAGATAGTCGCGTACTTTGAGTCGAACACAGGGAGTGTCAAGTCGGCTGGTACTTTGTGGGAGGCTTTTAAGGTGGTGATGAGGGGAGTTGCTATCGCGAAGTCCAAGGGATTAATGGGCGGAATCCTGACCGACCTGCGAGAGGCCGAGATCGAGCTGGAAAAAGAATTGGAGAAGGGTGGGACGGATATGGAAGTAGTTACTGAGCTGCAGCAGCGGTGCTCTGGGCATTGGGACAGACTTTGTAACCTGAATTATACGAAGTACATTGAGAGGTTGCATGCGGGTGGGGACAAGACAGGCAGGCTCCTCGCTTGGCTATATAAGAGCGAAACCCCTAGGGCTCCGATCCGATCGGTCATCACCGAAGGGGGTGCGGAGATCGACACGCAAGAAGGGGTAAATGGGGCATTCGCAGAATACTACCAAACATTGTATGAAGATCGGGAAGGGGGGAGCCGAGAGGAGATAGATGAAGTACTCGGGGATATAGGCCTGCCCAGAATCAGCGATGAAGAGCGAGAGGAGATGGATGCTCAGAGAGATAGTGCGACAGCTGCCCACTTGCAAGGCCCCGGGGGCGGACGGGTTCCCCAGTGAGTTTTATAAGGCGTATGGGGAGGAGGTACTCCCACCCATGCTGGACATGTTTAATGAGGCGTTTGAGCTGGGACAGCTACCAGAATCACTCAGGGAAGCGGTCATAGTGCCACTCCCCAAGCACAATACACCGGGACACGGTTGCGGCTCCTATCGACCCTTGTCGATGCTGAACCAGGACAGCAAGATCCTAACAGCTGTCTTGGCGGCTAGAATGAGGAGAGTGATAGGCAAGCTGATTCACCCTGACCAGACGGGCTATGTCCCGGACAGGAACATTACCCACAACCATAGACGCCTACACAGAGTGGTCGAATGGGGATGTAGCAAGGACGGCGAAATGGCGATAGTGGCGCTGGATGCGGTCAAGGCGTTCGACTCTGTTCGTTGGCCGTGGCTGTTGGCGACACTGGATCACTTCGGAATGGGGCCAGGGTACAGGAGGTGGGCCGAATTATTATACAGCGCGCCTCTAGCCAGAGTTCGTACGGGGGCAGTAGTGTCGGACAGGTGGCAGTTAGGTAGAGGCACCAGGCAGGGATGTCCTTGGTCCCCAATGTTGTACATCCTGGCCCTTGAGCCCTTGGCAATTTACCTCCGGCAACAGTATGACCCGGTGGGCATAGAGGTGGGGGGGGAGAGCCATCTGATATCCCTGTATGCCGACGATATGCTGTTGTACCTCCAATACCCTGAAGAGAACTTGCAATATGTCTTGGAGGTGATGGAGAGGTTTGCTTGGCTTTCTGGCATAGCGGTCAACCCTCGGAAATCCACTCTGTTCCCGCTGGGCGGCTATGTGGGGATACCGGCTGAGAGGTTGCCAGTATTGCGGATCCCATGGGCGACAAGCACCTTTCGGTACCTTGGCATAGACGTATACCACACGACCGGGGAGGAACACAGGCACAATACTGAATTGGCAGTGGGGAGGATTGAGAAGTGCATGAGGTTTTGGGAGAAACTACCCTTAGCGATGATGGGCCGGGGTGCTATGCTTAAGATGGTCGTGCTACCTAGGCTGCTGCATTATTTCAATAACATTCCATACATGATACCCAAGGGGTTTTTTGCTAGACTACATAGGGTATGTAGAGATTTCTTATGGCAGGGCACGCGTAACAGGGTCGCATTGTGGAAATTGCAGAATGCTTATGAGAAAGGCGGCGTGAGGCTGCCGAACTTTGAGGCCTACTACGTGGCAGCGCAGCTGCAGTATGTGGCCAAGTGGCTTTCGGACGACGAAACCCCGGAACACAGACTGTTGGGAAAGGACTGCTCCCCCTTCTACCTGCGAGAGATTATTTGGGTATCCAGCACATGGATGAGGGGGCGTCCTAAGATGCTAGCGTTGGGCAGGAACATGTGGCGAAGAGCCTGCCGGATGATGGGGGATCCCCTGCCGTGCATGCCGCAGCTGCCGCTGGTGGCCTTGGCAAGGGAAGACGGACAGCTTGGGGCCATCCTGCGAACATACTGGGAGTCAGTGGGGCTGGTCACTTTGGGTGACATTTGGCAGGATGGGGCCTTGGCGGAGTTCGCAGATCTAGAGGCGGGGGCGGGGCTGCACACGGGGCAATACATGATGTTCCACAGAGTGATCAGGGAGGTCCGGAGCACTTGGCCCGAGACCGTATTGGCTGACGAGCCGGATGCGACGCTGGAGATTATGTATGACGCATCCGAGGGCGGGCATGAGGTCTCCAGGCTGTACGATATGCTGATGGCAAAGGTTGGGAAGGATTTGGGGTACCTGAGGTTGGAATGGGAAACAGAGATGGGGGCCCCGATGGCGGATGGGCAGTGGGAGCGCGCCCTGGGGTACCACAAAAAAGTATCGAGGAATGCCAGGTTTAAACAGATACAACTATATATCACGCATAGGGCATACATGACCCCCCTGAGAATTTCCAGATTTCGAGACACTGGGCGCCAGGCGTGTCCCAAGTGTAACACAGAGAACGCTGATATGATTCACATGTTCTGGGCCTGCCCTGTGATTGCAACCTACTGGAGTGAAGTAGCGCAGAAGCTGGCAGGGAGGGGCATTGTACTTAAGATAGATTCGGCCTGGGCCTGTTTGCTTGGAGGGTACCCCAGGGCGCGCAAGCTTCGGCACGTGGAGAAGCTTAAGGATTTGGCTTATGTACTCGCCAAACGCAGAATAGCCATGGGATGGAAGAATTGTCAGAGGCCACGGGTGGAGGTATGGTGGCGCGACCTCCAGAAATGGGCTGCCGCCGAGACGACAGCATGGTGGGAGGCCAGCAGGGCGGGAGGGGAGGAAGAGGTGAGCTCCCTCACGGCATGGAAGGTGCTATTGGCTGAACTGTTTAGTACGGGGTCGACCTCGGCTGGATCTGAGAGCGACGGAACCCCACCACACGGAACGGACAATGATGGTGGACACCCCACAGGCTCATAGGGGGGAGGGAAGGGGATTGTTAAGTTAATTCTGTTCTGTTTTTTCTTTCTTTTCTTTTTCATATCTGTTGTTTGGCCTTTGTTGTGGCTTGATGTGTTCTATTTATGTTCTGTTGCACTGTGTGGTCGTTATAAAATAAAATACATTTAAAAAAAAAAAAAAAAAAGTTTGGGAGAAGCCACACTCTGGACTGTTTGTCAACAAGAATATTGACACGCGTTACAGGCTCCATTCTTCGGCAGAGGTGGCCTTAGCGTTGTGTCCGCCCCACTCCTCCACGGTAGTGGCTGCAGCCACTTTGCAATCCAGACCTGTGTCCTGGCCAAAGAGGATAAGCTTCTCGACTCCCTTGGGAGGAAGATTTTCGCCAACTCAGCCCTGCAGCTGCGTCAAGCCAATGCAGAACTGGTGTTAGCGGGGGCGAATATGAAAATGTGGGAAGGTCTGTTGGAGTTTGAGGAGTTCATTCCCACTGAAAAGTTGGAAGATTTTAAAGTGGGTTTGTCGGACTCCAGGGTCTTGGCACAGGATCTGCTGGAGGCTGCGGCACACCACGACAACACCTCAGCCCGGGGCCTTATGCTTGGTGTGGATACCTCTCGTCAGGCTTGGCTGCACGCCACCAAGTTCTACAAGGAGGTGTAGGATAAGGTTTTGGACTTGCCTTTCGATGGCAAGGAGCTCTTTCATTCTACAACAGACATGGAGCTGACCAAAACTAAGTACAGCACGCAGACTGCCAAGTCCTTGTCTGTCCTGGTAAAACCTCCTTTCAGGACACAGAGATTGTCGTCAAACCCTTGTCCTTCCTCTGGTTTCAGGGGTTTTTTAGATCGGAAATCCTGCAGGGTTGACACCCCTTTGGAAAATTCCTCGCTGAAGTCAGCCTAAGAGTCGGTTTTTCTACTGCTCCTCAGCCTCCTCCTCAGGTTCAGGTGGTGCTGCCACCGACAAACCAGCAAAATGAGGGTTTTCTGCGTTCGCACGAGACCCTGGTCAGAGGACGCATTGCAACTCATTGGGAGGCGTGGCAGACCATCACCGAGGACCGGTGGGTCTTGTCAGTCGCTCGGGCGGCCTTCCGCTTACCCCTTCACCCTACCCCATCCATCAATCCTCCCTTCCAGCAGTCCGTGTCGCCCTCCCTCAGAGCCGAGATTCAGAAGTTACTAGATCTCAGGGCGGTGGAACCCGTTCCTCTAGGGGAGCGAGGGGAGGGCTTCTATTCCCGCTGTTTACGGTGCACAAACCCAACCAGGCTGGCCTGCGCATCATCCTATACCTTTATCAGTTCAATCTCTCTCTATCCCAAGAGAAATTCAAGATGATCACACCCTGTGAAATAAAATCCTATTTACAGAAGGGCGATTGGCTCAGCGTGGTGGACCTCCAGGATGCGTATATGCATATCCTGATCTGGAATCTGCATCGGAGATACCTACAGTTGTCTGTGGGGTAGGAGCACTTCCAGTTCCGAGTGCTCTCTTTTGGCCTCAGCTCGGCACCGCGTGTCTTTACGAAGATGATGTCGGTTATCGCAGCTTATCTTCGGCTACAGGGTATCCATGTGTATCCGTATTTGGACGATTGGCTTCTGCGCAGTCCATGTCTGCTGAAAGGCTCGAGCAATCTTCAGTCTCTCCTCCAGCTCCTGTTTCACCTTGGGCTGTCGGTGAACTGGTGGAAATCTTCCATGATGGTCTCTGAGGACTTGACTTTCCTGGGTTTTCGTAGGAACACGATTGACTGCAGAGTTTACCTGACCGGGGACAGAATGGCAGATCTGTTGGCCACGTGTCCGATGTTTGCGCAGTCGGAGAGCATGACGGCCTGGTGGTTCCAGAGGCTTCTGGGCCTCATGGCCTTGTGCGTATTGGCTCTTCCCCTTGCTCGGCTCAAGATGGCGCGGACGCAGATGGCTCTTCAGTGTTCTTGGCGTCAGGCTGTGGATCCGGACTCCAAGATAATATCGATTCCGGCTTTCATGAGAGTGGACCTGGTGTGGTGGTCGTGTCTCAGCAACCTGTCGGTGGGTGCCGGTTTCCAAGACCCCGCTCCAATGGTGACGATCATGACGCACTCCTCCCTTCTGGGGTGGGGTGCGACGTTGGATCTTTTTCAGGTCTACGATCTCTGGTTGCCCCAAGACAAGTTCCTTCATATAAATCATACAGAGCTTCTGGCGATCTTCCTGGCGCTCAAGGTGTTCAGGCCAGTCATTGCCAACAAAGTGGTTCGTGTCTGCATGGACAATGGTGTGTCCATGTTTTACATCAACAAGCAGGGGGGCACCAAGTCTCCTCCTCTTGTGGATCTGGCCATTCAGATTTGGGAATGGGCGGTTCAGCATGGTGTCTGGCTGGTGGAAGTACACATCCCGGACCAGCTGAACATCACGGCAGATGCCCTCAGCAGTCAAACAATGGTCAGCTACGAGTGTGAATTGAAAACGGAGGTCCTCTTGCAGATATTCCTGTGTTGGAGCACTCCGGAAGTGGACCTCTTTGCAACATCGACAAACAAGAAACTTCCTCTGTATGCCTCCAGAAATGGGCTGGGAGCCTCCTCTCTGGGAGATGCTCTCGAGATTCCATGGCACAACATGAGGGCCTATGCTTTCCCGCCTCTGCCTCTGATTCATCGGACGATTTGCAAGCTGAAGAACACAGTGAACTGTTCTCTTCTGCTCATAGCTCCGTGGTGGCCGGCCAGGTTCTGGTTTTCAGAGCTTCAGCATCTGTCGGTGTGTGCACCGATCAGGCTTCCACTAGTTCCCGATCTGCTTCACCAGAGAGATCGGCAGCTGTGACACCCCTCCCCACAATCGTTCAGCTTGGCAGCATAGTGCCTGAGTTCAGATCTTTAGAACATCTCAACCTGTCTGCTGACAACATGCGTATTATTCAGGCAGCCAGGAAGCCCTCGACGAGGTCTCAGTATAAGAGCAAGTGGCTTCGGTTCTGTCACCGGTACTTAGCCAAACAGTTGGGCCCCAGGGTGGCTACGATTGACACAGTGCTGTCCTTCATCTCTCATCTTGCAGAGGCAGGCATTTATGTCCTGTCATGCAGGACTTATCTTTCGGCTGTGGCCGCCTAACTATCCACGGACCAGTGCTCTTTCTCACTGTCAAATCCAGTGATTAAACGGCACTTTGCAGGTCCAATGCGTCTTTACCCTCCTGTTCGCAAACCGCATCCGACGTGGGATCTGAACGTGGTTCTTACGGCCTTGTGCCATAAGCCTTTCGAACCAATGGCTACGATAGATATTAAGCACCTTTCGTGGAAGGTGGCTTTCTTGGTCGCCGTTACCTCGGCAAGGCACGTGAGTGAGCTCCAAGCTTTGTCAGTGAAGCATCCCTTTTTAGTTTTCCACAAGAATAAGGTTGTCCTTAGGACAAATCCTTCTTTCTTACCAAAGGTGGTTTCCGATTTCCATCTAAATCAGTCAATCTCGCTGCCTGTCTTCTTTCCAAACCCGTCTTCGGAAGCTGAGAGGATTTTGCATTGCCTGGATGTTAGAAGAGCTCTTAAGTTCTATCTGGACAGAACTTCTGAATTTAGGAGTTCATCTCAATTTTTGCTGACCTTTGGCAAGGCAAGCAGGCCTCCAAAGCAACTATCTCCAGATGGATTGCTGCCTGTATTACGGAGTCTTACACTATTCAGGGTCTACAGCCTCCTAAAGGGATTCATGCACATCTGGTATGGGGCAAGGCATCTGCTATTGCCTTTCAAAAGTATGTCCCCTGGGAGACCATTGCGAAAGCGGCTACTTGGGCCTCCCCATCGTCTTTTTGTAAACATTACTGCTTGGACTTGAGCTCCAGATCTGATGCTCAGTTTGGCCAGGCTGTGCTGAAAAACCTTTTTCAGTAAGGGGGTTTCCATCCACCCGTAGTTCCTGTGAGGAGTGCTTGGGAATCTCCCATAAGTATAGAGGAAAGGGGACGGGACGTAGGAGTATAACCATGTTACTCACCGTAGTGACCACCTTACTCCTAGTCCATAGTCCCCTTTCCTCTATATGCCCGCCCGCCGTCCCCTCTAATAAGGTTCCTCTATTATTGCTTAAAGGTTTCTGACCTGCCGATAGAAAAGGACTGATGGGCGATGCGCTGGGCGGAGCTAAGAAGGGCAGGGTTACGGCTGCGTGTGGTACCACGCATAAAAAGTGAGGAAGAACACATTTTTGAAAAATGTGATGCTTTTTACAACGTGCTCCGTTCCTGTCCCACAGGACGGAGGAATGTCCCATAAGTATGGAGGAAAGGGGACTATGGACTAGGAGTAAGGTGGTCACTACGGTGAGTAACCTGGTTAAATTATTTCAGCTTGTAAGACAGTTGATTAAACAAGGTGCTCTCAGCTGGCTGTCTTTATGTCTGTTCCTTGCACAGTGTGTATTTACTTTCCAGGATGGCTGGCAGCAGAAAATTATCTGAGAGATGACCTCCTTTAATGTCAAACCCAGAAAGGGAAGAGAGCATCGACACTCTCCCCCGAACCACATGCCTGATGTCAAGACCACAGGTAACCACATGGCAGCCAATGGAGGTAAGAGGGATTAGGTAGGTTGTGGATAGGGAGGGAGAAGTTAGGAAAACCGGAAAGAGGTGAAGGGAAACCATTTTTGGATAGGGATGGGGGAGTTTAGGTAAACATATGTATAATGAAACTGATATAAACTCTTATAACCCTGCTCCTTCCTGCCACCTCTCTTGATTCATAACCTCCTGTACCTAAAACACTATACAGTGTTCATATAGCTTCTCCCTTTGACCACCTGTTTCGAAACTTAGACATGTGACATGAAACAATATTAGCATGATACATGGTCAACACTTAGCAAGCAATATGAAACACACAGGAAATCTTTCTCATTTGAATACACAAACGCATGGCCACAATGGCAAGCAAAGCAAACATGACATGAACATAAATCAGCAAACTGGATTGTAGCATAGATAGCCCTATAGTGTCCTGTGGGGCCTGATTTGTGTTATCTGATCACACGCGCTTACATAACTCAAAATGTGAACCTGCTTACTGCTGCGGACCCATAGCCCCTTTACTGTCCCTCCCTGACTCAGAGCGTGTCGTTTATACAAACATTTCCCACTTTGGATCTTATTGCAGCAGTTCAAAAGGGTAAGCCCTGGAATTCCAACATCATAATATTGTTCAAACAAGAGTGTGCCACTTAGCTTTATGTCCGGGAGCCCCACTGGACTGCTCGGACTCAAAGAAGTTGAGAGTAATTAGGGGAGAAGCATTCAGCCACCGCCGCATGTTCCGGGTTGTCCCTTCACAGGGCAGACCTCCGGCGTTCCGCTTTTCCCTCCGTGGTTCTTCCTCGTTGCCGTAGCCACCCGTGCTGATTCAAAATAATCTGCACCTGGCACAGGCGGCCGGCCTTCTAATAAACCTGCTGCAGTTACCTACAGATGCTGCCGCGGGTGCACAAAACTACACCACTCCCCAATCCTGCTGGGAGATGTAGTTTCTTTACCTGCTCCGGCCTAACATTTGTTTCGCTTAATGCGTCCTCGTCTGCCCCAGCCCTTAACCCTGACGTTTACAAACCTACATTGTGTAGGTCCTATATAAAATGTTAACTCTGTGTACAGCAATTGGAGAAAGGTTCACGTTAATGGAGATTCCCATCTCAAGGTTGAAGAATATTCAATAAGCATGTGAATCTAAGTGCGTTCAAAGTGCTGTGGGCTATGAAGTGGAGGTGGTGCAATTTTCTGCAGGAACAGCTTCCCTGGTGGTCTAGTGTGCAGTGAGCCGCTGGTGTGCCTGAAAGCTTAAAGGCTCAACCTTGCACTTCATTGTGCGTGTCTAAGTGCGTTTGAAGTGCTGTCGGCTGACGGCGACTGGAGAGTGTAGACTGCAGATTTGTGGCCTCTAATACCTGCTGTTTGTCGGGACGTCTCGGGAGTTCTCGAGACAGTGCCAGTGGGACAAGCATGGAGTCCAGCTATGCATTGAGAAGCAACCATTTGCTGGTGACATGCGCTCATGATCAGGTAAGCGCTAAACCTGATCATTTGTATGAGCGCGAGAGTGAACATAACGGAACATCTTGACCCCTCCTGGCTTTGCCATCTATTAGCTGTAACACTAACTTTAACCTGACTCCTCTTACTACGCCAGCGTCTTCATTAACACTCTCTAAGAATTGATCTTCGCTAGAGGAAGAAGGAGTGCTAAAGGAGGTTTCATTGTCTGTAACTTTGCTGCACTTGAATTAAGTTACTAATGCGTGTCAACTTAGTGAAACTTTGGCAGAGATCACATTTTTGGAAAGGAATATCACTTCATTTTTTTCAACTCGAAGTACGGTAGTTCCTAATTTGGGGAATGTGGATTTACCAATGGAACGCGCTCAAGTAAAAGAAATTACTGATGTTGAGTTGTTGGCTGGGGTGAAGATTACTTATCCATCAGATTTCTAACTACCAGCTGAGTCGACGCCGAATCTGGATCTACACTCGAAAGCATCTGTTATCTGCCAGAGTAAGGCTGCCCTTATATGGCATATGGAAATACCTAGGTACTTCCTGGAAATATAAATACACAGGATAGAGGCCCGGAGGGGGTAGATAATAACTCGTTTGAACTGAAACTGCTGTTAAACCCCGAAGGGAGGGTCCCTGGAATGGCTCTCATGTCCCCTAACCGCATGACTGCCCGAAGGACGAGAAATGACAGATAACAGTCACTGTTTGGCCAACCCTCAGGTGGACCGGTGCATTCCATGTATGTGAGCAGATATTGGCTCAGGCAGCAGTTCGAACCCTATCCAGCTGATGTCTTCGCGGATAGAGGTGCCCATCACTGGACCAACGTTACTATGTTACAACATAGTAACGTTATCACAAAGTAAACTTGCATCCCTCCACGAAGTTACACAGACACACACGTGCATACATGAAGAACATGCATACACAGTTCTGTAGACAGAGGATGGATGCATGTACATATTGTCAGAAGCCTCTTTCCTTTCACTAGCCAAACGCAGAAACGCAAGAATGCAGAAAGTCTCACAGAGCAAGCTTGGAACCACTTCACTGCAACTCACCATATGGATCTACAGGGACGCATAAGGAACCTGGAAGAGCCGAATACTACTAACCCCGAAAGAGAATAATATAATATACATGTAGAGAAACCATAGAATGACTGTAGTGAATCCATATGAAGCCACAGGCCTCAGAATAAGGGACGAAGAGATGTAGACTCTAAAGCACGAAGCAAAGGGCCGGTGCTCGCAGCCAAGGACAAGGTCGGGTGGAAGATTCCTGGCTCCCAGGGCAGGGTACCACCTGCAAAAATAACAGAATAAATCCTCACTAATTACCGACCCAAAAGCTCAGTTTTGCAGTCCTCACCCACGTGACTCAGCCAAGCCGAACAATAGCCATTTAACCATGGTGGGAAGAGAAGCGGTTCCCAGCGAAGACGGACAGAATTGTTACATGTGTTGCCCAACGAACATAGCTATCTGCAGGCACTCTCCCAGGCTAGGTGGCTATACCAGTGGCAACAATAGGGATACACAGTCTTTCACATTACCTTGAAAGTTATCTGTGTTAGGGCTGCACCCATGCATCCAAGGGGCTACAAATTACGTCACACAGCACACCATAGTACACGCTATGTTTAAATCCTCATGTGTCGCGGAATGCACTCCCCTTCTGCAAATGTGCCTGCCACCACTCATGACAGAAAGACATTGCAGCTGTAGCTCGCATGCCATACCACAGGTTGCCTACAATGACCACACAAGATAGTTCCCTGTTGAGGTATCTGTGCATTGGCAGAGCATGCACGGATATCGCTGGCAGACCTCAGTCTTCTGTATAATGATATATATCACGTGAAGCTCTTCTCACTCACGCACCCTTTCCATCCCTTCTTTCCACCACCAGATGCCGTACACTATGTTTTTCAGATCCTTTTACCGCTGCATTGTCCTCCGATACAACATACTGCCGTCATGGAACACTTTTCACACATCCCGTCACTGCACACTGCAGTTCATTCAAAGTTTTGACCGCGCTGTGAACAGGGAAATGAGACCACGGAGCGGAGCCAGATTCGACTAAATTTAGTACGCACACTGCTACGTACAAGAGGCCCAGCCATGCACACAATGGCTTAGAGCCTTGCCACACAAACCGCAACACTATCCTCCGATACACCGTGGCGGTATTTGTGATCTCATCTTTGGTGTCCTGGGTGTTAAGTCTTAGCAATGCACGTAGATGGTGCTAGTTATGGTTGCTTAGCTTACTATAATGGGGGAATGTGCAGTGGTGTTTGGTTGCACTGTGAAGTATAACATTTCTTTAGTGAATTATTTTTACTGATTGTACATATATATGTATGGCAGGGAAGGAAAAGAAAGGGGCTAAACAAGTGATGTCATCATTGATGTCAGCATTGACATTTGAGATGACATCTTTCATGGTCTGGGTGTTAGTGTTAGCAGTGCACAGGGGTGGTGGCAGGGTTAGGGGCTTACTTTACCATAACTGGCAAATTTCAGGGGTTTTTCGGTTTTAATTTGAAGCATAAAGGGGAGGTGGAAAGTTTTTTTTAGTGAAGTGTACAGGTTTTTGTTAGGGCAACTTAACCATAACATCCCCTCAACAAAGTTTTTTTTTGTAGTGAATTTCACTGGTTTTTGGGAGGGCAACTTAACCATAACATCCCCTTAAAAAAGTTTTTTTTGTAGGGAATTGTGTAGGTTTTTGGAAGGTGGAAGGTAAGCATGAAATTGTGGCAATGAAGTTGGTGAGCAGAATATACACTGTAATCATGTGATTTTGAGAGATATGTAGTATAATGTACGTACTTGACATACATTTAACATGGAACATACAGAACCCCCACACTATTGAAATCGGAAAGGTACGGCCTGAGCGCCTGTTTGCGGACGGGGTTTGACAGGATCAACATTACCCAAAGAGGCGGGGGGTAGTTGAAAATGTACTATTGTCTTACACAAAAAGTTTGCAACATAGAAGAAGGACATAAAGATATTATAAGTAGTAATAAGTAAATATGGAAACCTGAAGCTGGGAAAAGAAAACAACACATTTAATAAGCATGTAGAATGAAGTGGATGGTAGCATTAAAAAAAAGGATGCCTCCAGCGTAATCACTTCACAGAAACTCGACAGCCTGGAACGACAGTGGACGGACGCAGTAGGACTAAGGGAGATTGCAGCAAAAGAGTGAGTGCAGATCATTTTTTTATATGCGTGAGGTTTTTTTTGGTATGGGGTGCATAAATAATCATTTCTTTCTGTTGTTTTGACTCAGAAATGGCCAGTACTTTGGAGTGGCTGGAGGAGTATTTCCCGCATGGGGAAATGTCTGAAGACAGCGACAATAATGGTACACATTGCTCTGCATATGGAAAATAGTGACCAGTATTTTAGAGGCATTCAACTTATATATTTTTTATTTTAACAGACCAGGAAAAAAAAGACAAAAGGGCAACAAACGAGACAGAAGAAGACAGGATTAAGAGGGTAGAGGAGAAAATGGACATATTGAACACCAATTTTCAAGGTTTACAGGAGTTTGTGGTGGACTGTGTGAGAGAAAAAGTTCGTTATCATTGCCCCATCTGCACCTGCCCTGCTTCTCCATTCCCTAGTAAACCATCCCCAAACCTTGAACAGGAAAATAGACGTTTTGACGAAATATCCATCCCTTCTTCCCCTCACAAATCTTCTCCTCATAACCAGCCCGTGTTGAATCCTAATTCCCCCATATTTGTTTCAGTGTCCGCTTCCCACGCTACTTCTTTAGATTGATGCGTGTGTATGTTTGAAATGTTTTTGTACAGTAGTTGTAGAGAAAAGGTTTATACGCAAAGAATGGATATGGGTCCTGTGTAATGTCAAGTAAGACGGATGTGATGTGTGACTGCACCATCTGTTGAAATTGTGCGTACATAAGCAGAAAGGGGTGTCCAAAGGATATACTACCTCGGTGTACCGCTTGGAAACGAGATAATACATGTTCGTAGAACACACCAGATGTCCGGAATGGGTGTAAATGAGGAAAATGGGAGTGTGTGAAGGACAGTATAGCGGTCCTTATTGGGCGCAGCCACAATGGTGCTGCCCGTAGAACAGGCACGGTTGCCGGCAAGTTCGTAGGCAAACAAAATGGAGTTGTCCTAAGGACACAGGAACTGTCCGTACAGTGAACATAGCATGCGTGCACATGCGCAGTAGAAACATACGTATTGCGAACTTTGCGCCTGTTCCTAACTGTTCGTCCCACTTGTGTCGCACTTTGAAGTAGTTTGAGAACCCGAACACTGTCCGTAGGACACTTGTGCGCATGCGCACGTTTGATTCATTGCATTTGCTGTCCAGGAGACTTTCATTACTGGGGCGGATGTGTTGAGGGTGTCATCATGTGACCGCACCTATGCTGAGCGTGGGGACTAATTGCTGCAGTTGGTGTGCTTCCGCAACAATACAAATGACCTTGTAGACACAAGACAAAGTATTGTAGAGTGTAAAAATGTGATTTCACACATCCCAAACAGTAGGCCACCTCAGGACTTGCTGTGTAAAATTTGTTTACCGCTTTGTAGTGATGAAGACGGTCACGAGGCACACCCCTGCACCTCTACAAAAGGCCACACCCCCGAGCGCATCTTCATTGTCCTTCTAGCTATAGCAGATTGAGGTGTGTTGCCTTTACTGCTGTAGTGACCAAAAGGAAACTAATCGGTATGGCTTCCATGGCTGCTGTTGGGTCATTAGCCTCTGTACCACCCCCAAACCCGCCACCACCACCACCTCACCAAGGCCCTGCAGAGAAATATATGGGTGAGGATGTAGAGATCGAGGAAGAAGAGGAGGAAAAGAATGAAGTGGAGGAACTCCGCACTAGGAGCACTCGGCGGGAGTCGTGGGTGTGGCGGTTGTTTTCCGTTTATGGGAATGTACCAAAAGCATGTGCGAACCTGGTGAAGTGTAACCAGTGCGCAGTGGTGTTGAGTCGCGGGAGATTTGGAGTGTACAGTTTTGGTACGACAACCATGAAGCGACACCTCACTTTGTTCCACACTGCGGACATTCGCAAGGTGGTGCCATATGAAGAGCGTAGTTGTTTGAGTTCCTCCACAGTATCCTCGGTATCCAATCCTCCCACCACAAGAGACACTCCTGTGGGGGAGCGCCTTCCTCCAGCTGCCTCACAAGCCATTCGCAATGCTGTTGACCCTTACCTTTCAAAGGTGACAGTAGTGTGCACGTATTGTGACGCAGTACTCTGCAGGGGGGGAGAGTTTTCGAAGTGCTTTTGAGTCTGCAGTCACCGAGCACCAGAAGATCTGCTCCTTACCTAAATAAAGGTCACCCTAAATATTTCTCTGTTCAGTTGCCCTTTTTTATCCCGTGGCTGGTGTCCCTTCCTTACCCTCCTTTCGCCTCTTCTCCTAGTGTGTCGTGTGCTGTTAAGCAATGAGCGTAAAAACAACAAAAATTACAGAAAAGACTCCTTTCAGAGCCGCCTTTCTAAGTATAACAATAGAATTATGAAGCGACGGCCATAGACCCCTGCGGAGTTCTGAAAACGTTTGCGGACAGTCGTAGAGGAAAAAAAGGAGGGTGCAAGCGGAGCAAACGCAATAAAGTGTACGTTTAGAGTAAGTGGCGGCTCTGAAAAGAGCCTTGGGTGGTGTGTTGTGTGGGTCAAAAACAGTGGATTGGGGAAAACGGATTGTCAGATAGGTTAGTGTGATTGCAAAAGAGGTTGCAATGCATTTTGTACATTGCGAAGAAAAATCTGATTGCAGGCATATGTGAGGTGGACTCCATCTCTGCGGGAAATGAAAGTGCTGCGAAACAAAATGTTTTCATTGTGTAAAGAGGACATGCCAACATCTCTTAGAAATGCACACACAGCCTTATTCACATTGCGTCTCGCTTTCTCCATTTGTGGACCAAACATAGAAGAACGCAGCCATATTTGTCTTTGGGCAATACAGGAAAAAAGTATTTGACAATTTGGAAACATGTCCATGAGCTTCGCGAGTCCTTCCTTCATTGCAAATTGCAAAGAAATTCCAGATACATGACCTAAACTGTTTCCTCCACAATGAATGATCAGTATATCTGGAGGACGCTCTGTCAGTAAAGTAACACAAAGAGGTATCAAATCCAGCCATCTCATGCCACGCACGCCATGCCAGTGCACTTCCGCATGTAGAAATCCAAGATTTGTAGATAAACTGCAGCTTTCTGCATGCACCTTCAACCAATGTATCCATGAGTTTCCCAAGATCCAGATAATCTGTTTTCGAGCATGGAAAGCCATGACTGTGTGGTCTCCTGTGAGGGAGAAGACGGTCTTACTAAAGTACGTCGGTCAGAACACACCTACTGAACTTTATGGACCAATCCCTAGCGCTGCTCATTCTCATTTAAATGCGGCTCCACCCTTGAATCCCCGGTGGTAATATGTGCTGGCTGCTAACTACCGCCATGTTCGCGGACATGTACAGGATCAGAGCGTGACGACGGTACATTAAAGTACTATTCCCCTTTTTCCCCTTTAACGTAGGCTCTGAAAAGAGCCGTTTTTTTTATTTTGGCCACATACCGTACAGACATCTGGTATTTTATGTATTTTTTTGTATTTTTTGTCCTTGCTTTACCGTTACAAATATTACAGAACCTTCTCTAAAGCAATCCTTATGTTCCAAAAGAACATCGCATTTCCCAAAGAAGATAGCGCAACACCATCTCCTTCAAAGTAATGCGCATTGCTTGGAGCAATGTTTTCGTGGCTGCAAAAAAACATACCAACTCGTAGCATGAATGCACGCATGCCACGATTGATGATACACCTCCCGATGCTTTGATCTGGACAGAAAACAGAAGTGTTGTTCCATTGTACTCTCGGGAGTAAAGCAGAAAAAATTACTTTCGTTGTTGGGAAGATGGTCATGAGTGCTTCAACCAACTGTGCCAAATCTGCCAACAAAGTACGTGAAGTCAGGTATCCCAAATGGCAAGCGCCATAGTGCAAAATTACCACATGAGGCGTGGTCATTCTACGCATGTCTCTACAAACTTGCAGAATTGCCGCAGTATTGGCATCAGTGTCAGCACTCCACACTACCTCCACTCCTCGCACATCGAAATGGTGTGCCACATGCCTACTCTCGGCATAGTGTTGTAAGCCTTGCACAAAAATGGCTCCAAGCACCAAAACCCTGACCCTCTCCACCTCTGCCATCTTCAGTGTGCGCACCGTCTTTACACACAAAAGAGTAATGTGAACATCTGATTGGCTGATGCCTACAGTCACCTTTCCATGCAGGATTTGCTGTAGAAACCCATATGTGACACGCCCTACCACCGGACAAGCATTGCCTACGTGCGGCACGTAACTCTTACCCAGTCCTTCCACCCTTTCTACAGCGGTACCAAAGCGAGTCCCTCATTGGACACAACTAAGCGGTCGCACAATCATCCACCAATCACATAGAACATCGCTAATTTTAACTCCGTCATCAACATTGCACACTTCAAAATTACTGTCGATGATTCTGAATGGAAGTCGCATACCATTGCAAAGCACCTACTTCATAAGATACTGTGCAAGGATTGCGAATTTCTACATACAGCTCCATACATGTGCACATGCATCAGTATAGAGTACAGGTATGTATATTTTAATCAGAGAACATGTGGAAGCCCTATGATTTAAATTAGACAAAATAATGCCGCTAAATGTCCATAGGGAACACATAACAACGCTCCCCCTTTAAAGTGCACGATTGCCGATTTGTCATGCACAAATCGCACGACTGCTCACTGTATTCTGCATAACCTGTACATACGTTGCAAGCATGCCTAGTTAGGACAGACCTCAATTTTATATTTGAAAATGTCAGAGTTCTGTACTCTGTACGGCCTACAGTAATGCTACTTGAAATGTGATCGTATGAGAACAGTAAGCGCTCCCGATTGTAGTGCTGACATTTCCTTCTTCACAGAGTGAAGTTAAATGTGCACGTGCACTGGGTTGAAATATGAAAGTTAAATCCTGTGACAAAAGAAGCACAAGTAATGTCTGCAGTATCATCACTGCTGCAAACACACAAAGTAATTGATTTTGTTTTTTTAATTCGCAGTGAAGACTACTCTCATGAGAATTAACAGCATCTACACTGCAGACGACATATCGGAAGAAGCCTGGCCATCTTGCACAAAAAAGTAAGTACAGTACAACCTTTATATTGTAACTACTCGGTAGAGAGGCTGCGTGGGTTATTTGTTTATTTTGGGCACCAAAGCAAGCATTGATTTGTAAACCATTCTACCTACAAATATCCATTTATTGAACAAAGAATAACAGGCAGAATGTCTGACAAATCCCTGTGTGTTTGGTACTGAAATAACATAGGTAATCCTTAGAAGGTTAGATGGTGAAAAGAAGTTGCTGTAGCAAGTTTTTGGCCTTTCGGTTCTTAATAATGGTTCTCGTCACAAGTAGGCCACTTTGTACTCTCATCTGAAGCACATTGTAGTAGTATACACACAGTAAAGTAGCCTTACCAAATGATTGTTAGAGTTCACTGTACATTGAGACACCATGACAAAGAGCTTTCCCATCAGACTTATGCACACATGCACACAGCACACATACATTGGATAGCAGACCAAAGTATATTTATTTTCTCAACAGACACCAAAGAAAGCCTACCAAAAAGCAACTCCGTAGAAAGGAACGCAGAATTAGAGCAAAGACAAATAAAGGTGCCCAATGTAAGCATCCACCTGTTGTAGAGTGTGTAGAGAATCTTGGTACAAACTAGCTAATGCAGTTGGGTAACATAATAAAGGAAGTCGCAACTACCGAAACTGTACCTCCTCCATCAAAAAGTGTCACAAAACACAGAAATGTTGTAAAAAAAAACGGCTGTCAGTACAGCTAACAATGTTCCTAATAATCCTGATAGTGTAAGAAGAACCCATAGTAAAAAAAGTATTTTAGCAAAAATATTTCATCAGAGTCCTTCAGTATCTACTAAGAAGAGGACCAAAATGATCCTCACCCCTTAAAACGTACCGTAGAAAGTTAATTCTACAAGCACTCGTGGACAGTGCAATCCTTCTCAAAAGGAAGTTGTTCATATTAGTGTTAAATAGGATGAAAGCACTAACAAAACTAAGTACCAAACTACAAAAGAAACTCAGCAATAAACGGAACATGAACAAAAATAATTTCTTGCATGTTTGTGGTGGTGAATGGAGTCACACAACAACCACAGAGCCATTTTAATGAAGAAGCATACAAACAAAATAAAAAAAAAACACAATTGCCATCCATAGCAGTGGACGAGGGTATGAGAAAATCAATACTACCAACATGGAACAAGAAACACTGCTTACAAAACGCGATCTCCTGAAAACTTAGAATTACCTCTCGATTCAGCAGAACCACACCGTCCAGTATACAAATGGCAGTGCACCTCAATGTGTGCCATTCCAAACAAAGCTTTCAAATCTTTACGTCAGTTCCTCAAACAATATGTAAAAGGTAAAGACAAAAGTAAAATGAAAGTGCTGCAAAATAAGGATATTTGTGCAGTGCAGAAATACACAAAACTAAAAGGACATTCATTAGCCTGCATTTCTGGGCCTATTTGCAAAAGTACCTTCCATGATATCAAAAGTATATCAGTACATCATTCCAATGTAAGAAATTTAGTGTATAAAATATACTATGCAAAAAGTCCAGCTTCAGAATTAGGCATTTTAAATACCACTCTTCTGCATGGTACACCCAAATACTTACAAGAAGAAATGGACCGTATTCAGAAAAAGTATTTTGGAAGTGAGAGCCACGTAGAAAATGCAACAGTTTTAGAACATAGTAGTGACAATTCTGCGCATAGCAACCTTCTACTACACACATACAGAAAAGAAATAGTAAATAATTCAATGCCTAATATGTTACAGTTACTGTACTGCAAAATTACACAACAACCACACTCCTTCATGTGCTATTACAAATAATTTGGAATTATTTCCATTACCAAAAATCCTGCAACAGCTCAATTTGTATGAGAGCATAATAATTCAAACAGTTCACCCATTTCAAGCAATTATACGCCTTCATCCAAAAACAGCAAAATTACCTTCCTCTGATTTGGTGAAAGGCATTCGTGGCAAAGTAGTTTACTTGCCATTAGATCTAACGGAAAATGTACACACTCTAGGAGTGGAACGTTCAATAGAGAATTCTTTAATAGTCTTGGTAAATGGAGTACCAACAAAGGACAAAAAAAATTGGCAACATTTAGTGAACTTACACAAAGTTAGACAAGCATTGCAATATCTAAAAGACAATAATGAGTACTACAAGGAAATAAATATTGATGAAAGCTTAAGGTAAACAACTGAAATAATTCAAGAGCCATCAGAAACTGGACAATTCGAACTTCTGGATCCAGCTACAGTATCCACTCTTTTGGACCATTACACAATTCATCCATTGCATTCCAATGAAAGCATAGATGATGCACTAGAAACTTACCAAATGCGACAAACCAAAGGGTCACCAATGAGTATTTGGGAAAAAAGTATAGAAGCACATGCTTTTCCACTGTTATTTCCTACTGGCAAAGGTGGGAGATACGATGATAGACCCACTCAGATTGGGGCATCAGAATACCGCTCATTACGAATGTATTCGCAAGATCCCAGATTTAGACAAAATGTGGAATACATATTCCACCTACTCTATGAAAGTGAATTAGCAACACTTTGTTATAGAGTTGCACACATTCTTAAATCTGGAACACACTTTCAAAATATGTCAGCTACGCAGTTAATACACAAAGTACAAGAAAAAGATGAGGTTTTACAATCAAGTATAACAAATTTGTTTGCAAACATGCGTGGTACAAAGGAATACTGGTTCTGACGGCACAGAGACGTGCGTTGCATGATCAGAAACCTTGGACCACCAACTTGGTTTGTTATACTAAGTTGTGCAGAATATGCATGGGGAGATTTACATGAGTTCCTACGCATAGCAAACAGCAACAAAAACAACATAGATATATTAACACCTGGAGAACTTTGCTCTCTAGATCCAGTTAATGTCTCAAGATAATTCCATCATCGTCTCATTGCAATGCTACACTTTATTTGCAATAAAACTGTTCCTCCCCTTGGAGAAGTGCAACACTTCTTTTGGAGAAAAGAATATCAAGCAAGAGGAGCACCACATATTCACATGTTGTTATGGATCAAAGGTGCACCGAAATTTGGGCATGACAGTGATAGCACTGTTTTGCAGTTTATCCAAAAATATGTCACATGTGAAATCCCTTCACAACAGACACATAGTGAGGTGGAAGGGCAGATTTTACAATTTCAAAGACACAAATGTGGCAAATATTGTCGCCGTAAATACAAAAACATAGATAAATACTACACCAAATGCCGCTTTGGTTTCCCTAGACCAGTTACAGAAACAGGTGAAGTAAACAACTTCATGTCTTCAGTTCAACATAGTGTTAAAGGTAAATCACCGAAAAACACGTATTACATAAAACGAAGTAAAGAATCAAAATATATCAATGATTACAATGCAATCATTGCCCTATTATGGAATGCAAACATAGATGTGCAGTACATTGCAGACAATTCAACTGCTGTTGCACGATATGTTACAGCCTACTTAACAAAAGCAGAAAAAACAGAGCTTCAAGACCTCTGGGATGACCTAGCATCAGACAAAACATTATCACAGAGATTGTACAGCCTAGGCATAAAAATGCTCTCTCATAGAGAATGTGTGGCCTATGAAGCAGCAGATCGTTTAACTGGCACTGCTTTGTATGGAAAATCAGACAACATAGTATGGCTCAGTCTTGGTCCTGCAAAATCTAGAAAAAGAGTGCTAAAATCATATGAGGACATAGAAACAATTGCCAGAAATGATCCCAACAGCCAAGGCATTCTAAAAAACAATTTACTGGACACATACTATCCGAACAGGAGTAGCACTCTGGAAAGCATGTGTCTATACCACATAGCTCAAAACTTTGCATACAAAAATAATGTAAAACCCGATGAAAGCAAACATAGATATAGAGTGACCGATTGTGAAGGGAGCTTAGTGAAACTTGCCAAACAAAGCTTAATTAATCATGTAAAATTGACATTAAAAACTCCTCAACAGAAAGAACTATATTACATGTCTCTGTTACAACTTTTCAAACCATGGCGAAAAGAGGAAGACATACTAGGTAACTATGACTGCTATGAAGATGCTTTCAAAGCAAATGAAAGCGCTATCACCGATGTGAACTTTACAGAGTACAAAACAATGTTACACAATGAGCAGCAACAGGAAGAACTTCCCGCCTAACTAGATAAGGACTCTTCCGACAGTAGTCAACCTTCTGTAACAGGAAGTCAAGAACCACTAGGACAACCGCTAATAGCAAATGAGGCTGAAGTAGCTATGGCAAAAGTAGAAACACCATGTATCAGTATCAAGAAGATACAGAAGACTTAACTGTACAACATGCAAAACTTAACGATCAGCGCACCATTTTTGAAGACGTAACAAAACAAATTGTACATGGTGTACAACACTAAAATAAAGAATGTACCTGCCAAAATTACAAACCTATACTGCTGTACGTCAGTGGTGAAGCTGGATCAGGGAAAACATTCTTAATCAAAATGATCAGCAAGTTCCTTCAACAATTGACAAACAACAAACTGTCGGCTGTTGTAACAGCCCCCACAGGTTTAGCTGCCTACAACATAGGCAGTGTGATTTTACACTGATTACTACTGCTTCCAGTAGAGCATCAAAATAAATTAGACTACTACAAACTTTCTGCAGAAGCTGCAATGAAATTACGTAGAGTATTGAAACAAATGAAAATGCTACTAATATGTGAAATGAGCATGGTCGCCAACCTAATGTTGGCTTTGATTCATCTCAGATTGCAAGAAGTACTTAAAAGTAATAACGAAGAACTCTTTGCAGGGAAACACATTATCGTTTTCGGAGATCTTCTACAATTGACACCAGTGAAAGGTGAACCGATTTTTAAAACCTTAGGCCACAAACTCTGCCGGAAAACTGTTGGTAGCATAGGTAATGTTAACCTTTGGCAACATTTCCAATACAGAGAATTAACTGAGAACATGCAGCAATCTGCAGATCTCACTTATGCCAACATCTTTAAAAGCATTAGCATTGGTGTGTTATCGCAAGAAGCACAAGCTCTATTGAAAAACTGGCATATACATGCATTTTATGGCGATAATGCATGTGCAACTGATGTTATGGAACAAATGGCGCACACAAATGTCAATTGTATGGCCTTAATGCCAACACTTGCAAGCTGTTTCAAATTCAATGAAACAATGTTAAAGAAAGAAATGCAAGCAATAATAGAAATTAGCGCCACAGACAAACTAGACATACATGGTATGACAATACCCATGTGTGAGCAAGCCACAACAAGACTAAATAGTTTAGAAAATTCAATCTCCAACACAGCTGGGTTGGAAAAAATATTGAAATTATCATTAAATTGTAGAGTAATGCTTAAACGTAACCTTGACGTAGAGCAAGGGCTAGTTAATGGAGCACTGGGCACACAATTGGACGACTGTGCTGGAATGGTGAGATTCACTATGAACTCACAAGAAGATCCAGAAGAATTTCTAATGTACATACTATTAGTATTGGAAAACAAAAGCATACCTGTAAATGAAATCTTCCAAATTTCGTACATGTGGAAACATACATTCACTCTCTGTAACAAAGTGATACAGGAAGAAATCCCAAATGAGCGATTTGTGTATGTTTCCATACCAAATAGTGAGAGCATTCCATTTCAGCAACTTGTACAAAATGCAAAACATGGCAGATTATGTAGTATTTGCAATTCAGACATTCGCTCTACCTTACTGATACAATCACATAGTGCCTACATAATACTTATGCTTCTACGTTATAATGCAGATGGCACCAAAACCAACTGCACACTGACTGGATTCACACACGGTCAAGTGTCACTTGGAAAGAAAACCTTTACAACAGTAGGAATAATCTACCATGCAGGAGCAACAACCAATGCAGGTCACTACACTGCACACATTAAAAAGAATTCTGGATGGTTTGAATGTAATGATAGCACCATTACTCTAAAGCAGAGGTTGCCAGCTAACCTAACAAATGCGTATTTAATGTTCTTGAAGCCAAAATTTACGAAATAATGTGTACTTCAAAATTGTCAACAAATTATGTAAAAGACTACAAACAGTTAGAATATGCCCACAGGTATCTAACTACCCAACAGGATGGAAGATGACACAACTAAATCATTATCACAGATCGTTGGAAACAAATGCACAGGTAGAATACGCCTATAGGTATCTAACTGTTGTTAAAAATCGGCAAGAAGGCAACAAAGAAAACATTAATGGGAAAGATAAAGGAAACAGGATATGACAATGTCACAAATGAAAGAGTATCACAAATCTGCAGGAACAAATGCACAGTTAGAATACGCCTATAGGTATCTAACTGTTGTTAAAAATTGGCAAGAAGGCAACAAAGAAAACATTAATGGGAAAGATAAAGGAAACAGGATATGACAACGACACAAATGAATGAGTATCACAAATCTGTAAGAACAAATGCATAGTGAGAATACGCCTACAGGTATCTAACTGTTGTTAAAAATGGGCAGGAAGGCAACAAACATAACATTCTTTAGCCATGCACCCAAGAGTGCAGGGTCTCCCCACAACCGCCTCGGTGATGTGTGGTGTTGGGGGGGTTATTCTATAGGTGTGTTATCCTTCAGCACCTCTGCCCAGAGGCTTCCCTCCTAGCTGTATGTCTGTAGATCTTACATGGGATGGGTGTGCAGTGTCTTCCAAGTCTAGTACTTACCACTTTGTTCTTGGTTGCATGGCCTTCGGCCATGCACCCAAGACTGCACGCACTCCCCACAACTTGCCAATCAAAACGCAACACTACGGGTGTATGCATGGGTGGCACATGCAGCGGTGGTTGTGGCCAGGGCCTACAGTCTTGGAAGTAAGGCCTTCGGCCGACGGCCATGAATCCAAGACTCTAGTCCCTGGCCACAATCACCGTAGCATGTGCCACCCATGGCGGCGTACTAATGAGTATAATAACTAATTGCTTATTTAAAGGAGGGAGCGCGCAGGGCTTGGTGCCCGAAATCTATGACATTGTTGGGAATTATAGACCCGCAAGAGGAATCGGACATATAAGATGAATCAAGAGTGGTCTGGATTCAAGGATCTATCGTTTAGGGGTATGGGTCTCACCCCTTGTTCGGATGCCTGGAACTTATCGGTGACATCATGGGGGGGGGTATTTCCTGGATCAAGCAACGGGGAGGGGGAGATGGGGGTAGGGGGGGGGTTCTGTCCTGTTGACACTTTCATTGTTGGTGTATGAAATGCCAATAAAAATCAAGTTGAAGAATAATAGCCATTGGAAAAAATAATGCATTCACGGCATGTTGTCAATTTCAATGTGTTCCCTAACACGACACGTGTCCTTACAAATGTAACAACTGCCCCGTACACTGCACAGGCTGAAATACTGGCCTTATTGGACCCCTCATTTTCTGTGCGTACAAGGAGGTCATAGAACATACGTCATTAAGTAGGTATAAGTGTGCTGTGCGTACAAGATGTCCATAGAAATTACATCATGACGACCGACCCCCAGAACAAATGCATTCATCACCCATATCTTAAAACTCTAACCCCTGGCCACAACCACCGTAGCATGTGCCACCCATGGCGGCGTACTAATGAATATAATAATAGCCATTGGAAAAAATAATGCATTCACGGCATGTTGTCAATTTCAATGTTGCCTACCAATACGCGTGTGCTTTCAACAGTTACAAATTTCCTGTCCACTACATGGACTGAAGTGTTACAAATTTCCTGCCCTACATGGACTGAAGTGCTATCGTTATTACACCCCACATTTACTGTGCCTACAAGGTGTCCATAGAAATGACATCATGATGACTGAAGAACAAATGCATTGAACACCCATGTCTTACTGTCTGAACCTTTCCCAATGCTCTGTGACACAGCAAAATAGTTTCATGAAAAAAGCATGTGTACGCTTGTTGTTAATCTGCTTTCCGGGGATCCAAGATGTCAGGCGCATCCAAACCATCTGACGCAGTGCACGTCTCGCAGCAGCCAATTGGCAGAGACCTTGCGTGTCTGTGGTCATGATGCCAGCCCCTTAGCCAATCGGTATCTTGTTCGTCGACCGAACAGGGAAGTGTGACCGAGGAGCGAACATAGATATCACTAATTATTTCAGGTCTACTTTTGGTTCATTATAAAGAAACATACTGCACGGATGGTGACCAAATTTACAAAAGCATGCTTTCTGGACCAAGCCCTGTACCTGCCGCAGATTTGTCCAGCGGTTTCACCTGTAGCCGTGCGCAATGTTTTTCCCCCATTCAGTCTATGGGAAAAAAAAGTTTTGGGCCCCCCCTATAACTTTGCCCCCCCTGGCCCAAACATCTCCAAACTTTGCAAAAAAAATCAGAGTGGCCCAAATACTATTTATGCAGAGTTTGGTGAGGATTCGTCCAGGGGGAGCAAAGTTATAAGCCGCCCAAAAAGTTCTCCTCTATGGAAACAGCAACTTAACCATAACTACATGTAATATATATATAAATATATATATATATATATATATATATATACATATATATATATATATATATATATATATATATATATATATATATATATATATATATATATAAGAATTTAATTTCAGATATCCTGTTATAACCCACACTACATTACTCAAATGCCCTCTCTATGTTTCCACTTTTATTTGTTTACATTTTAGTGCACTCCATTCATCACATGAAGGGTGAGAGCTTAATGTGAGAAACGTATAGAGCACAGACCGTCCAAACTCCTCAACAAGAGGAATAATATTGGGGCCACACTTGTCCATCGTAAGCCAAATATTGTGACAGGTGAACAAACAAAAAGAGGAAATCAAAGTCAAACAGTGAAAAGTCTTAAGTGAAAAAGATAAAGTTACCGCTCACAAACGATCCATTGAGTTATTAAATGTCAACGGGTGAAAGGAAATAACTTCTAAAACAGTCGAAGTCATAACTTATAAGAGGAGTTGATCAGTCCCTAATTCATGATTGATTCAGAATGCATCCCTTATTGACAATATGGGATATTTCACCGTTGCTGCTATCACTTTGTATATGTTCAATTTACCAAAAACAACATTTATGTTGGTGACCTTTATTAATGTCATGCTCTCTTACCTATATAGTGTTGAAAATAAGGGTAACAGTTGCGCAGCTGATTTGGTCTTGTTTAGCATAGCAGCCTCTCAAATATTGAATATATGAATCTATAATATAAAGTCATATAAACACTTAATTAATGTCCTAGCATTTGGAATTAAGTTTGTAGCATGTTTTTATTTCTTTTCATGTTAAGTGATGGCTTATTATATTAATCTTATTTGAGCAACACCAGAACTATTGGTCATGTTGCTTAAGTAGCAAGCCTCTTATTCTTTTATGTACTATTGATAGATACCCACTGGAAAGTTACAAGGTCATTGCTATCAGCTTGAGGACTTAATCTACTTAAATCGTCGGCTTGGATTTAATATGATCCGAAGACATCAGCAAGATTACATAAGAACATTGTGCCTGCATTCACTTAGTACGTTATTACAGCTTTGGTGTTAATGTTAAAACAGGTGATATTTCGAATACTACCTTTTTAACAACTATGACATTACAGGTACGAAGGATACTGTGTTAAAAATAAACCTTTTTTAAAACAGCCCCTCCAGTATTTGATAAATACTGCCTACATGGTTTGTTTTTCAGAAATAATTAATGGTGGCAGTAAATATCGCCTGATTAAAGTATGAAAAAACACCCACAATGTCAAAAAAACCTTCATGGTTACTTCCTGATCAAAGCTGGTATTAATGACGGGCAGATCCAGGCCAGTGTCTAATTACATACTGTTAATTGGCTGCAAGTCGAAATGGTGCATGCAAAACACTGTTACACATATAAATAAGCACAGTTGCCTGAATCCCTCAGGAATACCAGTTGTTCAGTGCTTGGAAGTCTGATTTATGGGCCTGAGTGAAGCAAGGGCGCATAAGGAAGGCCATGGGCCCTTAAATGATATGCCATGGGGCTGTGGGTAATATGACACTTGCACCCGGCCATGTGTCGGGGTAATTGATTGAAGCATTAAGTCTATTACAATGGAAAGCAAATGACGAATGCTATTTAGTAAAGGCCGCCAAGCAATCAAAGGGGACTTTATGTAGCTCCATATATAAGGTTCCAAAATTCAAAACTTTCCCCAAACTTTCAAAACTGGTGTTGGTGTAGCAAATGATACCCTCCAAGAATATTTGGGGAAAAAGGACTAACATCGGCAGCTTTTTTATTTACTCTTTTTACGTCACATTTAAAAATGGCTGTGATAGGCCCATAGCACTCTGAGGGCATAAGTCCCTTTTCGAGTGGATTGTGTCCTCCAACATATTCCTCACCTTAGATGTATTCCATCCAGCTTTAGCTGCTTCGGAAAAATATTTCGGCAGAGGGCACGGTGCGTCGATGTCGTTGAGTCGATGGTCCCTTGAAGGCCTCCGTCGAGGGTGACGTCATCGGGTGTTATAAGTAGCATGCGCGGCGCCCGTTGGCCTCAGCTCTGTTTTTCCGCAGTATACGGTGCTTCGGAGATTCGGCGTCCCTCGAGTTCTGTGAGAATAATCTAAATATAACGAATATGTCCTCGTCATCGACGCCGACCCCGAGATCGGGTTTCAAGAAGTGTAAATTGTGCGGTTCAAAAATGTCTATCACAGACCCGCACCAAGAGTGTTTGTGGTGCCTCGGAGAAGGCCACGACATGGAGGCCTGTACGAAGTGTCAGGCCATGACGGGGAAGGCCTTGAGAGAGAGGAGGGGAAAACTACAGGTAGGTCGTAAATCCGACCGTAAAGCCTCTAGGGTCGAGTCGAGGTCCCGTGAGGAGAAGTCTCCTCGACGCGAAAGGCATCGGTCCAGGTCCCAAAGCGGTTCCCATCGCTCGTCTTCTTCGACAAAAAAAATCGAAGAAACAACACCACAGGACCCCCTCCACTTCGTCCTCAGACGAATCCCCAAAAAGGATGAAATGTCCCACTAAACATTTGTCATCCGAAGAATGCGAAGCATTCAGGGTCAAAATGATGGAGGTGTTCAAGAAAGCGAAGCATCGGTCCCGCCTTCTTCGGAAGCTGGCCAGGAGCATCATCGCTCCGACACTTGCGGGCCCTCGAGCCCGGGTGATCGAAAGAGGAAGGATAGAGAACCTTCTAGGACGCCGAGCAAGAAAAGCCGCTCGAGTCGAATCGACCACTCGAGGTCCCTGACGCCGTCCAAGACCGAACACACCTCAAAGGGCAAGTCTTCGAAGAGCGCCTCGACGCCCTCGAAACCGGCACCGTTGATGACAGGTATTACGTTGACGCATTTGACGCCTTTGTCGACGTCGACCCCGAAGCCCTCGGCACCAAAAACTCCAGTTCGGCCAAATCAGCCAGAAAAAGGGAAAGAGAAGGCTACAAGACCTGTAATGCCTTCAGGACCTATAAATACTCCTCCTCCACCTCTCCCAGAAAAGGTTTTCAAACCTCCTCCTAGGAAGGAATTCTTCAAGTCCCTGACCTCAATTTATGAGGAACAGGAGAAATCTGATGAGACGAATGTACCCTTTGGGCTGGAATATGTTCCAGAATGTCCGATTTCAGAAGAAAGCAGGATGAGAGATTTGGTTGAATCACTACACAATGCAAGTGGCATTGATACATCTCCTGAAAATTACTTTGGTAGGCCAGAACCAGGAGAACATGCCAGTCCATCATACTGTAAGCTAATGACAAAGGTGATAGATTATTTAGGATGGGCCAGACCTCCAGCCCAATTCATCCAAGATGATCTAACAGACATATAAGATCATGCTCCTACTGAAGACCCAATACTACCCTTTCACATAGCCTTGCAAAATAGGGTGGCCAAAAATTGGGAGACTCCAGAATCTATTCCGCCAGTGAATAAATCCCTCACTTCAAAATACCGCCCTGCCAGTAGTGACCCCAGCTATCTGTCTAAACATCCCACTCCCGAGAGTTTGGTCATACAGGCAGCCACAGCTTCTAACAAACTGGCGTACCCTTCTATCCCTCCGGACAGGGACGATAAGCGTGTGGATGGCTGGGCATGGAAGGTATTTCAGCTGGGAGAATGGCATTAAAATCAGCCAACTTCACATGTGCCTTGGCAAAGTTTTCGTACACTCTGTGGGAGTCCATTGCAATGGCGGCGGAGCACATTCCAGAAGGGGACGAAAGGGAAGGATCCCATTGCCATTATTAGATATGGGAAGGAGGCCATGCAGGAATCCCTTGAATCTGGATTGGACACTGTAGATAGTGTGAGCAGGTCCATGGGCACTAGCACGGTAATGCGCAGATTTGCGTGGTTACGGAAGTCGGGTTTCGCACCAGACGTGCAGAACCGTCTTCTGAACATGTCCTTTGACGGGCCTCACTTTTTTGGCAGCAAGGCTGACGAGAGCCTTGAGAGGTTGCAGACCTCAAAAGCAGCTGCCAAGTCTTTGGGAGCTGCTATTAGGCAACGTCAGCCTTTCCGTGCGCCAGGTCAATCTTGGAGGGGACGATCCTATCGTTACTACTCCTCATATGGAAAGGCGAGAGGAATGGCCAGTCAAAGGGGCCAGAGGAAGGCCACTCGCGGTGGACGAGGAAAACGTGCAAAGCCAGCTCCAGCTACAGCCTCTTTGCCATCAGCGGCTGCAGCAACAGCCACAAAATCACTTTGAGGACTTGCATCACAAGACACCTGTAGGAGGCAGGCTGTCACAGCATCTGCAAGAATTGCGAGCCATTACTTCAGATTTTTGGGCTCTAGAAATAATAGCCCATGGTTACTGCCTTACTTTTCTAACGCAACCTGAAAGCAATCCACCAAGGAGACACCCGTTGAAGTTTTCAGACTCGCTCCTACAGCAGGAAGTTATAACCCTGCTGGAGAAAGGTGCTATAGAACCAGTACCTGCAGCAGAGAGGAACAAGGGATGGTACTCCCCGTATTTTTTGATCCCCAAAAAGGACGGAGGACTGAGACCCATCCTGGACTTAAGAAACTTGAACAAGTTCCTAAGGAAGGACAAGTTCAAGATGGTTACCCTTTCTCAGATCCTTCAGGCCCTTCAACTTCAGGATTGGTTGGTGTCATTGGACCTCCAGGATGCTTATTTTCATGTGCCGATTCATCTCAAGCACAGAAAATACCTGAGGTTCGTAGTTGGCGACTCACACTATCAGTTTCGAGTCCTGCCATTCGGATTGACCTCCATCCGAGGGTCTTCACCAAACTGATGGTAGTAGTGGCGGCGCACCTCAGGAAAGGGGGGATTCACGTCTACCCCTACCTAGACGATTGGTTGATCAGAGCACGTTCTGCCGAACAGGCACTGGATCACCTGAAAGTCACCTGCCACTTCCTCCACAGACTGGGCTTCTCCCTCAATTTCAAGAAATCACAAATGACACCTTCTCAACGGCTCCAATATATAGGAGCTGTATTAGACACATCCCTGGGAAAGAGCTCGCCTCCCAGGCCGAGGGCTCAAGACCTTTTTCTAGATGGTTTCCAAATTCCAAAATGCCCAAAATCTCCAGGCCTACGACTTTTTAAGGTTACTCGGCCTCATGGCATCCTGCATCTTCCTGGTTCCGGAGGAACGTCTGAGGATGAGATCCCTTCAGTGGGCTCTAAAGACTCAATGGTCCCAGTTCTCAGGTCAAATGACGGATCTTCTCCAGATTCTGAACAACGTTCGACAAGATCTTCTATGGTGGACTTGTTCAGAGAATATCCTGAAAGGAGAACGTTTTTGGCAACCATAGCCGGAGATCACAATAGTGACAGATGCCTCACTCATGGGGTGGGGAGCTCATGTCAACGATCTGACAATCAGCGGTCGTTGGTCTCCATCAGAGTCCAAACTAGACATCAACCTTTTAGAGCTGAGAGCAATCAGACTAGCGCTGAAAGCCTTCCTGCCATCTGTCAGGGGAAAACATTTCCTGATAATGACGGACAACACAGTGGCCATGCATTATCTAAACAAAAGAGGAGGTGTAGGGTCACTACCTCTGTGAAGAGAGGCAATGCAGCTCAGGTATTGGGCAATTCAGGAAGGAATCTCTTTAACAGCAGTTCATCTAGCCGGGGAGGAGAATATGATGTTAGATGCTCTGAGCAGGCAGAGCATGGTGTCCCACGGATGGGAACTGGCTCAGGAAGTAATTCAAGAGATCTTCTCCCTTTGGGGAACCCCTCAAGTGGACCTATTTACGACCGGAATCAACCGGAAGTGCGAAAGGTATTGCTCAAGGGAATTTCCCCCGAGAGGAGCCCTGGGGGACGCGTTCGTGGTGGAGTGGAATTTCCCACTACTGTACGCGTTCCCTCCCATTCCCGTCATTCCTCAGGCCATCAGGAGACTGAGACGCTTCGGGAACCGCATGATCCTAATTGCCCCGGATTGGGCCAGGAGAACATGGTACCCGGACCTTCTAGACATCCAGAGGTCAAAACGCTCAACCTTCATGCTTGGTATCTGAAAGGCTGAGATACAAGGATTGGAACCTTCCAGATGACGTCATGACATCATGGAGGTGTTGCTTTCGGCAAGAAGGCCAGCAACAAAGTCTCTATACCGTTGCCGTTGGAAAAAGTTTTGCAACTGGTGCAGAGAAAAGAATGTCGATCCTTTTCTATGTTCTATTCCGCAAGTACTGTCCGTCCTCCTGTCCCTAGCACATAGAGGTGTAAATGTTGGAACCATTAAAGGTTATCTTGCGGCGCTTTCCATCTTCAAGCGCTCGTCGGAAGAATGCTCCTATTTCAAAATTCCTTTGGTAGTGCAATTCTTAAAAGGACTCACTAATGTGTTTCCTCCTTACCCATTTCAAGTGCCAATTTGGGATCTCAATCTGGTCCTAAAATTCTTAATGTGTGCTCCTTTTGAGCCTTTGCACACTTGTGCATTAAGATTACTGACATGGAAAACTGCTTTCCTAGTTGCTTTAACATCGGCAAGAAGATTGAACGAATTGCAGGCACTGTCTTCTGGGCCCCCCTATACTGTGTTCCATAAGGTCAGAGTTGTGTTGAGGGTTAAACCCTCATTTTTACCTAAAGTGGTGTCTGATTTTCATTTAAGTCAGAAAATTGTTTTACCCGCATTCTATCCTCCACCTCATCCTAGTAAGGAGGAGGAAAGATTACACAGGTTGGATCCAAAAAGAGCTTTGAGATTTTACATCTCTAGGCTTTCCAAGCTTAGAGTGGACAATCAACTGTTTATCGGCTACACAGGAAGGAAATTGGGTCAATCAGTGACAAAGCAAAGAGTATCACGCTGGATTGTGCTTTTCATTTCAGAATGCTACAGATTAGCACAAAAAGACCCACCAGAAGGTCTAAGGGCTCATTCCACCAGAGGCATCGGCTCTTCGACAGCCCTACAAAAGAGGTGTTCGTATAAGGTCCATTTGTGAAGCAGCAACTTGGTCCTCGCTGCATACTTTTTCAAAATTCTCTAGTCTGGATGCTTCCCAGTCTAAGGATCTGAATTTTGGTAAAGCACTACTATATTCAGCCATTTAAGGCTAACTCAAAATCTAACCCCGTCCTCCAGAGAAATTGTCCATACTGCTTTGGGAGTCTATTTAAGATGAGGAATACGTTGGAGTACACAATCCACTCGAAGAACAAGTTACTTACCAACTGGTAACGTTCTTTCGATTGGATGTTCCTCCAACATATTCCTCATCGCCCTCCCAACCTACCCCTCTGTAGATTTTTGCGGGCTATTGCCACTTCAACTCTCGCAAGGCGAATACCTGTCTGCCGGCACAATCTACACAGTGTAAAATCGATAGTAAAAAGGGAAAAACAGAACTGAGGCCTACGGGTGCCGCGCGTGCTACTTATAACAGCTGATGACGTCACCCTCGACGGAGGCCATCGAGGGACCATCGACTCGACAACATCGACGCACGCCGCCCTCTGCCAGAATTTGTTTCTGAAGCAGCTAAAGCTGGATGGAATACATCTAAGAGGAGGAACACATTGGAGGAACATCCAATCGAAAGAACATTACCAGTTAGTAAGTAACTTGTTCTTCTCTTGCAATTCTGCGGGCACAGTGGCACTGTGAGGGGTGTTTAGAGGGTGAGTCTCATTGGGGAAAAGATGGTGCCATGCAGTTTAGGCAGACGGCCAGAAAGAAGACCAAAGTGAAGCGGGGACAGTGGTGGAAGGAAGCAGGAACGTTGGAATCGTGAGCAACAACCCAATCCAAGGCTGCACCAGTGAATATTGGACTAGAAGGGTCTAGGGAAGCTTTTCTTAAGAATGAGCAGAACGATTGCATGCTTGAAAGCAGAAAGAAGAGAGAAAAAGATTAAGAATAGTGATGAGAAAAGAAAGAAGAGAAGGATAGACTTTCAGGATAAGAGAGGTAGGGAGTGGATCAAGTGGGGACGCAGTAGGATGGACACGAGCAATAAAGTGGGCAGTATCCAAATCAGAAAGGAGGGAGAAGCAGGACAGAGAAGAAGTAACTGAGGAAGAATGAGGTGGGAATTCATGAGTAGAAGGGGACACAGATTGTGAAGAATGTAAAAGACAGATCTTTTCTGTAAAGACGTTAGCAAAATCTGCAGGGGCAAGAAGCAATTGAAGGGAAGGAATGGGAGTGGGGGAGAAAGGATGCAGTTAAGAGTCTGGAATAGACGGAAAGGTTGAGGGGAAAAAATATGTTCATAATAGTACAGTTGGTTACCAGCTAGCAAGGAAGAGTCATAGGCAGAGTGTAGAGCAGAAAGTGAGTGAAGATCAGCAATAGAGTGGGACTATTTCTAGAGTCTTTTAGCCCACTGAAGTTAGGTACGGAGAGGCAAAAGATCAGATGAGAGCCAGGGCTGAGGAGGTTGACGCAAAGGGCGAAAAGGTTGAGATGGATGTAATAGATCTAAAGTGAAGGTTAGGGCAGAGTTCAGAGATGTGAAGGCTGTATCATTGCGTGTGTTGGAGATTTCAAGACCTGGAGCCTATCCATGACTCTGATGTAATCTGGTGGGTTTGTGCACAAACGGAAGGTGCGGACCTCCTTTCCAGAACTGCCAAGGCCGGAGCAGCACAGTATGCTTTTGTTATCCTTGGGGCGGTCGTGGCTTTTAAGTGCGCCAGAAGCGCTAGCATTCTCTCTCTCTCTCGGGATAGGGCTGTAGAGCCTCTTCACGCTCCGTTGGCCTGGGTGTCACTGCAGGCGGTGGCTTGGCCAGTCCTATGCAGCTGCATCGCTTGGATGGTTTGGCACAATTCCTTCACTTTTTGTTGCAGGTCAGAGTCTGGGGCTGTGTATGAAGACCATTTGCGTTGGTAGACTGTATGCTGTGTCCTCTATCTCTCCTTCCAGAGTATGCAGCTCTTGGACCAGTTCATCAAAGCAAGGTGGTCTCTGGTTAATTTCTCGGAGTCATAGCTGCAAAAGCATCAGCAGCAATGATTTTGCTCCAAGCATGACTTGTTGCAGACTGACCAGGTTCAGGCTGTTTGGCTCAATCCCCAGCCGTTAGAAAGCCAGCTGCAAAATCGTCTCGGCCCTAGCCAAATATTCTGAGAGTCTCTCACCATATTGGAGGCAGGTGGCAGAGCATTTGACCATCAGCTCTATGCTAGATTCAGTAGCCCCAACAATGTCATTTGCGTTGGGGTCTGGATGCGTGGTACGTGGTGTCTGTATGACTCTCATCGCAGGACAGCACAGACTCTCGATGACGCAGTGCCTCTTCTCCCGGTCTGAAGCTCACCGATCATGTATCGTCTGGTTTGTCTGGTCTGCCCAAAGTTGATATTTTTCTTCACCTCTCGGGATGGGTTTCTCCCTGAGATGGGTATCAGCGGGACATAGGGGCAATGCTTGGATGGTGTGTTGGTCACCTCATGTCACATGTGCTTGAAAGCTGTCTGCCATGGAGAAAGTGATCAGTTTGACACCTCTATCCACTGATTTGGCACAGCACACACACTAGGCCCTGCTGAAATAGAGGTGCTTATGGGTGCAGCTATATACTGGGCGCTGCAGGATGACTGGATCCAGCGCTGGGCAAGGCAGGGCTTGGACTAGCAATAGGTGGTGTGATTGGTATACTAGCCTGCAACCTTGTCCATGTGTTCAATGCCCACAGAGGATATGACACTGTAGGCTCTCCCACGTGGATGGTAAGGGGCATTGTCTCAGGGTTCACTTCCTTAAACCCATAGCAGACCAGGATACTGGTCCCTGCTAGGCCAGGGGCTTTGCCTATGCACGTAACCTGGCCGGTAACAGATTATAGGGACTCTGTCAACTTGAGCACCTGATGGAGAGGTGTGTTCCAAGGGACATAACTTATAATGAAACAATGTTCAGGCTTAATCCCCTTAAGCTCAGCCCTGCTGGATACCTGAAGCCGATCCATGAGGATGGTGCCTGTCTGCCAGATGGGTGGAAAATCTGGTAAAAATCAATTCAACAACCATTATCACAGTATATAGAAATCCCTATCCACACAAAAAATGCAAACTTATACTAGAGATCTGCACACTACCCAGAGAAGAGAAAAGGGTAGTTATGGGCAAAGTAGGTAGGATAGGGTAGGTATAGGCTCACCAAAGGTGATCTCATCGGTGACTCCAAAAGATGTAGCATGGAGATCTCACCATGCACTTATTGGGAGACAGGTGTAGGCAGGCACCACCTCTTACATGTCTCTGAACCCTGCTTACCTGAGCTCTACATAACCTTGGTGGTTTAGCTGCAAATAGATAAGGATGAAAAGGCAAAGGTTAGGGCAGGATGGATTTCCCTCAAACCCCATAGGTGATAAACACGAGGTTAGAATAACTTTGTACAAGAAAGGGAAGGCGGACAATGAAATGCTGGTGTAAGTTTCTTTAGTTGTTCATTAGATTATCTATACTTATCTCTTCCAGCACACCAGCAGGGTTTTTATACGTTTTATATAAAAAGGGGGAATCACGAGACACTTCTGCTTTTTCTCTCTCTCACCCCGATGATGTTCTTGTCTGCTGCACTAACTGTATACCGGCCTCCCTCTGAACCTTATGGGGACCAGGTCCCATTCACGACCAGTAGCCCTATGCACTCTCTCCGGTCCCACCGCACACTAGGGACTGTATCTGTAACCCTACAGTCCCCTTCCTCCTTGCACTTACTTAGAGTCGGCCACCCCAGCGGCACTTACTTGAGCTTTGCTATTGCACTCTTCCCTTCCCTCCCCCTGGCACTTCCCCTCTCCCTTCCCCTTGCACTTTCACGATCTGAAAGACACAAGGTATTAAGCGTGTTATAAATAACCAATTATAATTATAATTTGGTCAGATCACTTGCATCCACAATTTGTTGAACTTTCGTGGATGAAGTTACAGAAGAATTTTTTTTTTCATTTTCCTATGTAAAGTGTCATGTAACCTGTTATGTGTGGGCTTGAGTGGGCCGGATCACCGCTTGCATGCAATCATAAACAGATATTAATTAAAGACAATAAATCAGGAAGAGGAGTCGGAGCGTCTTGTTGGTTCTTTATTCGAGTGCGAACTGCCTCCAGAGGGTAACCCCGCTTCTCTTACCCACGTGGGTCGCAGCCCACTAAATAATTGGAATAAACAGAGGACTGCTCTTCTACATGTCAACAAACAATAGAGATAGGACGTTACAGCTCCCCGTCACTTTAACATGCACTTCAACGTGGTTAATTGAGTTCTTCAATCCATCTTGTGGGCCTTCTGATATCCCTCTTGGATAGACTGCACGCTGGTGGGGGCAGGTTGGAAAGTGTCTCTTCACCATCACTGTTGCTGTCATCAGCATCTCTTTTGCTCTTCACGGTACTCAGAGTCTATGTCTGAGGAATCATGTGTCACTGTCCTTGGGGTGCTGGCATTTGTGGAAGTGCCTCTAAATGTTTTGAAGAAGGATGAATTTCTGGTGATTGTGCCCTGTGGGCTAGCTGCCATTATCATCGAGCCCTGGATGTGAGTGACTGTCATGGGTTCCGGCTTGAAGGTGGGTGTGTCCTTCGTGACTTGAGTTTGCCGCACCAGGACTTAGTCTCCAATACAGATCGAGCTTGGTCTTGCTTGTCTCCTTGTGTCCGCGTATTCTTTCATCCTGGCTTTGCTCTCTCGATCCTTGCTTCTGGCCTCTTCTACTTGGGTGTCTTCATTCTTGGCTCGTGGGTGATGCGGGAGCCTTGTATTGATGACACGCCCAAACATTAGCATTGATGGGCATCTACCAGTGTAGCTGTGAGGCGTGTTCCGGTATTCTTGTAGCAGTGTGCAGATGGCTTGCATGAATGATCCATTTGTGATGGAACATATCTGTAGGGTGCGTTTGAGGTTTCCCATGAACCGTTCCACCATTCTATTCTCTTGTGGCCACAGTGGTGTGACCTTGTGGTGCTGGACACCTAGGTGTTCTGCGAACATAGCGAAGTCGTGTCCAGTGAACGGAGGTTCTTTGTCTGATTTGACTCTGGAAGGGATGCCGTAGTCGGCAAAGGTCTTGTCCAGAGCTGGTATGACGGCCTGAGCTCTGGTGGAATGAATCAGATGGACTTCTGGGAATCGTGACATCTCGTCGATGATTACTAGAGCATATTTACCATTGGCCAGCGGCCCAAACATGTCTACAGCTACCTTGTCCCACACTCGTAGAGGCATTTCAGATGGTTGGATTGGCTCGGGGAACGTGCAAGGGCCACTGCCTGGCCTGGTAGACATTTCCGTAGCATTTGTTCCACTCGTTCATCAATGGATGGGAACCAAACCTTGGTTCTCAGTTGTCGTTTTGTTGATACGATGCCTCGGTTTCCTGCGTGTGCGATGTCTAGTACTTGGTCTTGCAAGCCAGCCCGAATTACTATTCTGTTTTCCTTCAATAGCAGGCCTTCGGGTGACGTGGATAGGGTGTTGCGGACGAGCTTGAATGTTCGGAAGTGTTGTTCTTCCTCCGCAGACATGAGTGGTGCCCCTCTCTGTTTGCTTTGCCACAGGTTTGATCTCAGACATGCTTGTACTGTCTGAAGTAGTCGGTCCTTTTGTGTTGCCTCCAGTAACTGAGCTGTGGTGACAGACTTGGGTAGTGCACTGCTGATCAGGTAGCGTAGGTATTGATTTGCTTTGTTGATTGATGCTCGTCTTGAGCTGGAAGTGGATATCTCGATAGAAAATCTGCAGGATTGTTGTCCTTGCCCGGCTGATGGATTATTTTAAATGAGTACTCTTGTAACCTCAGGCCCCACCTGGGGATGCGTGGTGGCATCTTAGCTGTTGGTTTGCCGTAGATACAGGTGAGAGCCTGGTGATCAGTGATTATGGTGAAAGGTCGCCCGTACAGGAATAAATGGTAATGCTTGCACACCCATACTACTGCCAGGCTTCTGCTTTTCAGGTTGAGAATATGCACATTCTGTGGGGGACAGACTGCGGCTTGCGTATGCTACGATTCTCCTCGGAGAGTCTGGGGACGCTTGCGCCTGGATTGTGCTAGAATGGCTCCAAGCCCTACCGGGCTAGCGTCTACTGTGAGTTCGGTGTCAAGATCGGGGTTGTAGTATGCCATGCATGAGGCTATGGCGATCCATTTTTTAATTTCTTGAAATGCCTCTTCGCATGTGTCGGACCTTTGGAATTCTTGATGCTTCCCTGTGAGAAGTCGAAGCGGTGTGCTCAAGGACGCAAAATCTTGAATATATTGTGTGCAGTAGCTCGCCATGCCCAGGAATGAGCATATTGCAGAAGCTGATGTGGGTGTGGGGGTTTCCACTAGAGCTTGAACTTTTTCCGGATCTGGTTTCTGGCCGTCTTTTGAGAATATATGTCCGAAGAATTTGAGGGTGGATTTGCTGATCTCACATTTGTTCGGGTTAAGTGTAAGGTGGGTGTCTTCCAGCGCCATACAGACTCTCCTCAGCGTGTCATCGTGACTGTCTTGCGTGGTGCCGAAGATTAGTATGTCGTCGGAGTAGTTTAGGCAGTTGGGAATGTGTTTTATTACTTGGTGTATTTCGTTCTGAAACATTTGTGCAGCTGAAGATACCCCGAAGCTAAGTCTTTTATATCTGAACAAACCAAGATGTGTTGAAAATGTGGTGATATATCGAGGTAGGGTGTAACTCCAGCTGGTGGTATCCCTTGTTCAAGTCTAGCTTCGAGAAAACTTTAGAACCGTGAAGTAAATGCATCATATCAGTCATTCTAGGGGCAAGGTGTCATTCTCGCTCTATGGCCACATTCGGGGCCCTCAGGTCAACGCATATGCGAATGCTGTCCTTGTTGTCCTTCTTGGGTACTGGTACAATGGGCGACACGCACAGTGTCGGTCCCGATGTTGGTTCTATGATGTCCTGCTGTAATAATGACTGAATTTCGTCCTCCACGTGCGTTTGTATGTTGAGAGGTATGCCTCTGTAGTGTTGCGCCGTTGGGGGAATTTGTGGATTGATGTGTAATTTGACTTGTTTGTCCTTCAGTTTTCCTAGGCCTGTGAATAAGGAGGGGAACATTTACTGCATCATGTCCATTGGGCTCGTGGTGTATGCGGACATTATTTGGTACATTATTTGAATGAGTCCCATTTGAATTGCAGACTTGAAATTTAGGATGCTGCCACCTGGCACTTCCCCTTTTATGACGTATATTTTGATCTTTTGACTCTTGGCCTTGTATTGACAGTGTGCCGTAAACATCCCATGGCAATTGAGTGGCTTTCATGGAGCCGTATGGATATATCAATGTCTCAGCTTCTTTCAGTGCCTTTTTGTAAGTGAGTAATTTATATGTCTCATCATTGGTGACATTGACCGTTGCTCCCGTGTCAATTAGGAACTCTTTATTTTGTCCACTTATTGGTAGTAGTAGAGTGGGGCTGTATTCCGCGGCTATGCTGTTTCCGATGGCATGCACATTTCCCCTTTTTCGGTCCCCACTTGATTATGATTAGTGCGACTCACGTCCTCTGCGAGGCGAATCATCTAGATGTTTAATCTTTTGCATGGAATGACGTCTTTGTGAATCGTGCCTGTTGCTGGTGTGATTCGAATAATCTCTTCGGTCTTCTCATTTTCTCTCCTCCCACGGTGCATCGCGTGATGAGCTTTGAGATTGATGTCTGGAAGATGTCCTGCGTGGTCTTGTGCTTTCTTGCCCTGGGTTGCGGTCTTGCCTCCGAGTGTCCCTGTTCCCTTCAGTCGGTTGAAAGAAATTGATGTTTCTGCACACGGACTGGAAATGGTTTTCCCCACCGCATTTGTCACAGTTGTGTCCAATGGCAGGACATGGGCCTACATGTGGAAATTTGAAACCACACCTGTAGCATTTTTTTTGTTCTGTAGGATGTGTCTCTCATTGTTCTGATGGGGCATACTGATGCAGTGGAAGCGGACTGGGTAATTTTTATGTTGCTTAATGATTCCGTCTATAGCATGAGGGCAGAGTCAGCCCGTGCGAGTTGCAATATTTCTTCTAGTGTCCTGCTCTTTTGAAGTAGCTTCTTTCTGAATTCATGTGATGCACAGCCAGCTATGGTTTGAGATTTTAGCGCCTCGTCCGTTGAATATCTGTCAAAGTCACAATATTTCGCTCTCTTTCTTAGCCTCATTACAAAACTGTCCATATTTTCACCACTTTCTTGTGTGGATGTGTGGAAGATGTGACGTTCATAGTCAACATTGCACAGCGGTGCAAAGTAGGTATTTAATGCATCAATAATGCCTTGGAAAGTGTTTGTGTTGGACTCAGGCATTTCAAAGACAATATCACGTACTACTGGGCCCAGTGAATGTAGCAGGATTCCTTTCAGTCGGCGCTCTACCCTTACCTCTGATGCATCAAAGTAGATGTGCAATTCTTTAAGCCATCTAGCCCATCTGGGGGCAAGGCTGCTGGTGTCAGCCATGTGAAATGGTGGCAGTGCTTGTAATTGTGAAGATTCTGAGCCACTATCTTCTTTGTGCGTGGCCTGGCGAGGTGTGGAGGAGGAGGAGGGGCTCAGGATCCCACTGTCTGGGTTGTATTCCGACATGGCTGAGTTCTTTCAGATGGTGGTAAGTTTTGCTTGATTGCTGGAACCTCGTGTCTTGTGAAATGCTGCTGGGTTGGGTGGCGCAGTACATGCTTTATGATGAGCGTGTTAGAATGCTTTTGAACTTTCACAATTGGCGAGTCTGTGCTTCCTCAGAGCATGTGTGGTTGCGCTGGCTCGGGATTGTAATCAACGCTTTGAATAGAGCGTGTATGAGAGGCCGCAGGTGATTTCACTATTGGAATGTCCTTGTGCTTAGTTCCGAGTGCGCGCGTAAGGATACGCCGACTCTCCTCATGTAATACGCATCGTGCGTAACACGTGTGCCGGCAGCTTCCTTCTTGTAATGCGACTGCGGCAGTCGTGCGCGAGGAATTTCTTACTTGAGCTGAGTGCTGATGCCGCGTGTGGTCTACGTGAGACCGGTGCATCAATTCAGTCAGATTTGTAACTTGTGCCACGTCAGAGTGGCTGGACTGGAATCCGGGTTCCGGTGTTGTGTCAGAATGACCTTGTCGCCATTGTTATGTGTGTGTCAGGTTTTCACATTTTGTACCTCACATTGGCAAGGGGTCTATGAGATTAGGTTGTTTCAAATATTTTCCCAGGAAACTTAGAAAGGGAGGTTTGTTAAAATAGTAAATAAAACCTAGTTAGAGAGTAGAGAATTTCATTTGTAAGTTTGATCTACTTTCCTTAACTAACTTTCATTTAGAAAGATGAAATGCTCCCAAGCCAAGATGGTGGAACACTTTCCCAGTAGTGATTGGTTTAGTTTACTGCAGGCAGCATTGTGTTGTCATTTGGAATGTTCTTAACAGTTCTAAGCTGCCTTTCATTAAAGTATTCATTAGAGTAGGTCATATATTTCTTAGCTATGGGTAAATCTAGTAAAAGTTATTTAAAAGATATGGAAACTCAGTTTTTTTTAGTTCATTACAGTTTTTATCATGAATATGTTTTCAGAAATCTACTGTGAAGATTCCAAGAGAAAACCAGGATGCTGAGCTGCTTAGTTGCCCTGCATTGTTGACTAAGACTGAGCTAAGTGAATTTTCGTATTTTAGGAAAAAACTCAAGACTTTTGAACTAAGACTTCTTAAGACTTTTGGAAAGGTTGTTGTAGATTTTACCTTAGTGTAAGAAACTGTATTTCGTATTTTAATTTGAGGATTAAACAAGAGTTTTAAAACGAAGGAAAGATACATGAAGAAGGATTCTGCAGTTATTTTGTGTAAATACCACTAACTGAATTAATAAGGCGTGCGGATCGTAATCGCTGTAGCACTAATGTAAAATAACCAACTTTAACTCCAAAAACTAACATAGAATAGTTGTATTGATATTTGTTTTTCGATGCGTATAGCAGGGATCTATGCGCGAGCGCGGATTAAAGAAAAGGACCTTTGTGCATCGCGAGTGCGTCGCGGCCATTTTGTGGATTGTTTGTTATCCTTTTTATCCTGCGTAGCGCGAGTTACGGAAAGGTGTCAGCTCCATTTACCACGCGAGCGTATGTTCGTTAAAGCAGCTGATTAAGTGAGTGCCTTCTGACAAGTTTATTTATAAAGACATTGTGTTTGAACTACACGCAATATTTTTCCTGGGAACAACATTATATCAGAATATAATTAAAAGCCTACAAATACAGAGAAATCAGCAGGTAATTTACATAGAATGAATAGTAATATCAATCACACAGAAGAATTAATTCAATTATAATAATTACATTGTTGCTTGGGTATTATTAAAAGGATCCAAGAAGTAAAAGAGTTGAGAGAAGATAGTCAAGTTGAAGACATAGTAATCTGAAAATCCACAGCCAGCAGCACAAATCTTCTTGAAGCAGCCTAAGGGCAAATTAAGCGTAGGCAACAGGTAATTAGAGTTAAGGATTAGTCTCAGAGTAAATTTAAAAGTGAGTAGTAGACATTGTATATATAAAGTTGTATTTCCCTTTTAGGAACTCAACTGTGTTGAAAAACTCCAGTGAAGACAGTCTGAAGTACCTGCAGTGGGAGTTCTTGTCTTTTGTTATTTTCTCCCTTCCCCTTTCCCCTTGGGTTTGCCTGGCCAATAGTTTTAAAGAAAACAGGATTGTTGAGCAGGCAGGCTTAGGGGGTTTGGTGGGCCAGCTTCACTCCTGCAGGATCCAACAACTTCAGTACTTGACAGTGTGGGCTTGAGTGGGCCGGATCACTGCATGCATGCAATCATAAACAGATATGAATTAAAGGCAATAAATCAGGAGCAGGAGTCGGTGTGTCTTGATGGTTCTTTATTCGAGTGCGAACTGCCTCCAGGCGGTAACCCCGCCTCTCTTTCCCACGTGGGTCGCAGCCCACTAAACAATTGGAATAAACAGAGGACTGCTCCTCTACATGCCAACAAACAACAACAATAGAGATAGGACGTTACATAACCTTAACTATGTAGCTGTGACTCTATAATATAGCTATCACTCCTGCTTCAGTGGGGGCTTACATGGCTGGCAACAGCCCACAGTCCAAACCAAGGCAACTCTGAGCGAAAGGCTTGGGGCCAATACAACCCATTTAAGTACCCCCAACAAAGGGGTGATTGCACACTGGGGCACTGTCCGAGTTGCAAATAGTCTTTTATTCATGGGAGACAGGCTATGTGCATATTGCATGAGCCCAATCTCCCAAATAAAAAAACAAGTCGGCCCCCTGCCATAGTAAATAGAAAGGGACGTATACCTCTCAATTCACACATTTTTGGCGGGTCTTAACTGCCCTGAAAGCAGCAGACTCACCGCCAATCTCTCTACCCTTCCATGTAAATTAATGGGATTTCACACACCAAAAGCTAAATCGGCTGTTTTCACCCGCCATGGAATGACAAAACGTTCAGAGCTATGGGGACGTAGTCCCTTTTTTATTTCTATTGTTGGCGTAGAAGATGGGAAGGAGCTTTGAGAAGGGAGCACAAAGCACCAGTCCAGCAGATAAGTGTGTAGGGAAAGGGTTTGGGATGTCTTGGAGGGTGGGGGGTAGGGTTTGAGTGTGGGAGGCAACAGGGAGTGGCTCCCTGTTGCCTCCCAACAATCAAGATGACGGCACCTGTAGAAGGGCCTCAGGAGGCTGGAGAAACTCAGGCGAGACACTGTGTGTTCTCACGCAGGTTTCCAGCCACCTGATTGGCTGAGCACCCTTCCACGGTGCAAAAAAAATATACTTATACACAAATATATTAGTGTCATGTTAGTAACACTATAGTTAAAGATCCTTAACACTTTAACAGTGTACCTTTTGTCCCTTCCATGAAAGATGACCACATTTAATAATAATAATAATAATAAACATTTGAAAAGCAGCTGATCTGATCACTTCTCATGACCAATACTTATGCCAAATTGAAGTGAAATTTCATTAACGTTTTCCTGTAGAAAAATTATTTGATTTTGAAGTGGGATTTGTCCTAAACCCACAGAAAATATGATTTTAGGACACATCTCCATAGTGTTCAACTTTGGTTGTCGATTTCCAACTGATGCATGCAGCAAGCTTGTGAAAATTGGATCAGCAAACCACAAGATATTACGTTTCAAAAGAAAAAAAACCATTATCAACATATTTGTGCATGCACATTAGGTCCGTAGTGACCAATATGCCTGGTGCAGATGAGTCATACCGATACAAAAATAAATATCACCCGCATTAAACTATGTCCATCAAAAAACACCAAACACACACTGACAGTTCATGCAGAATACTGTCTACAATAATACACAGGAAGAACACACATGAAATTAACTTATGCCCACACACTGCATTGAATAACACTGAGCATAATAGTTACAGGCAGCGGGCACATACTACATGCACATGCCATTTATTCAGAATGTGCTTGTGTGTAATGGCAGAATACAATTAAGCCCAATAGGGCCAGGCAATAAGTTGGCCAATAGGCCCAGACGTTATTATCTATGGAATTAATGTAAGCACAGGTCAAGCTTGGAAGTAAGACTGACAATTTGATACTCGGAAAGAACATAAGCAGAAATCTCAAGTGTGAAGTAGCCAATATACACATAACATGCATACACATTGTAATAAAGTACCCTGCCTGGCTGTGTGGTCAGGTGGGAGGTGCCCTGTGGTTCTGTGTAGGTAGCTACACCAGTGGATTATGGGCCTGTGAACGGGGTTTTGGGGGAATCCCATGAGCACTCTTCACTGTTCAGGCCATTTTGGTGCCAAACTACCCACTCCTCATGTAAGCCCTTGTCAAGACTTTAGTCAGAATCGTCCAACCCCTTTCCCACCTCTGTCTCCTCACCTGACGAACTTGAATCCGTAGAATAGCTGGATGACTCCCGGTAAGTATGCACGGCAGATGAAGAGAACCTTCCGCGGTGGGAAGCCACAACGGCCCCAAGAAACCGTGGCCGCTGTGGCCCCGTCACTGCAGAAAGGCTTTTGGGGAAAAAGCCACAGGCGTAAAAAACCCTGTGAAGAAATCCAAAAGTTTCTTAGGAGGATGCGTCCATGTGGAATGGTGAGTTGTTGAAGTAAATGGAGATCCGTTCAGCAGATACAGTGTCCTCCGTACAGGCTGCGTGGGATGAAGCTGAAGGAGGCACGGGAAGACAGGTAAGGAGTAGGAGAAAGGGAGACAAAGAGAAAATGGCGGGGAAGGAGAATGCCCCACAGGTCTGCGAAATGCAGAAAGAGAAAGAAAGGCTGCCGAGCTGGCAGTGATAAGCACTAGGAAAAATAGCAACAGAAACTGGGAAGATAGAAAATCACAGCGTACAGCAACAAGACAGCGAAAGACGCTAAGACGTTGCAACGCGCCGACAGTCCGGAAACCCGAAAGTAAATACTTCCTGGCTGTGGACAGTCACAACTAGAACGTGAAAAAGACTAGACCGATACCCAAGAATAGCAACCTGCATGGTGGAACGTCTAATGGCCGCTCCATCGAAACCGCCGCCATAAACTCCATGCGTTCGGACGCATGACAGTATGCCCCCGTCTGAAGGCCACCCCCCCCGGTTTACCCGGGTGGAGGCGATGAAATGCTCTAAGCAGCCGTGGGGCGTGAATGTGCGACATGGGTTCCCAAGAATCTTCAGATCTGGGATAACCCTTCCACCCAATGAGGTACTCCAATCGACCTCTATGGTATCTAGAGTCGAACACATGGGACACCTCATATTCTTCTTTTTCATCAACCGCCTTAAGGTGTGCGTGATTCTGTATGGACCGTCCATGAGACTGGAAGAAAGGCTTGAGCAAAGATGCATGAAAGACTGGGTGAATGCTTTTCAAATTAGGAGGAAGGTGAAGTTTATTGGATACAGGGTTGATTTTAGCAAGAATAGAGAAAGGACCTATATATTTTGGAGATAGTTTGGATGAATGGGCCCATCGGGGTAGGTACTTGGTAGAGAGCCATACCTTTGACCCTACCTTCCAGTGAGGTCCCGTCTGGCGATGTAAATCAGCTTGTTTCTTGTTGTACTGTGCAGAATCTCTGAGACTAGTTGAGGCGCTGGCATGGGCTTCTCTAATGGCTGCTAAACAACCCTCGACTGCAGATATTGGAGTCTGGCTAATCGACCCTGGCTGAAACCCTTTCGGATGTAGACCATAAGTACAGTAAAACTGAGACATCTTGGTGACCGAATGTCTGGTATTATTATAGGCAAGCTCTGCTGTGGGAATGAGCGATACCCAATTATCTTGCTGATGATTACAGAAACAGCGGGGATACTGTTCAAGCGTAGCGTTTACCCTTTCTGTCTGGCCATTGGTCTGTGGGTGATATCCAAACGAAAGAGCCCTTTCTATGCCCAAGTGTTGGCAGAATGCTGCCCAGAATCTCGAAGTATACTGAGTTCCCCGATCCGAGATTATCTTGTCTGGGATGCCGTGCAGGCGAAAAATATCCCGGGACATCTCCTCCGCGGATGGTATCTTTGGTAGCGGTGAGAAATGTGCCATTTTGGAATAAGAGTTAATCGTCACCATGATACATGTACATGAATCAGATGGGGGCAGATCCACAATAAAGTCTATGGTTATTACTTCCCAAGGACGAGTGGGTATTGCGGGCTGTTCCAAGAGGCCAATGGGTTTGCCTGTCTGATACTTCGCCTTGGCACAAACCGAGCACCTCCTAACATACTCAGCAATCCTGCTTCCCATCTGAGGCCAAAAGTAATAGCACTCAACTAGGTCCTGTGTACCCTTTACTCCTCTGTGACCTGCAATGAGGCTGTCGTGACACCACTGGATAGCCTTAATTCTGAGATTCTTCGTGGGAAGATAGAGATGTTGATTCTTGAACCAGAGTCCATCCCTTTGAGTGAGACCCTGCAACGACTGAGGCGGCATTTGTTTGGTTGCTTCTTTAACTTGTTGAAGAAAAGAGTCCACAACAGAGATTTGGTGAGGTTTAGGAAACATGAGTTCACGACTTGAGGTGATGGTGTCTCCAGTGTCCTTCTGGGATAAAGCGTCAGCTGTAATGTTTTGGCTTCCCGGATGGTAGGTGATGTGAAAATCATACTGTGCAAAAAAATGCACCCATCGGGCCTGGTGCGAGTTGACACACTCCATGGATTCCAGGATCTTTAAATTCTTGTGATCTGTGCGGATTGTAAAAGGCTTATCTCCGCCTTGAAGTAAATGTCTCCAGGTTTCACACGCCTGCTTCATCGCTAGAAGTTCTCTTTCAAGGACCGAATAGTTTCTTTGGCTGGAAGTTAGTGTTTTAGAAAGGTAAGCAATGGGGTGTTCGACTCCATCAAATGATTGGGGTAGTACTGCCCCAATGGCAGCCGCTGAAGCATCAGTTTCGACGAGAAATGGTAGGGATTGATTGGGGTGCTTGAGTATCGCAGCCGAACAAAAAAGGCCCTTGAGGTATTCAAAGCTCAGGAGTACAGTGGAACGGAAGTGTACTCTTTTTTAGGAGAGAAGAGATGGGGAGAACCTTGTTGGAGAAACTCGGATTAAACCGGCGATAATAATTGGCCAATCCCAAAAATCGCTGGACCTCATTCACAGAGGAGGGCGGCGGCCAGTCCAGAATTGCTGAGACCTTTTGTTTATCCATGGACACCCCTTCTGCGAAGAGCACAAATCCCAGATAAGGGATTGAGGTAACTGTCATGATGCCTACCCCCAGGCATCCGGACCAAGCCCATCAGCCCCGGGAGCAGGCTTCTAGACATTTAGTCAAACTTCAGCGGCCCCGGCCCAGTCCTTAGGCGCCAGGCTCATAGTAGAAATCAGTCCTGGCGCGTAAGGCGCCAGGCTCATAGTCATTACTTACCTCCGGCAGACCATGCTGCAAATGACTCCAATCCAACATGAAGCCTGAAAGGGACTATTTAACTACAGGGACTATTTTTTACTCGGGTGTGGTTCTAGGGACTTCTTACCTGGGACTACTTTTGAGGCTATTTAAACCACGCCCGACCAGCAACACACGCTTTGCGTTATTCTGCATCCAGCAGCGTAACGCTCACTGTGCCTGCAAGTCAGCTTCCAGACCTATGCCACGCACGTCCTGAATCCGGAGCTCCTAGAGAGGAAGGAAAGTAGAGGCAAGGTTAGAAAACAAACTTTATTCCAGTTTCTCACCTGATTCCAGAACCATCACGTCTCAGCACCTGGAAAGGACATTCTTTCTACATGCGTCGCATCGCCAGCTGCAGCGCCGCGCAGTCCTCACAGCACCTTTCGATCCGGCGCTGCCTCCATCATTTCTTTGCCGGGCTCCGGCATCTGGGGACAAAAGTAATAATCAGGTGAGCCGAGAGAGCCAACAAATACAATCTCTCTTAGCACCATAGACTTACCTGATTTACCACCGGAGGCATTATTCTTTAACTCTTCACATCTTCAAACGCCGCATCTGAAAACGGAGAGAAAACAACACGTTAAATACATGCATCATTTACCGGACAGCATCGGGTAATACAGACTCTTACCTGAACGCCATCTACCGCCACAAGACCATCTTTTCTCGAACTCCACTGCAAGATAAGAAAGGAATGGGACAAGAGTGAACATCGGACATATTGAACTCTATGAACTCTATACTTACTGGTCTTCGCCAGGAACCTCAGAGTCAACTCTCGTCCGGAACTCCCCAACGCCTTTTAACCAGTGAAGCAACTGGTGTCTACGCACCCCTGCAATCCACGCAGGATGGAGAGCTCATCTTTCAAGAATATAAGGTGAGAGTACTGGAAGGGGATTTCGGAGGTGATTAGTGGGGAGAGCAGGGAGGTGCCATCACTAGAATCCACGGGTGGCTAAATTCCTCTCTCCACTTGCAGGAGAATCCTTCTACGGGTCAAGCTGACGAGATTAGGAGGGCCTGTTCAGTCTGTCATCTCTGCACTACGCATCACGTTGGTGGAGGCCGCAGCAGTCCGGGTCCGACCGACGCCCCTGTGGGAGCCAGGTGAGCGTATCAGAACGCAAAGCCAATCTGCAAACACCCACCCGGGCGCCATGGAAACCTCAGAAACCGACCAACTAGCCCAATTGTTAGGGGAATTTAGGGCTGAAGTGCACTCCGCGCACCAGGAAACTAATGCCCTCAGGAGGGAACTGATCATGTCAAAATAGCGCACTGATGATCTTGCTAGACAACTGCTGCAAAACCAAGCTGGGCAAACACCGCTACCTGGACTCGGGGGGAATCCAACTCCTGTTTCATCGAGCAATCCTGTGCAAGTGGTCCTACCAGGGAGCATTCCTTTAGCTCCACCCGAACGTTTTGCTGGGGACCCGAAAAGGTTCGCCGTGTTCATGAATCAATGCCACTTGCACTTTTTATGCAGACCTGGAGTTTTCCCAAACGATCAAGCTAAAGTAGCCTTTGTACTATCATAGCTTAGTTGTAGCGCAGCGGATTGGTCAATTCCACTAGTCATCCAGGATGACCCTCTTCTTCGGGATTTTCATTGTTTTCAATTCAGCATGGAAAAACTATTCGCCAGACATTCACAAGGACAGTTCCTGGATAACGAACTTTTATCCCTACGACAAGGTAATCAGGATCTGCTAACCTATATCGCAACCTTCAATAGGTTAGTGGTGGAAACCGGATGGCCAGAAGAAAAACGAGTCACATTATTTCATCGTGGACTTCGGGGTGAACTCAAAGATGTTTTGGCCCAAGTTGTGAACCCACCTTAGGATTGCGCAGAATATATAGACTTAGTGGTCCAGTTAGACCACCGACTTCAGAATAGAAAGGCTGATCGAGCTAAGTTCGAGAATCGGGTATTGGTTAAACCTAATGTTAACCCCAAAGGAATAGATGCATCAGAACCTATGCAGATCGGGGGGGTTAAGGGACCTCTAACTCAAAAGGAAAGAGAAAGGAGACGGCAGATGCAATTGTGTCTGTACTGTGGGGCCTCAGGACATTTTATACGGGATTGCCCTATAAAACCATCCAAGAAAGTAGTTGGAGTTCCTGTTAAAAATCAAACTGAGCCTGACTCGGGAAACGACCACGCCCAACAAGCGTACAGGTCCGCTTGCCGAACTTGAAGAAGGACACTCAGACCTCACACCTAATCATACCAATGGTCCTTATTGATCCAAGGCAGCTATCACGTATACACTCAGTATGGGCATAGATCTATAGCAGGGCCGTAGGAAACTATATGGACCACAAATTGGCTTCTAGGATGAATCTACCTCTCTGCAAAAAGACCACTTCGGATGTCATCACCACAGTCAACCGAACTGAAATTGCTTCTGGGCCTGTAACTCATTCCACTACAGAGATGACTTTGCTAGGTCAAGATGGGCATCAAGAGACTATTGTGTTTGATTTAATCAAAGCCCCGCAGTTCCAAATAATACTGGGGATACCTTGGTTGGAAACACATAATCCTTGTATTGATTGGCGAGAGAAGAGAATAACCTTCCCGGATTATGCGCACACCTGTTACCTGGAAAAAACCTTGAACACAGGCCTGGCCACAGTCACTAATCCAGTCGTGCAGTTACCTCAGGAATACCTAGAATTCCAGGACGTTTTCCAAAAAGAACAGGCAAACACCTTACCGCCTCACAGATCATACGATTGTCAAATCGACCTCATACCCGGTGCGCAACCTCCATGCAGTAGGATCTACGCCCTTACGGTACCCAAAAACCTACACCTACGACAATACTTGGATCAATACCTGGCTAACGGCTTCATTCGTCCATCCAAGTCCCCTGCATCCTCAGCTTTATTCTTCGTACCTAAAAAGGAAGGTGACCTCAGAATGTGTATAGACTACCGCGCATTAAATCAGATTACGGTGAAGAAGCGATACCCATTGCCTCTGATCCCCGAATTACTACACCAAGTAAAGGATGCTTGCATCTACACTAAATTAGATCTCTGAGGGGCATATCATCTGGTATGTGTAAAAAAGGGGGACGAATGGAAGACTGCCTTTCGTACCAAGTACGGATTATTCGAATATCAGGTGATGCCCTTCGGGTTGTGCAATGCACCAGCAGCCTTCCAGTATTTTATGAACGATGTCATTCGTGAACTCATTGATGTCTGTGTTGTCGTATACATCGACGACATTCTAGTATACTCCTCCTCGGAATCAGACCATGTTAAGCACGGTCGTGCAGTCCTCGAGAAACTACGTCAGCACAAGTTATATGCAAAATTGGAAAAATGTGTTTTTCATGCTACAGAAGTTGAATTCCTTGGATTTATCCTGACTTCAAAAGGAGTCCGAATGGACTCTCGAAAGGTGGATGCAATTCTCAAATGGCCATCACCCAGTTCAGTTAAAGGGGTACAAAGCATGCTTGGATTTGCTAATTTCTACCGCAGATTTATTCCTGACTTCTCACATGTTGTACACCCCATCACAGCACTTTTGCGAAAAAACAAACCCTTCTTGTGGACCGAGGAGGCTGAAAAGGCCTTCCAAGAGCTGAAATTGAAATTCACGTCGGCACCTGTCTTGAAGCATCCACGCCCCGAGCTCCCATATGTAGTCGAAACCGATGCATCCAGTTTAGCCATGGGAGCTGTCCTGTCCCAGAAGGATCCTGAAACCGGTCAACTTCATCCAGTAGCATTTTGGTCCAGGAAGTTTTCAGCCCCCGAGTTAAACTATGCGGTTACCGATAAATAGTTTTTAGCCATCAAATCCGCCTTCAAGGCTTGGCGGCATTATCTTCTCGGTGCAAGGCACACCATTAATGTAATCACCGATCACAGGAACCTGCAGTATTTAAAGACAGCCAAGGCCCAATCATCGCGTCAACTTCGATTGGCATTATTCCTTGCCGAATTCGATTTCGTGATCACTTATCGACCAGGATGCAAGAATGGTAAGGCAGATGCCTTGTCCCGAATAGGGATAGGAGAAGCATATTCGAACCCAGAACCGGTGCCTATAATTCCAGAACAAAGAATTCTTGGTATAACTACTCTACAGACTCTAGAAGATATTCATTTAAAAATCCAACAACTTTTCGATTCAGCAGCCCTGCAAGATTGGGTGAAAAAGGGCCATGATTATTCAGTCATCAATGACTTACCTTACTATCAAGGGCGTCTCTTTCTACCACTCAAGGAACTACAAGAACTAGTCATCTCCAGTTACCATGATGCTCTGATGGAAGGACACCCAGGTATTGCAAAGACTGAAGCTAAAATTAAAAGACCATTCTGGTGGCCCACCTGGCGAAAAGAGGTAAAATCATTTGTGCTGTCTTGTGGTATCTGCGCCCAAAACAAAAGTCAAAAGAAAAAACCAGCCGGTCTTTTACAACCTTTGGATATTCCACCCGCACCCTGGCACACTTTGTCTTTAGACTTTATTACAGATCTAACTCCGTGTAATGGGTATAACACCATTCTGGTTATTGTTGATCTTTTTTCCAAGATGGCCCACTTCATTCCTTTAAAGGGATTACCTTCCACTTCAATTTTGGCCAAAGAATTTCTTGAAAACATAGTTCGAATACATGGATTTCCTTCCGTATTGGTCTCTGACCGAGGTAGTCAATTCATTTCGCAATTTTGGAAGAAATGTTGCCAATTGGCGCAAATCGACGTGAGGTATTAACCAGTCACCATCCCCAGACCAATGGTCAAACGGAGAGGACTAACCAGACTCTTGAACAATACCTACGTTGCATGCTACACCAGACCGAAAAAAACAATTGGAAGGACATTTTATGGATTGCTGAATACGCATACAATAACTCAGTACATTCAGGAACCGGACAAAGCCCCTTTTATACCATGTATGGACATCATCCTCGAACCTCAGAACTCGATTCGCCCCAGCACTTGGAAATGCCGGCAGTGACCCATCTGCACTCTACTATTACACAGGCCTTTAAGGAGGCAACTGAACATTTGAAACAAGCAAAAGAGAAATACAAGAAAAATGCTGATCAACATAGAAGTGACACTCCCCAATACCAGATTGGAGATCAAATTTGGCTGGCTACGAAACACATACCTCTAAGAGGAACTCAAACTTTTAATCCTAGATATTTGGGACCTTACACCATTAAGGCCATTATCAACCCGGTGGCCGTCAAATTAGAACTAGCCTCTAATATGCGGATCCTTCCTGTCTTTCATGTTTCACTTCTAAAACCAGTTCAACCCGGAACAAGATTAACCAAACCACCGGACCCCATCCTGATAGATGGAGAATCTGAATTCGAGGTAAAAAATATCCTGGACTCTAAGATGGTTAAATCAAAACTTTTTTATTTAATCGAGTGGAAAGGTTACGGACGACAAGAAAGGTCATAGGAGTCCAGTGACCACGTTCATGCACCTCGGTTGGTGAAAAGATTCCATCGGAACTTCCCAGACAAAGCAGGGCCCAGGGGAAGAACAACTTTAGGAGGGGCCTTGGGGGGGAGTGCTGTCATGATGCCTACCCCCAGGCATCCGGACCAAGCCCATCAGCCTCAGGAGCAGGCATCTAGACATTTAGTAAAACCTCAGCAGCCCCGGCTAGGGGCTATCTGGGTTCAGTCCTAGCGCCTTAGGCGCCAGGCTCATAGTAGAAATCAGTCCTGGCGCCTAAGGCGCCAGGCTCATAGTCATTACTTACCTCAGGCAGACCATGCTGCAAATGACTTCAATCCAACAGGAAGCCTGAAAGGGACTATTTAACTACAGGGACTATTTTTTACTCGGGTGTGGTTCTAGGGTCTTCTTACCTGGGACTACTTTTGAGGCTATTTAAACCACGCCCGACCAGCAACACACGCTTCGCGTTATTCTGCATCCAGCAGCGTAACGCTCACCGTGCCTGCAAGTCAGCTTCCAGACCTCTGTCACGCCCGTCCTGAATCCGGAGCTCCTAGAGAGGAAGGAAAGTAGAGGCAAGGTTAGAAAACGAACTTTATTCCAGTTTCTCACCTGATTCCGGAACCATCACGTCGCTGCACCTGGAAAGGACATTCTTTCTACACGCGTCGCATCGCCAGCTGCTGCGCCGCGCCATACTCACCAGTCCTCACAGCACCTTTCGATCCGGCGCTGCCTCTCATCATTTCTTCGCCGGGCTCCGGCATCTAGGGACAAAAGAAATAACTAGGTGAGCCGAGAGAGCCAACAAATACAATCTCTCTTAGCACCATAGACTTACCTGATTTACCACTCAAGGCATTATTCTTTAACTCTTCACATCTACAAACGCCGCATCTGAAAACAGAGAGAAAACAACACGTTAAATACATGCATCATTTACCGGACAGCATCGGGTAATACAGACTCTTACCTGAGCGCCATCTACCGCCACAAGACCATCTTTTCTCGAACTCCACTGAAAGATAAGAAAGGAATGGGACAAGAGTGAACATTGGACATATTGAACTCTATGAACTCTATAATTACTGGTCTTCGTCAGGACCCTCAGAGTCAACTCTCGCCCGGAACTCCCCAACGCCTTTTAACCAGTGAAGCAACTGGTGTCTACGCACCCCTGCAATCCACGCAGGGTGGAGAGCTCATCTTTCAAGAATATAAGGTGAGAGTACTGGAAGGGGATTTCGGAGGTGATTAGTGGGGAGAGCAGGGAGGTGCCATCACTAGAATCCACGGGTGGCTAAATTCCTCTCTCCACTTGCAGGAGAATCCTTTTACGGGTCAAGCTGACGAGAGTAGGAGGGCCAGTCCAGTCTGTCATCTCTGCACTACGCATCACTTTGGAGGAGGCCGCAGCAGTCCGGGTCCGACCAACGCCCCTGTGGGAGCCAGGTGAGCGTAACAGTAACCCCAAACACACACTTTTCGAGTTTGACTAGTAGATGGTTGACTTGGAGCTGGCTTAGGACTTCAGAGACATGTTGAGTGTGATGTCTGGGTTCCTTAGAGAAAATCAGAATATCATCTAAATAGATGATGAAAGTTATGAACATGATATCAGAGAACAAACGGTCCATGAATCTCTAAAATACCGCTGGAGTATTCACTAATCCAAACGGCATAACTCTGTACTCGTAGAGGGCAAATGGGGTACGAAAAGCGGTCTTCCATTCGTCCCCTTCTCGAATTCGCAAGAGATGATAGGCACTACGTAGGTCGAGTTTGATGAAGATTTGAGCCCCTTGGATGGCTTCCAAAATATCGGAGATGAGCAGCATCGGGTATCTGTCCCGGATTGTTACTTTGTTTAAGCCCCGGAAATCTATGCAGGGCCTGAGTTCCGACGGATCCCTCTTTGGGATGAAGAAGAGGGGAGCTCCTGCGGGTGATTTGGAGGGTTGAACCAGGCCGTTTTGTAGATTATGGTCCAGATATTGTCGAAGTGCTTGCTTTTCTACCAGAGAGAGAGAAAACATCCATCCAAATGGTACCAATGCCCCAGGTGTCAGCTCTATTGCGTAATCCTCGGGTCTATGCGGGGGTAGTTCCACAGTGGGTTGCTCAGAAAAAACGCTCTGATACGGAAGATATTCCGCTGGTAAGGCGTGAATACCCACTGACTGACTCACGGCAGGGCTCGCAGCCTGGACCCGAACTGGACAAGTCTGTAAACTGCAATGACTTTTACAAAAATCAGACTCGAAGGCCAGCTGGTTTTTTGCCCAGTCAATGCGGGGATTATGCTGGCGAAGCCATGAGATTCCCAAAATGATCGGAAAATGCGCGGCTCTGATAATGTCAAATGTTATGATTTCTGAGTGTTGAGAGATCTTGAGATAGAGTTCTTCGGTGAGATGGGTGATCGATCCTGATGACAACGGCGTTCTGTCTACCCTTTCAACCTTTTGACTCTCCTGTTTTCCGATCCGTTTGATTCCCATCTTGGATGCCCAGTGTGTATCGACAAAATTCCCTGCTGCACCGCAGTCTAACAAGGCTAGAGTATCCATCCATACGCCCTTGATGAGTAACTGCACAGTGATCACCATAAGTCGGGAATCTTCGGCCTTCGGGATTTTTGAGGCCGAAACTGATAATGAAACGTAGGGACTGGAAGGGTATCCTCAGTGATTCATCCCTTTTAATTCCGAGGATATTCGTTTCCCGACCAGCGGCCAGCCAACTCCACACAATCCTGGATAGAGTGTTGACGCACAATACGCGCATAAGCCCTTCTCCCTGCGGCGTCGTCGTTCTTCAGCAGTGAGAGGACCCCGGGCGACTCCGATTTGTATGGGTTCTTCCTTGGGTAGTGAGGAGGGAGTAGGAGGAGCGGTTAGGGAAGGACCAGCCAAATAAGATCGACTCCTGAACTTGCGACGTTCATTCCTTCTCTCTGACAGTCGGTGTTCGATCTGAAGGACCGCGGAGAGTAGCTCTGCAAACGAGGAAGGCCGTGGCATCCGGACTAGTTCATCCTTTATGTCCTCTTTCAATCCTCTGCGGAAGATTGCATACTGGGCCTTTTCAGGCCAGCCTGCCTGTGCAGCCAATGACTTGAAGTACGAGATGTATGTTAGGACATTCATGGAACCTTGATGCGCATCCAGGAGGTCTTCACACGCTGAAAATGTGGTCTCTGGATGCTCAAAAGTCTGCTTGATAAGTGCACAAAAACCCTCATAGTCTTGTAATGAAGGATCCTCCCCCGTGACTAGAGAAGTGACCCAGGACAAAGCATTACCCGACATGTTTGAGATCATAAACCCTACTGGGGCCTTACTGGTGGCAAAAAGAATAGGTCTGTAAGTGAAATATAGTTTGCAAGCATCCAAGAACTCTTTTACCTTTCTCGAGGCCCCATCAAACTTCCCCGAGGACAACGGCATAGGGGGTAATTCCAGATCCGGTGGATTATCCCTTGCAGTCATCAATTGTTTAAGAACCACATTCTCTGCCTTCAGAGTTTGGACTTCTTGGGATATTTGTTGTAGGGTTTGATTTTCGACCTTCAGAGGTTGTACCTCTTGGGAAAGCTTCTGTATAGCCCCCACTAACTCTTGGATCTGCTCCGGTGTAGCCATAGTCCTTTGGCATTGCAATCTGTCAGGACTTGAGTCAGAATCGTCCAACCCGCTTCCCACCTGCGTCTCCTCACCTGACGAACTTGAATCCGTAGAATAGCTGGATAACTCCCGGTAAGTATGCGCGGCAGATGAAGAGAACCTGCCGCGGTGGGAAGCCACAACGGCCCCAAGAAACCGTGGCCGCTGCGGCCCTGTCACCACAGAAAGGCGTTTGGGGAAAAAGCCATAGCCGTAAAAAAACCCTTGAAGAAATCCGAAAGTTTCTTAGAAGGATGCATCCAGGTAGAATGGTGAGTTGTTGAAGTAAATGGAGATCCGTTCAGCAGATACAGTGTCCTCCGTACTGGCTGTGTGGGATGAAGCTGAAGGAGGCACGGGAAGACAGGTAAGGAGTAGGAGAAAGGGAGACAAAGAGAAAATGGCGGGGAAGGAGAATGCCCCACAGGTCTGCGAAATGCGAAAAGAGAAAGAAAGGCTGCCAAGCCGGCAGTGATGAGCACTAGGAAAAATAGCAACAGAAACTGGGAAGATAGAAAATCATAGCGTAAGGCAACAAGACAGCGAAAGACGTTAAGACGTTGCAACGCGCCGACAGTCCGGAAACCCAAAAGTAAATACTTCCCGGCTGTCGACAGTCACAACTAGAACGTGAAAAAGACTAGACTGATACCCAAGAATAGCAACCTGCGTGGTGGAACGTCTAATGGCCGCTCCATCGAAACCGCCGCCATAAACTCAATGCGTTCGGAAGCATGACAGCCCCTTTCCAAGCCCAGCTCCATTAAAGATCCCCTTCTCAAGCATAGGCCAGGTTCCCTAAAACAGGCCAGCCTCAAACCCTCAATCCCGATCACCAAATTCACGCAAGAGCACAGCCGCATAAACAGTAGAATCACCTTCAATTCCCAAGAACACATGCATGTTTGTGACTCCAATCTCACATACTGCTGAACCGCCTACAAATTCTGTCAGCTGATGAGCAAAGGCATGGAACTTAATGCTGCGATAGAGTGTTTGTTCATGCCTGCACTTCAGCAGCATCCTTGCACAGTCCACATCCTCTCCAAGATCAGACTAGTACAAGGACAAAATCTAAAATAGCCATCTCAATATATATAATTTGGGACATCCTCCTGAACCTCATTGTCATTTGTGGGGAGGGACGCAACCTGACCAATCCCAGCCTCAGACAGCCCTAGGTCCACAAGGGCAGACTCTGAATCATAATACGAACCAAGAGTAGGGGATACCGTGGTAGAAAACCCACCCAGCCCAGATTTGTGGTGTGGGTTGCAGGAGAAGGAGGACGCTTGAGGTGCAAGGAGGCTAAGGGATGGTAGGATTCCCACTGAATCTGTTGGTTGTCTCCATGACCATCAGTTTGGCTTCAGGGCAGCCAGAGGCATGGAAACTGCTCTCCTGAACATCCGTGAAGATCTGCTCACTAATCTCAATTCTAGCCTTCCTTCTGTCCCATCCTCCTTGATCTTTCCTCTGCTTTTGACATAGTCAATCACGACATCCTGATCAATCGTCTCTGTGAGAACCTGGGCATCACAGATCAGGCCTTGACATGGTTGACCTCCTGGGCCAACCTTCCCAGGTCCAACTCGGGCCCTTTCTCTCCACCACCCCTCTCTCCACATATGCTGTTCCTCAGGGCTCTAACCTCTCACACTGGCTCTTTAATGTCTACTTGGCCCCTTTGGCCCACCTTATCTCTACCTTCTCCTCTAACCTTCAGTGTTATGCAGATGACACTCAGCTCTCTTTCAGGCCCCCCTCAGCCTCCTCTCCTCTGTCTCTCATTCCTGACTGCCCATTCCGCGATTCAGGAGTGGTGCGCTTCAAATGATCTCTGCCTTAATGCTAGCAAGACTGAGAACCTTCTCATTGGGACTCATGCTCCCGCTTTCCTCCTCTCACCCGGGCCACCCTCCTTGGGCCCTCTTCCTTCGCCTTCCTGTGAGACAAAAAACATTGGTTTCATCTTCGACTCCACTCTCTCCTTCTTGCCTCACATCACAGGCCTTGCCAAGAAGGCCCACTATCAGCTGCACCACCTCAGAGGTATTCTTTCTTTCCTCACTTTCCCCCAGAAGCTCACTGTCTCCAGTGCCCTGGTTCTTTCTTGTCTGGACTACTGCAACAGCCTTTTTCTCGATCTGCTTTCCTCTACTCTCTGCCCTCTGCAACTAATCCAGAACAGGACTGCAAGACTTGTCCTTGGCCTCCAGCCCTGAAATATCTGCACTGTCTCCTGCAAGGATCAAGTTCAAGACCTTCTGCATCGTTCACAAGTCTTTCTGGGGCCGGGGCCCACACTGCATCCAACTCTCTCCTTCTAAACACCTTCTTCTCAAACCCTTTGCTCAGCCACCTCCAAATCTCTGAGGGTCAGACGCTTCTCCAGGCAGAGAGCGGGGATAGATCTCTCTCCTCTGCAGGTGCCTCCCTCTGGAATGGGCTCCCTGCCCCTCTCAAACTTGAGCCAGTCCACCTAAAGTTCCGGAAGCTGCTGAAGATTTCCTTTTCGCCTCTGCTTTCTCTCTCTCACCTGCCGACCTACCTGTCTGCTGCACAGACTGGTGCCTGGCTACCCCCAGAGTCTCATAGGGTACCAGGCTCCTCCCAACCAGTAGCCCATTCACTGCCCCCGGGCCTACCGCACACTTAGGGGCTGTAACTTGAGCCCTACAGTCATCTGCCTCCATGCACTTACCCAGAGCCGCGCCGCTCTGGCTGCAATTACTCAGAGCAATGCTGCCCTTATTGCACTTCCTCCTTCCCTCCCCCTGGCACTGCTCCTCTCCATTCCCCCTGCACTTTGTATTACCTCACTTGCAAGATCTGAATGACACAAGGCCTAGTAAGATCATTTATTTTGTCCTCCCTCAGTTTTCTCTCCCTTGTCTTGTCGTGCCTAGAAACACTTGTGTACAGGCGCGTTATAAATAACTTATATCACAGAATGGACTAGTGGGTAGAGCGGTGGAATGTATAGAGCAGACGAGTACATAAGAACGAATGAGAGGTGCGTAAAAGCGGGTGAGTGCGTAAAGTGAGTGGATGGAATGGTTCGGAGTGCGTGGAATGGTTCGGAGTGCGTGGACTGGTTCAGAATGCGTGGAATGGTTCAGAATGCGTGGAATGGTTCAGAATGTGTGGAATGGTTTGGACTGCGTGGAATGGTTCAGAGTACGTGGAATCGTGCAGAGTGCGTAGAATGGTTCGGAGTGCGTAGATGGTTCAGAATGCGTGGAATGGTTTCGGAGTGCGTGGATCGGTTCGGAGTGCGTGGATCGGTTCGGAGTGCATGGAATGGTTCGGAGTGCGTGGAATGGTTTTGGAGTGCGTGGAATGGTTTTGGAGTGCGTGGAATGGTTTTGGAGTGCGTGGAGTGGTTTTGGAGTATGTGGAGTGGTTTCGGAGTGCGTGGAAGGTTTCGGAGTGCGTTGAGCGGACTGGAATGCACGGAGCGAACTGGAATGCACGGAGCAGACTGGACCGCACAGAGCGGACTGGAGTGCATGGAAGTGCGCGACATACATGAATGGTTTGGAATGCATGTAACGTTTGAAAGAGCATGTAAGCCATCTTATCACATCACCATGCTTACTCTTCTCCTTAAACCACCATTCAACTAGAACACAGTGATACTATGACACCATTTGGTATAGCTGTTCTCATACCAACATCTTCCTCATACTCCACATCACCCTAACTAATCACTGCTGGTTTCACCCCCCCCCCCCCCAGCCAGGTGTTCTCCTCAGGCCTAATGCAGCCAGAACCGGTCTAAATAAAACCTACCAGAACGAACACATACCCCTGATCTCTCAACCACCACACCTACCGCTATGAAGCAGCTATTACACGAATGCCACACCAGCTGCACACATATCCGGTGCTCACAAGCACCTTTGACTCTCTCTACTGACTTGAACTTCGGTTCCCGAGGGCGTTCAACCTACCAGTGCCTTCAGACCATACCAATGGTACATAAGGCGCTATATAATGCAAAGTAACATAACATAACATATCAAGACGGCAAAGGAGCAGAAGGCGACAAGAATGGAGGATGGCAGAGGTATTAGTAAAAGCTGGTTGAAGAAATAAGCCTTGGTGGGGAAAGGGACATTTTGTGGAGGAAATTAGATCTGGAGGAGGAGAGGTGAGTAATAGGTGGTTGGAGGATAAGACTTGGAGGAGGCGATGACATCTGGTAGACCAGTTAATGAGGTCAGTTCTGGGATAGGAGGTGCGAATAAGAGGTTTTTCGATGTCTAAGACTTGGGGGGAGGAAGGCAAATCTAGTGGAGGAGGTGATCATTTGAAGAGGAGAGGCAGACGGCAGTGTAATAAATTGTATGTGGAGGAGGAACTGAGATGGTGAGACCAGAAGAAAGGAAAGAGGGTGGTTTGAATATAGTGGGGAAGGAAGAGGGACTTCAAGCATAACGAGGAGGAAAGTGGCAATACCAGAGATGGGGAATGAGACAGAACCCATCAAGACATTATGGGAGAGTTACGTAGAGGAGATGGGAAGACATGGAGAATGGTGGGTGCTAACAGGGCAAGTTCCAGGGCCTAGCCAGCCAGAGGTATGCAGGTTCTGGAGGGTTCGGGGGCTAGGCAGGCTCAGACTGAGTACTGACAGTTTGGAGAGGTAAAAGGAATAAGGGCTCCCTGATTTATATTCTCCCACTCTTCCTCCCTCCTCTGCCCATCAATAGGTAATGGGGGAAATACTGGACTTGAGGGTTCTGTTTCAGCCCATGGCTGTTTGTCCGAGTCGTAGAGCTAGAGAAGAGGGCCTACAGGTTCTGCCAGGGAAGGCAGATGTGATGCAGCAAAGTGGGGAGCGTGGAGATATGGCAGAGCCCTACTGTCCTCATGGAGCAGATAGTGGTTTATTGGATGATGGCTGTGGGCACCTGTGGGCTGGCCACCATTTGGGAGTGGGGCGTTTGTACCTGGCAATGGGTGAATCTGTCCCTGAGAGGAGGAGAGCGCACCCCGGGACTCTCCCAGGATTTGGGTCTCACTTCTAGGCAACGGTCATCATGCATCATGTATTTAGCCTCTGCTCTGGGGAGCCTACCACTCTTGTTCATTGTGCTGTGCATGGTATTTGAGGCTTACATATGAATGGGGGTGCAGTGCTTTTCGACTTCGGCCATCCCCATGGTTATCCTTCAAGATGCCACTGTTTGATAATCCTTTTGCACCATGATGGCTGCTTCTTGTCTGGACTTTCCCTCGATGGGGATGAGGTAGGAGAGGGACCCGAGCGATCATAGACACACATTTTATAGTTCTTTTTGTGGAAAAGACAGAGAGTGCTGTAGTGATTCGGAAATACAAGGTTGGGGGTACTATAACCTCTTTCTTGGCTTGGCTTGATGCACACTGTCATACCTACGGATTGGGTGTGGTGCACAAGTAACAGGTATACTTTATCGGGAGAAAAGAAACCAAGATGATTCTCAGAAAAGTTACAGCAGCCGTTTTGTATACTTTTTCGTCGAATTCGTTCAGGGATATAAACCAGAATTGTTTTCATTGTATAACAACTTTAACAACATTCTTTGAGCCATAAGACATACGGCAAAGGACTTGGATGTGATGCTGCTTTGGATATACGAACGTGGTCTATTTGTGAAGTACCTTGCATTGTTTCTAGACTAATGTGCCTTACATGGAATCTTAATTGGGAATTGTTGGATTACGACTTGCCTTGAGGACGACCCAGAGGGGGTCGAAACACGTGTCAGCTGTACAGACTGTGCCAATGGAACAATTAAAACAGCCTCTATCTTAATCTGCCCGCCTCTACTCTCTGCCCTTTGCAACTCATCCAGAACAGGACTGCTAGACTTGTCCTTGGCCTCAAGCCCAGGGACCGTATCTCTCCAGGACTGAAATCACTACACTGGCTCCCAGTGACTGCGAGGATCAAGTTCAAAACCCTCTGCATTGTCCACAAGGCCGTCTGGGGCCATGGGCCAAAATACCTTCAACTCTCTTCCTAAATATCTTCCTTCTCGAGCTCTTCGCTCATCCGCCTCCAACTCCCTCAGGGTCAGCCGCTTCTCCAAACAACAAGTTGGGGGCAGATCTCTTTCCACTGCGGGGGCCTCCCTCTGGAACAGCCTTCCTACCTCCCTGAAACTTGAGGAGAACCACCTCCGGTTCCGGAAGCACCTCAAAACCTTCCTCTTTGCCTCCGCTTTCTCTCCCACTCTCCCCTGCTAATACTACTGAAACTGCACTGAATCTGCAACTGGGCCATTCACCGTTCTCGGCCCAGCCACTCTCCCCTGCACTGCCTCCACGACAACCCCTGCACTACGGGACTGTGTCTGTATCCATACAGCCCCCCTTCCCAGCACTTGTCTGCACTTACCTCGCACTTGCCACCAGCTGGCCCTTGTTATTTATCCTGTATGCTGTATGCTAATAACCCTGTACTGCACTTTCCCCTCTCCCTTTCCCCCATGCACTTTTCCCTTCCCCTCTACCCTTGCACTTGCGCGATCTGAATGACACCTGGCCTAGTAAGATCGTTGTCTGTCTCCCCTTGTTCCCCCCCCTGCCTCGTCGCACCTTGAAACACTTGTGTATAGGCGCGTTACAAATGCCTTATCATATCTGAAAGCTTATACTTTGTTGCTAACCACATACAATTGGATGATGTTTCTTTCTTGAATTATTCACTTTAAATGCCTTCTCAGAATAATTAACAGAGTAGAGCGCTGACATCTAAGCCCCAGCCCCTTTCTTCCTCTTTTACACATATCTTAAGCCCTTACTGGTGGTCTATAGGTCTTTGGAGCACGTGGCCTCCCTTTAAAACATATCATTCTCATTTTTGGGCTTTAGCGCCTTCCCCTTTTTAGGATCGTACCCGTAGGTACTTTGTTTTTAAGTTACAGCAGCAACAGACTTGAGGGATAGGTAAATTAACCCCCTCTGTATCTATCACTCTGCCTGTCATCCACAATATTGTTGTGTTGACTCAGTTACTGAATACATAACTGTAATCCATTTAAAGCTTTCTGTTTTTTCCTCTGTGCGGCCCGGATGGTTTGCTCTTGTCACTGTCCCAGTGGCTTGCTGCTAGGGCGAAGATGCACTACATCCTCAGTGTTTTACCATATTGTACTGCATACCTCTCAACTGACATGCTTTTGGCGGGTGTCACCTGCTACGTATGCAGCGTTCTCACCTGCCAAACCCCTTACACGTCCATATAAGTCAATGGATTTCAAACGCCAAAAACAATATCGGGTGTTTTCACCCACCCTGGGTTGAGATTTATGGCATTGCTCTCTCCAAATGCTTACTTAGTGCTCGGGTTTTTGTTGGAGGCCTTGGTTCTCTATGGGCATCTGTGGGTCTGTATGGGTAGTAGTCAGTAGGACTGAGCATGTAGAATGAGGAGGATGGCATAGTTTGCGTGCTGTTCTCGGCAGCCTGGTGGGATAGCCAATATTAGCCAAAATTCGAATTATTGAAGGGGATCAGGTTCAGGGTGGCTGGGTTTAACACAAACTTACATTGGAGGCTTGTGGGAGAAATATAAGAGGTTGAGAGATCACAGGGGGAGCGAGGTGAGACTGGGAGCAGAATCACAGAAACTACCCGCACAAAATGTCTGCTTCTGATCTTGCTATTTGGGTGGGCACGGACAGTGGTCTTGTTCCCTGGTTGGCGTTTGCATGGGTCTTGTAACTGTCTGATGCCCACAGTGAACATATTCTGAAATATGCAAGTAGTAGGCCCAGGATATTGTATATTCTTCTATTCTAAGTGCGACACAACTTTGCTGCATTTCACAGAGGTACATGAGTCTTTATTGTATAGTCTTTTATACGAAGCACACGTGTGAGACACGAGTCATGAGTGGAGTTACAAGAATGGGCGCCTATGTGGCACTGGAGGCCCAGCAGATGAGGGATAGCCTGCGGCTTCCATGGGTTTGGAGAGAGAAGAGCATTTGATGATGGGTGGTTGGAGAGTGATATATGATCTCGGAAGAGCGAGTAGGGATCGTCTGAAGAGGACCTGTACATCAGGGCCTTGGATGCTTTGGAGAGTGAGGTGGTAGCTGACATTGCACTGGTTTGGCCTAGCTGTCTTTTGGATAAGGTGTCTGCTAAGTTAAAATAGGGAGAAACAGGTAACATTTGTCTTCGGTTCTTGCCTTGCCAGATGGGTCGGGAAGAAGTGTTTACTGTATTTGGCTGCAGCGGTTAAGGCTCGGATTTCTATCTGCCAAATCTCACCCACCCTGGATCCTGGTACAACGCAGCTCATAAGGTAGGCGAGCTATAATTATTGTTTTTGCTCCAAATGTTTATGAATCTTGGTCGCTGTACATGATTCATATTGCACTGTTTGAATTGCAGTGATATAGATTGTATTGCACACCACCATATCTGCTTTGCATGTTTTCTTCCACACTTTAAGCTGTATTCAATTGCTGTTGGAGTGCCCCTCGTGCACATATTTCATAATTAAGCTGGGCTTTATGTTCAGTAATGGCTTCTGACCAATGTGACTTAAAACAAAAAATGGTGACTTATTTGGAACTAAACGTGGAGCAAGACATTTCGCTCAGCTCATTCCCAGACCTGTACACATACGTGGGTCGCCCCAAATGCTCCCTCAGGGGTTTATACTAATATGATTCTTGGTTGAAACCCTCATTGTGACTCCGGGGCTAGGGGTGGGTCAGTGACCACGATTACTGACTCTCCTGATGTAACCGAGGTTACCTGGAATACCCAAAACTCAGTCAATATTGCAGCAGTGAATAAGGAGGATGCATTGGAAGCCTTGTGTGCAGAAATATCAATGATGGAGAAATCTCCCCCCTGCGTCTAAGCCATTTAACATTGTGAGGTCTAACTTAGGGGTGGGGGTAAAACCCACCAGGCAACCCACGTTTTCCTCTTGTTCCGAAACTCAGGTGACGTCGGTACAAGACGTCTGTATGAAAATACCTGCTCAAGCACGAAAAATTATTAGAGATCAGGCCGATGGTACGAGGCGTACAGTAACTCTAAAAGGCCCTATGGACAGGTGGACCATCTCTAAGAGTGATCTTTTGTCATGCAATTCCCCAGGCGGTTGGCCTTGATACAGAAACTGGCAGGAAAACCCCTGTGGTAACAATGGGTAGTTATTTTGATCAACTCCCCCCTATCAGGTTGGGATTGGGTACCCGGAATACACCTAAAGTCACTTCTGGGCCACACTCGTATATAAATGGAGGGGGCTCCTCATCCCACGCTAGTGGAAGATCTAGGGGAGTTAAGTTTTTGAGTGATATGTAGTGCCCGGGGGTAAGTGTCCCTATGTTATGAGGCCCCTACAGCATAACCACTGGTAATAGGTTGCTGGGTCCTATTAGGGCCGGATGTTCAGTGAAACGTGAGGAGAAGCAGCCAATGGAACAAAGCCCATTTTTGAATAGATCTACTCTACTTCGACTCTGTGCTCCCACAACAATGCTATCCACGATCTCCACCACTGATATGGCCCAACTGGAATTACCTAAATGGGGTAGCTCGACCAATTGGGTCTTGATACGCTTTGCTTCTACATATACAGTTTCTTTATTGTGTGCAAATGCTGATGTTTTGTTTGCTCTAGGGCTGAAATTAACTATTTGTCATGAGTTACTGTCCCTGACCAGGTCCCCGACCCTTATAGGGAGGGCCCACACACTAAGGGGAAAGATAGCCACCACGATTATAGGGTTTTCAATAAATATGGTGGCACTTTTTCGCCTTATGTATCCCCTGTGCATCCTCTACCAGGCATTGAAGCAGTTCATTGAGTGATGAGGCCCCAGGAAAGGGCTGCCCTGGAGGAAAGCTAGATAGGGACAGACTGGCCCTCATTAGGACCCTGGTATTAACCAATGGCGCTATTAGCGCCATGGTTAACGCCGGTAACTTACCGAATCCGCCATGGTGAAATGGGGAATTACCACCCCATTCCAAGGTTGGCGGGGCGGTAATTCCCAATTTACCATTGGCCCTTCCCCATTCCCATTTTTGCCCCATAGGGCTCAATGGGAATGGGGAAGGCGGTAATTACAGTACCGCAAATTGCGGTACTGTAATTACCTTCAAGGTCCCTTTGCGGGTCCCTACCTTAACGGCTGGTACAGACCAGCCGTTAAGGTTGGGAGCCGCAAAGGGACCTCGTAGTAAGGCGTTAAGGGGTTAACGGCACCGCAACCTTTTACGGGGCCGTTAACCCCTTAACGCCTGGGTCATAATGAGGCCAACTGACCCCTAAAGATTGCAAGCTGGAACACCAGAAGTTTAGCCACTTACTGGCGGTGGAGGGGACTGGTAAAATCCTGGGTGACTATGACATTTTTTCCGCTGTAGGAAACCTGGTTGGATTGTCCACTGATGGTAAATGGTTTCCACCTGTACCAAGTTTTTGAAATAAAGGCCCCAGGGTACGCCCCTTTGGGGGTCTTCTAATGGAGGCAGCCACAAAATATGCTCTCGTTGCGTGTCTCCAGTGACAGGTGGGGACAATGTGTTGGCTGTTGACTTGTGGTCGGACACTATCGGAATGAAGTGGAAGATGCTACTCATAAACATATATTCCCCGCCGGGTTTGGGCAATATGGGAAAGATGTTTGAGCAGCTAGAAGAGGCCTTAGCTATGGTTAGTGGGCGCCTCGCTGATTATTTTGTTTTGTTGAGAGAAGATTTTAATGCCAAATGTATAGATGAATCATCTTGTGACACATGTAGAAATGTGGTTAATCAGTGTACTATGCTGCAAGGTAAAAGTAATGAAAAGGGCGAGCAGTGGATCAAGTTGCTGAGAACCTGGGACTTGGTTATGGAAAATGGCCAGTCCAGGGGTGATATACCAGGAAATTATAGGTGGACTGGGAATAATAGCCAGTCGATTTTGGATTATTATTTTGCGAATAAAGCATGCCTTATGGCCGTTACTGAATTTAGGGTGATCCTTAATGATAGTAGTGATCATAATATATTGGCCCTTAACCTCCATACTTCCCCCACTCCATACCTCCCCCACCTTAGGTCCGCCAAGGTCGGCATGACCAGGTAATTGCCCATTCCATGGACCCGGTAAAAATTAATTACCGGCGGCAGCCCTGCCCTTAATAACAGCAGCATGTGAGGTGTTAGTCCTGTACCTGAGCAAAGGTAGGGTACACAGTGCGCTGACTGCATTAGGCCCCTGCAACGAGTATCTGGACATATCAAGTAAGTTTGCTGCCTGGTCACTACTCTTCCTCTCAAGCTCCTTATTAAGAGAGCAGTTACATCACTGCCTGTGAATGCGCGCCGTGCAGTTTCAACAACTCCATCTTTCTTACAGGAGCCACACTGGGCCCACGCTGCTTATTACACAATAGCACACAGAGACCACTTATTACTGTGATTTGTGCAACCTTGTGCAATAGGCGCGCTTTCATTCACTCACTAGTCTCTCAATAAAATTGCCAGATACACACGCCACCTGAAAGATGCCCGTGAAGTGTATTGTGCTCCCTGCCTCCTCATACAATTATGACGTTCTATCGCAATATGTGTTACGTAGTTACTATATAACTGTCGGTGCTCAAACATGTTTATACATTAACAGTTGTTAATCCTCATCATCATTTACTGATATGTTTATGCACTCGGCGAGGAAGTGGGGAGGGGGGGAGTTTTACGAATATTTCCCCCTGCCCCCACAGCCCACTCCCAGGATTGTAATCCTAGACTCTTAAAGCATTTGTCTGGGTCAGCCGCCGAGTGTGGTGAAATAGGGGGTAGGGGGGCAGTGGAAATAAAAACAGTCGGCACTCGGCAGAAGATGCTTTGAAACGCGGGCAGACTGCAAGGAAAAGCAGTCTATGCCCGCTTTTTGTTTTATACACTGCTTATGTTTTTACGGTTTGCCAATAAGAGTACCAAGGCACACAGAGAATGTGCACAGGATTACACATACTATGGGTTAATGTGCACAGGATCACACATACTATGGGCTAAGTGTGAAAGCCGAGGTTACAGACTTGATCAGCAGTTGGGTCACTTGGTTGGTAACATCTCCTTCTGGGAACAGTTCCATGGTTTCATGACTTCCATAGTGTGTGGTGGTGGCCTACTTCGTTGTGCTTTGAGGAACAGCATTTGTTATTTTTTTGTGGGTCCAGGTGGGTGGATGTATGAGCAGCTGGTACTAGGATTGGGTGGTTGGTTCGTCTTTTGGTATGGTGAGGAAGTGGGCATTTCATAAATTAATTCTGTAAGTAGCCATCTTCTCGGACCCCAGGCCCCACTTTAGCAACAGCAATGCAGTCTAGAGGCCAACACAACTGTCAGCACCAACTTCTAATACAGTTGTAGTACCCTTTTTTATCTCTTCAACCTCCTCACCTGTGGAGTCGTAATCCTCCTCAACTGGGCTGAGCGCTCGATGTGCCGTGTAGTCCTTTTCCTTTTTTCGAGGCTGAGCGTGTCTCCCACAAGAGGAAGCCACAGTGAGAGCGTGTAAATGCGCCCTGACCGTGTCCCCCTCCCGGGAGGGACAAAAAGGGGGAAAAAAGCCAGAATAGGCAAAAAACCCCTTGAACCGGCAGGTATCCTGATGGCAGCTGGGCGTGTAAGCAGATGATCAATGGGAGAAGGCAGCAACAGGACCCTCCAGGATAAGTAAACTCGAGCAAAACACCAGAAGAGAAAGTAAACAAACTAAAGGCAGAAAGCCGGGCACGAAGGAGTGAAAGTACGGAGGAGGGAGAGAACAGAAGGCGGGGACCGGAGAAGGACCGGGAAGAGAAAGTAAGGTGCAAGAGGGAAGGCTCGAGGAGCAAGAGGAAAAACAGCGTTTAGCAAGACCGCGGCAGCGAGGAAAAGCAGCTGACCGTGGAAGGTTGCAACGCGCTGGACCCAGGGAGAGGAGTGGTTAAATAACGCTACGGTCACCCTAGCGGAAAAAAGACTAGACCGCTTAGTGAACGTAGCGTCAAGCGTGACGGAAATCAGGAAGCCCGTAAGCGGCAGCAGGGCCAAAGACCCCAGGTGAGAAAGCGGCGCATGACAGTATGCCCCCCGCTAAGGCCCAGGCCACCCGGTTTACCGGGATGTAAACGGGGAAACTTCCGGAGAAGGACAGGAGCGTGGATGTGTGTTTTAGGTTCCCAAGAGTCCTCAGCATGGGAAAAACCCTTCCAATGCACCAGGTATTCCAGGCACCCTTTGCGGTACCTGGAGTCCAGTAACCTGGATACTTCATACTCAGGTGTGTCAGGTGAGTGAGAGAGAGTGGGGAAAGGACGAGCCCTTAGTGACTGTTCGGCACCCTTCAAAAGTGATGCGTGAAACACTGGGTGAATTTGCCTAAGCGAATGTGGCAGCTTTAGGCGGAAGGCCACTGGATTGATCTTGGCAATAATGGGATAGGGACCAATAAACCTGGGGGACAGCTTAGACGGCCGAGACCATCTAGGAAGGTATTTGGTGGATAACCACACCTTGGAGCCCACCTCCCAATCAAGTACTACCTGCCGGTGCCTGTCGGCTTGCTTCTTGTATGCCTGGAGGCTATCTCTGAGGTTCAACTTAGCTTTGTCCTGGATGTCCCTTATACGGATTAGTACCTCCTCTACCGCCGGAAGTGCAGGTTTGCAGGAAAAATGGGGAATGATGGCTCGGGGATGAAATCCATATGAACAATAGAAGGGAGACATTTTGCTTGCGGAGTGACTGGCATTATTATATGCGAATTCCGCCAGCGGCAGCATATCCACCCAGTTGTCTTGTTCCAAATTGGTGTAGCTGCGCAAATATTGTTCCAAGGTGGCGTTTAACCGCTCTGTCTGCCCATTGGTGTGGGGATGATATCCTGATGACAATGCGCGCTGAATATTAAGAGCGGCGCATAAGGACTTCCAGAATTTGGAGATGTATTGGCTCCCTCGGTCTGATACAATCTTGTCTGGGAGACCATGGAGTCGAAACACATCTTTAATGAAAACCAATACCATACCATCAGCAGTTGGTATACCAGGGAGTGGAGAGAAATGAGCCATCTTGGTGAGGGAATCGATGGTCACCATTATGCATGAACATCCTTGAGACAAAGATAAGTCCACAATGAAATCAGTAGATATATGACTCCACGGACGTTCCGGGATGGAATCTTGTTGCAGCAGACCTATGGGTTTCTTTGTGTTGTTTTTACTCTGACAGCAGACTCTGCAGGACCTGACGTAACGTTTAACGTCTTCAGACAAACTTGGCCAATAAAAGGCTCTACTAATCAGGTCCAAGGTACTCGCCTGTCCCCTATGGCCTGCAGTCTTGTGATCATGGCACCAGGACAATATGTCTTTCTGAAGAGGTTTGGATGGTACCCAGATCCTCTGATTCTTCAGGAACAAACCATCCTTTTGAATCATGCAGCGGGGTTCTGGATGTAAGGAGACGGCTTCTTTTATCCGTTGAAACAAGGAGGAGATAGTGGCAACAATGCGGTTCCTGGGAAACAACTTCTCCGGGCAGGATGAGGCAACATGGGAGGAGAAAGACTTCCTGGACAGGGCATCTGCCAAAGTATTTTGGCTTCCAGGAATATAAGTGATGGTAAAGTCATATTGTGAGAAGAAATGCGCCCATCGGGCTTGTCTGGAATTGATGCACTCCATTGACTGTAGAACTTGTAAATTCTTATGGTCGGTCCGGATTACAAAAGGGTGGCTGCACCCCTGTAGGAGGTGTCTCCAGACTTCACAGGCTCTTTTCATGGCCAGAAGTTCACGTTCAATTACGGAATAATTCCGTTGACTAGTAGTGAGAGTTTTTGACAGATAAGCTATTGGGTGTTCCGCGTTGTCATGCTCTTGTAGTAGAACAGCTCCTATAGCTGCGGCAGAGGCATCTGTCTCAACGATAAAAGGTTTGTTTTGGTCCGGCTGGCATAGGATGGGAGCGCTGCAGAAGCTCTTCTTCAAAAGTTGAAAGCTCTCTTCAGCCTGAGGGCTCCAGATGAAAGGCCCAGATGTCTTCTTTAACAAGTTGGTAATCGGTAGAACAGTGTTGGAAAAACCTGGCACGAAACGCCTATAGAAATTAGCCAGGCCAAGGAATCTCTGAACCTCTTTGACTGAGGAAGGAGCCTGCCAATGGAGAATAGCCTCGACCTTCTTTGGATCCATTTGTACTCCTTGTGGTGAGAGGATAAACCCCAAGTAAGGGACCGAAGATGCCCCAAATTCACACTTTTCACGTTTGGCCAATAAATTATGTTTCTTAAGGCGCTCCAGAACCTCTGTGAGATGCAGCAGATGCTCCGACATAGACTGTGAAAAAACAAGTATGTCGTCAAGGTAAACTACTACTGAAATAAACAATAAATCTGAGAATATTCGGTCTATGAACCTTTGAAAAATTGCTGGAGCATTGACCAGTCCGAAGGGCATTACGTAGTATTCGTACAGGCCAAATGGTGTCCTGAAGGCCGTCTTCCATTCATCTCCTGGACTTACTCTGAGTAAGTGATATGCATTGCGCAGATCCAATTTGGAGAAAACTGTCGCTCCCTGTACCGATTCCAAAATGTCAGGAATGAGGGGCATGGGATATCTGTCCTTGCGAGTTACCTTATTGAGTCCCCTGTAGTCGATGCATGGCCTGAGGTCCTTAGAATCCCTCTTTGGGATAAAAAACAAGGGAGCACCCGCCGGGGACTTAGAGGGTCTGATGAGACCGTTACATAAGTTGTCATCTAAATACTTTCGTAAAGCGTCCTTTTCAGTCTTGGATAAGGCAAACATTCTGCCAAATGGCACCAGGGATTTGGGTATCAGCTCAATGGAGCAGTCCTCCGGTCTGTGGGGTGGTAATGCCATGGGGGCGGATTCAGCAAACATCATAGGGTATTCTTCCAATACCTTGTCAATGGAATGCACCCCTATACTCGTGGGGAGAACAGTGGGAGATATTTTTACCTCCTGGTAATGTGCTTCTTGAAAGCAGTGTGTCTGGCAATAACTGGAATTAAAATGCAAACAATTAGACTTCCAGTCGACATGGGGATTATGTTGTCGCAGCCAGGTAATCCCCAAGATTAGGGGAAAATGGGCTGCTCGAATGATGTCAAAAGTAATGATTTCTGAATGCTGAAAAATAGTTAGAGGAAGGGGTTCGGTCGTCTGAACGATGAGTCCTGAGCTCAAAGGTGTACCGTCCTGAGCTCAAAGGTGTACCATCTACTCCTTCTACCTTCTGGCCGTGTCCGCGATCTATCCTTGAAGCACCTACTTTGTCAACCCAAAGGGTGTCCGCGAAGTTCCCTGCAGCACCACAATCCAAGAGAGCCAGCGTCTCTACAGGGCTGCCATGGATAGTAACCTTAACCGTTATAACCATCAGGCGGGAATCTTCTGAAGGGTTCAAGGAATCAATAGACATAGTAACGTAGGGACTGGAAGACTGCCCTCGATAACCCGTCCCAATTAGGCTCGAGGGTTTGCGTTTTCCGCCGGTTTCTTGGTTAGTTCAGTACAATTATGCACCGTGTGGCGATCAGAGGCACAATAGGCACATAGGCCCTGTTCCCTTCTCCTCCTTCTTTCTTCAGGCGTTAGGGAACGGCGAGTAGCGCCGATTTGCATGGGCTCATTGTGAGGTTTGAGCGCTGCTGAAGGTGGTGAGGAGGTCCTTGAAAAGGAGGTACGTGTCTTTCTTCTTTCTTGGCGTCTTTCTTGCATCCTGAACTCCATCTGAAGGGCGGCCGTCATCAGATCCTGCAGGGAAGTAGGACGAGGAAAGTGAGCCATTTCATCTTTTAATTCTTCCCTAAGGCCTCGGCGGAATAGAATAAATTGGGACTGCTCAGACCAACCCGTCTCCATGGCCAATCTCTTAAAGGAGGAGATATAAGACAGCACATCAACTTGTCCTTGACGAATGTCCATCAAGTCTTCTCCAGCTGCCATTGAAATTTCGGGTCTTTCAAAGGTTTGTTTGACAAAATCAACAAAGGCATCGAAATTCTGAAGGACAGGGTCATTTCCGGTGACTAGGTGGGTGGCCCAAGCAAGAGCGTTCCCTGTCATATTGGACACCAGAAATCCAACCTTGGCATGATCAGAGCGGTAGGTGCGGGTTCTGAAGGAAAAATACACCCTGCAGGCGTCAAGAAATTCTTTTAGGGTTTTGGGGGAACCATCGTACTTCCCCGAAGACAAAGGCATAGGAGGCAGGTCTGTGTTGGGGGGCTCCCTCACTGCCACCATTTGTTTTAACAGGTTGTTTTCGGTTTTCATATTTTGCATTTCTAGAGAGAGGCTTTGTACTGCAGCAATTAGTTCCTGTACTTGCTCAGGAGTTGCCATGGTTGTTGTTTGTAGGCTTTGCAAACTGTCAGCACCAACTTCTAATACAGTTGTAGTACCCTTTTTTATCTCTTCAACCTCCTCACCTGTGGAGTCGTAATCCTCCTGAACTGGGCTGAGCACTCGATGTGCCGTGTAGTCCTTTTCCTTTTTTCGAGGCTGAGCGTGTCTCCCACAAGAGGAAGCCACAGTGAGAGCGTGTAAATGCGCCCTGACCGTGTCCCCCTCCCGGGAGGGACAAAAAGGGGGAAAAAAGCCAGAATAGGCAAAAAACCCCTTGAACCGGCAGGTATCCTGATGGCAGCTGGGCGTGTAAGCAGATGATCAATGGGAGAAGGCAGCAACAGGACCCTCCAGGATAAGTAAACTCGAGCAAAACACCAGAAGAGAAAGTAAACAAACTAAAGGCAGAAAGCCGGGCACGAAGGAGTGAAAGTACGGAGGAGGGAGAGAACAGAAGGCGGGGACCGGAGAAGGACCGGGAAGAGAAAGTAAGGTGCAAGAGGGAAGGCTCGAGGAGCAAGAGGAAAAACAGCGTGTAGCAAGACCGTGCCAGCGAGGAAAAGCAGCTGACCGTGGAAGGTTGCAACGCGCTGGACCCAGGGAGAGGAGTGGTTAAATAACGCTACGGTCACCCTAGCGGAAAAAAGACTAGACCGCTTAGTGAACGTAGCGTCAAGCGTGACGGAAATCAGGAAGCCCGTAAGCGGCAGCGGGGCCAAAGACCCCAGGTGAGAGAGCGGCGCATGACAACAACAAATAGGTAAAAATCATAATCTATGGGCCTCATTACGACCCAGGCGTTAAGGGGTTAACAGCGCCGTAAAAGGTTGCGGTGCCGTTAACCCCTTAACGCCTTACTACGATGTCCCTTTCTCGGCTCCCGACCTTAACGGCTAGTCTGTACCAGCCGTTAAGGTAGGGACCCGCAAAGGGACCTTGAAGGTAATTATTGTACTGCAATTTGCGGCACCGTAATTACCGCCTTCCCCATTCCCATTGAGCCCTATGGGGCAAAAATGGGAATGGGGAAGGGCCAATGGTAAATGGGGAATTACTGCCCCGCCAACCTTGGAATGGGGTGGTAATTCCCCATTTCAACATGGCAGATTTGGTAAGTTACCGGTGTTAACCATGGCGCTAATAGCTTCTCCCATCCTAGTTGTGTTGCTCTGCCTTTTGAGGGAGGGCTACTACAAACTGGATGATGATGGCTTACTGGAATGCTTACGGGAATGCAACCGAAAGGCTTAAATCTCCTTCTTACTTGACTTTAGTATATGCAGTACATGCTAGCCAATGATTCCACTGTTCTCGCTCTGCGCCCCCACGCCATTGCACCAAGTTAGCGACTACATGCAAATGGGGTCATACAACTGCCAGTGATGTGACTTCCTGTATTTGGGCACACCCCACCCCCATTCCCCGCCCATGGGAAAATCATAAATCGGCTACCCTGGGTTAGAGTTGGTGGTGATGCGTACGTGTATGCAGGCACGGAATGGTGTGTGTGTGCAGTGACTAGTTGTGGCTCGTCAAGAGACTCTGTGGTAAAGTCAGTGGTGATGCATGGGTAAATGCAGCCACAGTAGTTTGTGTTGGTGTAAGGACCAGTGTTTGAACTGGGTCAGAGACTCTGCAGAGTTGTGAGGTGTAGTGACCAGTGATGTCCTGGTCGGGAAACTCTGCAGAGCTGTAGTGTGTAGTGACCAGTGGAGACTGGTTGAGTGACTCTGGTGTACAGTTGCTGGTGATGCAGGTGGGTTTGTATCCCATTTAGGATTAATGTTATTGTTCGACTTTTGTTCGACATTAGTTTGGTTCATTCGCTGGTATGTATTGGTTTTTATTAGGCATTGTGAGGTGATGAACTCTTGAACGTTTTGAACCTTGAATTGTGCTGATATGCTTGTGATCTAAAAATGTAAAATGTTGTCCTCCCAACTATGATTTTGTGTATACATATACAGGTGTATGAAAGTATATGTATACTTGTGTCTATATTTGTACATGTATTTGTGTATCTGTACTTGTATTTGAAAGTATTTTATCCTGACAAATGTGTTGTGTTTGTAAAAGTTCTTTGAACTGTACACAAATAAATAAATAAATCAGCTAAACGGTTTAACCCAGTTCTCAGTAGATGCCGTTTTTTTATATGTCTTGTGGCCTACTATTACCTGTGCACAGTATTGAACCACACACACAATGTCAGGTGTTGCCATATTCAAGCTTTATAATTCCAGTTGCATTTGACCCTGATCATTAAGGCAACAATCTATGTAATTCTTAACTTGAACTATGAACAAGTGTGCATCATTTACCTTGCATCTGGGTGCCAGGCTTAATACCATTTATTACACCTATTCCATTGCACTGCTTGTGTTGCCATCAGCACCCACCTTTTTCACACCCTGATCTTGAACAGGGTCATTTTGGCAATTGGCTTTGTGTCTCCAGAGCCATTTGGGAAGTAACATAAATAGCCATCCGATGTAGGCCTACATGTCCTTGTGAAAGTCTTCTCTCAAATCCTTTTGTAATATAGGGCGATGGTATAAACCTAGAATCCATAAGAAATGCAACAATTCTGTGGCTAATAACTTTTGAATTGTAGGATCAGCGCAACATTTAAAATGTGTAATTTTGGGCCAGGGCCCCCCACAACAGGAACATTTTGTACAAATCCATGTTACAGTTCAAAAGATATAAAGGGTAAAAAAAGAGTGTGTTTTTCTCTTTTTCATTCATCTTCCAATTGGGAAAACTTCCAAATTGTAATGAAACGCACAACATAAACCGCTGGACGGATATAGGCCAAATAAGGAACAAGACAGGCACAAAGCGCTCAAAGGAAATTCTTTGTTGGTTTGTCGTAAATCCGCCCAGCCGTTTGTTTTTAAATTTGGTATAGAGTGTGCTGCCTTTGTACCCAAAAAGTGAGTTATATCTCCCATAATGCTTTGCTGGTGCCAAGATTTCTCAGTTCTGAAAAACCGCCATTATAGAAATCTCTATTTGAATCTCGAATCTGCCTCATCAGAGTAACTGCTCTAAAATGATATATTTATTTTTATTTATTTCTTTACATTTGTAAAGCGCCCCAGCCCAAGGGCTTCAGGGCGCTGTTGCAACCGGTTATACTGAAAAATAGTGATGTCATTTGAGTTCGTAGTTGGCGGTCACATGCAGGGATAGACTTTTTGGAAGGGCCAGTAGGATGTCTCAGCTCTCAGTTCAGGCGTTAGGGAGTTCCAATGTTTAGCTGCGACTGATGGGAAACTGAAACCTGCTCCTCTTGACCTTTTTGTCTTAGGCATCTTTAGTCAGTTGGCATAAATTGTCCTTACTGGTCTGATGGACGTGGATCTTTTCAATCTTCTGCCATAAGTATTGTGGAGCAGTGTTGGAGAGGCATTTGTGCATGATGCAAAGAGATTTGTATATGATCCTTTCCCGAGGTAGCCAGCAGACTTTTTTCCTAGTGTCTGAGATATGGAGTAGTCATTACGAGCTGGGCGGTAAGGGGTTAACGGTACCGGTAATGGTGCCGGCGCCATTAACCCCTTACCGCCCTATTACGGGTCTGCTCGCGGGACCCGCAAAGGGTGCCTGGTAAAACCAGGTGCCCTTAACAGGTCCCGCTAGCAGACCAGGGAGCTAACAACGGGCTTGTTATTAACGGGCCCGTTGTTAGCTCCCTCCCCATTCCCATTCGAGCCCTACTGGGGCTCGAATGGAAATGGGGATGTACCGGGTCCGGGTTCCTCAAATGAGGAATTACCGGGTCCTCCAAGGTTGGAATGGCCCGGTAAGTCCTCATTTGAGGAATCCGGACCCGGTACACGGAAAGGAGGTAACCATGCCGCAAATTGCGACATGGTTACCTCCAACCTCGTAATGAGGCCCATGGTCTCTTTCGGATATATTCAGGGCTGCTTGTAGTTTATTTTGGATGACCTGGAGTTTCTCCACATTGTGTTGCGAAGTTCCGGCGAAGAGGACATTGCAATAGTCACGTCTTGCTCCGATGATTGCTCTTGCAATGGTTAGGCAGCTTGCTGGGGAGAGGAAGTGTCTGGCAGCGTTAATGAGTTTTGTTGTGTATGCGGCTGAGGAGGCGATTGCGTTCACTTGCTTGGTAAAGGTGAGGGTAGCATCCAGATGTACCCCTAGTGTTTTTACTGAAGTGGATATTGGTATTTGAAGACCATCAATGAGGAAGGAGGTAATTCACCACCAAGCTTTTTGAGCAAACTAGGTGAGCCCACAAGCAGAATATTTTGCCTTCTCGTCGTTCAGGCTTCAGGGCGCTGTTGCAACCGGTTATACTGAAAAATAGTGATGTCATTTGAGTTCGTAGTTGGCGGTCACATGCAGGGATAGACTTTTTGGAAGGGCCAGTAGGATGTCTCAGCTCTCAGTTCAGGCGTTAGGGAGTTCCAATGTTTAGCTGCGACTGATGGGAAACTGGAACCTGCTCCTCTTGACCTTTTTGTCTTAGGCATCTTTAGTCAGTTGGCATAAATTGTCCTTACTGGTCTGCTGGACGTGGATCTTTTCAATCTTCTGCCATAAGTATTGTGGAGCAGTGTTGGAGAGGCATTTGTGCATGATGCAAAGAGATTTGTATATGATCCTTTCCCGAGGTAGCCAGCAGACTTTTTTCCTAGTGTCTGAGATATGGAGTAGTCATTACGAGCTGGGCGGTAAGGGGTTAACGGTACCGGTAATGGTGCCGGCGCCATTAACCCCTTACCGCCCTATTACGGGTCTGCTCGCGGGACCCGCAAAGGGTGCCTGGTAAAACCAGGTGCCCTTAGCAGGTCCCGCTAGCAGACCAGGGAGCTAACAACGGGCTTGTTATTAACGGGCCCGTTGTTAGCTCCCTCCCCATTCCCATTCGAGCCCTACTGGGGCTCGAATGGAAATGGGGATGTACCGGGTCCGGGTTCCTCAAATGAGGAATTACCGGGTCCTCCAAGGTTGGAATGGCCCGGTAAGTCCTCATTTGAGGAATCTGGACCCGTTACACGGAAAGGAGGTAACCATGCCACAAATTGCGACATGGTTACCTCCAACCTCGTAATGAGGCCAATGGTCTCTTTCGGATATATTCAGGGCTGCTTGTAGTTTATTTTGGATGACCTGGAGTTTCTCCACATTGTGTTGCGAAGTTCCGGCGAAGAGGACATTGCAATAGTCACGTCTTGCTTCGATGATTGCTCTTGCAATGGTTAGGCAGCTTGCTGGGAAGAGGAAGTGTCTGGCAGCGTTAATGAGTTTTGTTGTGTATGCGGCTGAGGAGGCGATTGCGTTCACTTGCTTGGTAAAGGTGAGGGTAGCATCCAGATGTACCCCTAGTGTTTTTACTGAAGTGGATATTGGTATTTGAAGACCATCAATGAGGAAGGAGGTAATTCACCACCAAGCTTTTCGAGCAAACTAGGTGAGCCCACAAGCAGAATATTTTGCCTTCTCGTCGTTCAGGCGTAAGTGGTTCTTTGCCATCCAAGTTTGGACATTGTTGTAGATTCTGTTGATGTTTAGGGAGTCATTTGGGTGGGATCCGGATAGGGGGATGAGGATTTGGGTGTCGTCAGCGTAGTTAGTGTATGAGACATCCATAGAGTCTAGAAGGTCGAACATGGGCTTGGTGAAGATATTGTATAAGGAAGGGGAGACACAGGACCCTTGCGGGAACCCACAGGGTTGGGGCTAGGAAGTTCGCTATCTGTGTCTGAGAAGACTCTCATGGACTCTCATGGACTCTCATGGATCTGTTGGTTAGGAAGGAGTTAATCTATGGCATGGATTCCATTGAGAAGTTGGCAGATGAGTTGAGGTGGTGGCATAGCGTGTTATGTTCGAACATGTCGAAGGCCTCCGATAAGTCCAGGAGAAGGAGGAGGGCTAGTTTGCCTTCATCTTTAAGGGAGTGAAGTTGCATTATTAAGTCAAGAAGGGCCGATTCTGTGCCATGTCCTGGTTTGGCGTATTCCGAGGATATGGTGGGCTTCGAGGTAAGCTTGAATTTGTATGTATGTTGCCCTGTCTAGGATCTTGAGGAGAAACGGTACTGTGGTAATCAGGCGATAGTTGTTCGGGGAGAGTGGGTCGAGTGAGGATTTCTTTAGCAATGGGAGTACTCAAGATTCTTTTAGACTGTTTGGGACTAGGTTAGAGGAGAAGGAAGCATTGATGAATCTGGTTAAAAATGGGACTATAGTTTCAGAGCAATCTTTGCTGATCATGGCTGGGCATACATCCCCTTTGCACCTTGAGGGTTTAAGGGTTTTGAGTATTTTAGCTGTTTCGTCGTCAGTCACATTTCTGAATTTAAAGGTTGGAATGGAGTGATATGACCTTGTGGAGGTAGGCAAGTTAGTAAGGGTAGTTGCTGCTTGTTTCTTGGCAATTTTGCATTGAAGGTACATTATTTTGGCATGCATCGCGTCCTGGATACTACTGCACCTAGTTTCATCCTTGATGAAGGTACTAGTCGGGGCGGAGGGGTTTTCTATTTCTCTAAGTGTTTTAAAGAGCTCTTGTGAGTTGGAATTGGCGTTGGAAATCCTTAAATTGTATGCTGAGGTTTTAGCCTCAATGATGGCCTGTTTGAATTCATTGGCTAGGCTAATAAAGGTGGATCTGGTGCTGGTGGAGGGGTTTTTCTTCCATGTGCTTTCCGCTAGTCTCTTTTTAGAGCGTAAATCCAAAAAGTCAGAGGAGAACCAAGAGTTGATGTGACTTGTGGTTTTTCTTTGGAGGAGGGGGGCAACCACATTTACTGCGTTGGTGAGGGTGGTGGTGTACAGGTTGGCCAGGAGTTCTGGGTCAGGTGAGTCTGTGTGATCTGAGGCAAGGAGGATGAGGAGGGGTGCAGTGGTGTCTTTGGTAATGTTTTTAGTGCTTCGTTCTAGAATGGGTGGTAGATTCTTGGTGTTGGGAGATGAGTGTTTCAATAAGGGGAGAGAGAAGCATATGACATGGTGGTCGGACCAGGGGCAGGGGGCGTTAGACGTGATTGAGATTTGGCCGTTGAGGTCTGATATCCAATCCAAAGATCTACCTTTGATGTGAGTAGGTTTGCAGACTCTGGGGATCATTACGAGTTTGGAGGTAGCCATGGTGCTATTAGCACCATGGCTGCCTCCAAAGTTGTGTCCGGGTTCTCTGAATGGGGACTTACCGGGTCATTCCAACCTTGGAGGACCCGGTAAGTCCCCATTCAAAAAACCATTCCCCATTCCCATTCGAGCCCCCATAGGGCTCAATGGGAATGGGGAGGAAGCTAATAACGGGCCCGTAAATTATGGGCCCGTTATTAGCTCCCTGGTCCCTTAGCAGCTCCCGCTAAGGACGGCTGGTTTTACCAGCCGGCCTTAGTGGGACCTGCTAAGGGACCTCGGAATGCGGCGGTAAGGGGTTAACGGCACCAGCATCCTTACCGGTGCCGTTACCCCTTACCGCCGCACTCGTAATGAGGCCCACGGTGTGAAAAACCTAGGTCTGTCAGATCTTTTGTAAGTGCAGCTGCAGTTGAGTCGTGGGGTTCAAGGCGGCTTAGGCTGAGGTCTCCTAGGAGTACAATTCTAGAATTAGGTTTAATGTTGGTTCCGATAGAATGTAAAAGTTCTTCTTCGAAGGAGATGGGTTTGCCAGGTGGTCGGTGTATAATGTGGATGGTGATAGCGTCCGAATGGGAGGATATGAGTTTGAGAGAGAGAGAAGTTCACAATTCTTTACCACTGGGGAGTGGGAGTTTCGAATTCGGAAGGAATCTTTGTGGATGAGGGCAACGCTGCCACCCCTGGATTCAGTTCTATCCTGACTAAGTATGGTGAATCCCTCTGGAAGAGCCAAAGAAAGTGCAGGGGCAGAGGCATGATGGAGCCAGGTTTCGGAGATGACCAAGAGGTCTAATTTCTGGACGTGATGAGGTCATTTGTAAGTAGAATCGTTTTGAGGCTAAGGGAGCAAGTGGGCAGGCTAAGAAAGGATGATTTGTGAAGGTTTTCGGCCTGCAGATAGTATAGTTTAGTCTTTTTTAAAAACATGTTTCTGAGGTCTAGATTCATTTTCGCGTGACCAAAAAAGAGTACACACTTCCAAACTATAATATATTGAGATGTGGCAGTCATTGCGATGGCTAGTTAGGGAAAAGGAGTATTTTAATTTAAGAAGATATTTGTTTTTGTAATATAAAATAAAAGGGATTGTTTTCTAAATGTACTTAAAATGTGTGGGAAGGCGGTGTTATGGGGCTATTAGTGTTTTGGGGGGTGGTAGGTGTGCTTAAAAAGCTTATATTTCATTAATTAAATTGAAAAATAGTGTGCAATATAAGACTGAGTGAAGCCGATGCTTGTTTAGTATATCTTTTGTTTTGATTGGACAAGCTTTTCACGTGAAGGTCTCGGTTCGCTCCTGACATCAGCAGGGGAGATATCTTCATTATTGCACCTCCCTCTTCTTTGTCACAGTACCTAATTATTAATCCTACCTGAACCTATACATCCCTCTTCCTCATCCCAGTACACAATGGTAATCTTACGTTTACCCTCATAACAGTACCCCCTAACCCGCCTCATTCCTGCTTGTCACAATCCCCGTTTACCACCATGTCACTCTTCTTCGTCACAGTCCCCCACTACTACCACATCACTCTTCCTAATCGCAGGGTCCTTCTACCACCAACTCACTAGTCTTCATCACAGTACCCCACAACCACCAAGTCAATCTTCCTTGTCAGTCCCCCACTACCACCATGTCCCTCTTCCATGTCGCAGTACCCTCCTACTAGCAACTTACTCTTCCTGTCAAAGTCCCCCACTATAACCATCACACTCTTCCGTGTCACAGTTCTCCACTACCACCATGTCACTCTTCCACCTCAGAGCCCCCACTACCACCCGCCACTCTTCCTTGTCACAGTACCCCCACTATCAACATATCACTTTTCCTGTCACAGTACCCTACTATGACCATCACACTCTACCTCGTCACAGTTCCCCACTACTACCACTTCACTCTTCCTTATCACAGGGCCCCACTACCATCACATCACTCTTCCCCATCACAGTCCCCCACTATCACCATCTCACTCTTCCTGTCAAAGTACCTCACTATGACCATCACACTCTATCTCATCACAGTCCCCCACTACCACCATGTCGCTCTTTCTCTTCAGAGTGCCCCACTACCACCGCGTCACTCTTCCTTGTTATAGTTCCCCCACTATCACCATTGCACTCTTTCTGTCACAGTACCCCACTATGACCATCACACGCTTCCTCGTCACAGTACCCCATTACCACCATTTATTTATTTTATTTTATTTATTGCTTGCTTGTTAGGCGCTTATACAATAAGAATATACAGTTTCAAAGCGCCCACAGGGCAGGGAGGGAGGGTACATTACAACAAAACATTAAGAGCTGTGGGGGAGGAGGAAGAGGGACAAACCTACTATGCCTTATGAGTATTCAGAATGTGCAAGTGCAGAAAGGAAGAGGGAAGAGGGGGTAAGTGCTGGGGAGTCCGAGCTTGTGGGAGAGCCATGGAGGAAGTGCTAGGAATTTTGAGTGCTACACGGCCAGGCCGCGGGAGGTGTAAGTGCGAGTCTCCAGAGAGGAGGGTGTGCAGATGCAAACTGCTATGGATAGACAGGGGCTGGAAATAATTGGTGAGGGAGGTCAAGGCCCAGAAGATGCATAAGGGCCAAGGACACCGATTCAGCAACTGTGGGACTAGCAAAGGAGAGAAGGTGGGAAGGAGGAGGAAAAGAGGAAAGTTTTAAGGAGCTTCCGGAATTTGAGAAGGTCCTGCTCAAGGCACAGGGGGAGGGGGATGCTATTCCCAATGAGGGAACCCGCAGAGGAAAGTGAGCGACCCTCTGACCTCTTTTTAGCAAAACACTTTACACACAAAGAGATGGTGCCAGAGGAATGGAGACGTCTAGTGGGAGAGTATTTAGTGAGATAGAGTTGAAGATAGTGTGGTTCCCGGGCCAGACAGCCTTGTGGATGATGCAGAGGGATTTGAATTTAATCTGTGCAGCAACTGGGAGCCAGTGAAGACTTTTTAGTGCAGGAGAGATGCGGTCGCTGGGCTTAAGGCCAAGGATAAGTCTTGCTGCCCTATTCTGGATAAGCTGAATGGGTCGCAGAATGGAAGAAGTAAGATTCAGGAGAAGGCTATTACAGTATTCAAGTCTAGAGAAAACTAGGGCTTGAGTCACATTGAGCCTCTGCATGAAAGTGAGGAAAGGTAGAATTCCTTTGAGAAGGAAGAGCTGGAAATGTCCTGAGTGTGAGGGAGTAAGGAGAGAGAGGAGTCGAAGATGACTTCAAGATTTCTGGCTTCAGTTGAAGGAGCATGGGGAGAGCCCAAGGAGGAAGGCCAGAGTGAAGGAAAGAAAGAGGGGGCAGGAGTCCCAATGGGAAGGATCTCAGTTTTACAGGCATTGAGACAGAGATCATTGGAGGCGCACAAGGGCTGGATGGCAGATTGGCAGTCAGGAATGATGGAGGCTGAAAGAGTGTCAGCAGGGATTCTGAAGAAGGGCTGTGTGTCGTCTGCGTAACACTGGAAGTTGGAGGAGAAGGAAGAGATGAGGCGTGCAAGGAGGTCAAGGTAGATGTTAAATAGCCAGGGGGAGAGAATATAGCCCTGGGGGACGCCATGTGTGGAGATGGAAGTAGGAGAAGAGAATGGGCCCAGGATGACATGGGAAGAGCGGTTAGTGAGGAAAGAGGACAGCCAATTCAGTGCCTGCTGTGAGATACCAAGTGTATCGTGGATCCTTTGTATGAGGATGAAATGGTTAACTGTGTCAAATGCATAGGAGAGATCAAGAAGGATAAGGACCGCCTGGGAGTTTGAGTCCAGAGAAGCGAGCAGTTCTTCAAGGGTGTGCAGAAAAGCAGTTTCCATTCCTCTGGATGCTCGGAATCCAGATTGATGGTCATGGAGGCCACCAACAAGTACAGTGTGAGAGTTAAGTTAGGAGAAGGCCAGCTTCTCGAGATGCTTCCCATGGAAGGGGGTGATGGAAATAGGGTGATAGCTGGCAGGGCAGGTAGGCTCAGAGGAAGGTTTTTTCAGGAGTGGGCGCACAAGGGAGTGCTTAAGGGGAGAGGGGAAAGATCCTGTGGTAAAAGAGTGATTGCAGAACTCAGCGAGATCAGGGGCAAGAGAGCCAATGTTATCCTTGATGGTCCTCGATGAGCAAGAGGAGACCTGTTTAGTAGAGACCTTCATGGAGTGGACAACTCTGGTAACTTCCTCAGGTGTGCCAGGTGTGAAAGAAAGAAAGAAAGGAAGGAAGGAAGGAAGGAAGGAAGGAAGGAAGGAAGGAAGGAAGGAAGGAAGGAAGGAAGGAAGGAAGGAAGGAAGGAAGGAAAGAAAGAAAGAAAGAAAGAAAGAAAGAAAGAAAGAAAGAAAGAAAGAAAGAAAGAAAGAAAGAAAGAAAGAAAGAAAGAAAGAAAGAAAGAAAGAAAGAAAGAAAGAAAGAAAGAAAGAAAGAAAGAAAGAAAGAAAGAAAGAAAGAAAGAAGGGGGTGGGGGAGGTATGTGTAGGGGGGTGTGGGATGGGATGTGGGGATGTGTAGAAAGGGAGGTCAGAATATCCTGTGTTTTGGTGGCAAAGTTTGAGAACAATGCATTGCAGAGGGACTGTGAAGGAGAAGGAGAGGAGGAGACTGCGGAAGGGTATGCTAGTTCCCTGCAGATTTTGAAAAGTTCAGCCGTTATTGGATGCGCCTGGAGACCTGTGCCTGAATGTGTGCTCTTTTCTTTGCACAGATGGCAAGTCTGTTTTGCCTTTGGAGCAGGCGGCAGGCCAGTTTGTCAGAGGATGAGCCTGAGGTTAGCCAATTCGGTTCTGCTGCCCTACAATTTCGTTTCAGGGCTGCAAGTTCGGAGTCGTACCAAGAATTACGCTTTGAGGCAGGTTTCAGTCGAATCCTAATGACTGGGGCAAGAATGTCAAGGGTGTTGGTGATGGGCTGATGGAGGTTGCTGAGGGCAGAGTCAGAGGTAGAGTCAGAGGTGGGAGGGTGAGGGGGTAGGTAGGTGGAGGCTGAGACAGCCGCAGTCCCTCGTTTCACCGGGCGCGTGTCGGTGAATGAGGTTGGTGCAACTTTTTGGGGGGCGGTCAGAGGGCCAATGGGACCCAGGTGAGAGGAGAGGAGAGAGTGGTCAGACCAGGATAGAGGGGTGACTAATGGGGGAGAGAGAGAGAGAGGTCTGAGTGTATGAGGGCATCCAGAGTGTGTCCAACTGTGTGGGTTGGCCCAGAAGGGAGAATGGAGAGGGAAAGCGAGGAGCAGAGATCAGTGAATAGGGTGGTTGAGGAGCCAGCAGAATCCAATTGAATGTTGAAGTCACCCAGGAGGAGAAGGTTAGAAGTGGAAGCAAGTAAAGAAGAGCAGAAGTCAGCCCATTCAGAGAGGAATAGGAAGGCGGCACCTGGAGGACAGTAGATGGTGTAAAGGTCGGGGTGGAAGTGGGAGGATTTCAAACGAGGAATAGGTCTGGGTAGGTAAGATGGTGGCAGGCACCCACTCGGAAAATTAAGGCAAACCCCCCTCCAGTGCAGTGAGGTCGAGGCTTGGAGATGATCTAGAATCCGACATGGAGGAGGAAATCAAAGGCAGTGACTGAGCTGGCATTGAACAAAGTCTCGGTAAGCGCGAGAATGTCGAGGTCAATGTCTTCAAGAAGGAGACTGATGTCAGAGGAGTGTTTGTTGGATGAGCGGGCGTTAAGAGTCGCCAGGTGGAGGTGGTCAGTGCTTTTGAAACTTTTCTGAGGTGGAGTACTGGGGTGTCATTCTTCCCATCACAGTCCCCTGTTGCCACCATGCCACTCTTCCTGGTCACAGTCCCCCACTACCACCACATCACTCTTCCTGGTCACAGTATACTGATGTAATTTGTGATGTCATTTGTGATGGCATCATTGTGCTAAGAGGAAGCGCAGTGGGGCTTCAGTGTTAAGTTAGCGTAGCTTCCAACACCTGCTGAATTTCAGCAGTTTTGTGGCATTAAATCTGCACCTTAAAGTCACTTAAAGTAACATTTGTTTCACTGAATTTAATGGGTTTTGTTGCACTGAACCTAATCACCTTCACATCAACTGTCCCTTAACAAAAGTTTTTTTCATTAAACATATATTTTGTTTAATACTTAGCTGACTGATTAACGACTGTTATAAGCATCTAAGTGTAGTTAATGTGTGTCTCCTCCCTTCTCCTACCTCTTGGTCTCCCACACATTCATCTTTACATGCCAAATTCTTGGAGCAGACACTTCTATGAGCTGGCTTGGCAAACCAGATCTTTCCCTTACACTGGGGCTGTCCCTTAGATGACTAACGTAGTGATAGCCTCCATACTTCAAGGGTTCGCTTGAGTACCTCTGAAGTCCATCACGCACCCACACAATACTCTCGTACCATGCATTGACTGGCCCAGAAATTGCAATCACAGTAACACTTTCTCTGAAACCAAATCTACAGCTAAGAAACATGAAGCCCTGCTATCACAATCATATTCCCTGCTCCTTTTTCAAATTTGCTCTATCCCGCTGAACTGCTCATATACCGACTACTCCCTCTCTTCTATCACATCCCTTCCTGATTTCCTATCTTTTCCTAACCTCAGACGAACGTGGGGCGACACCCAGGCAGGGACACAATACACCATTTATCGGACAAGATTTTGGCATTGTAAGACCACTACTAGACCACTGATCTTTGTACTCCGCTTGGCTCTACCGGATACTGGGCTGCCTTTGGCTTTGTCATCTTGATCACCAGTAAGTTCTGTTGTGGGCTCCCAGAATGTGGATTCTCTTAAATGTTTTTTATTCAGTGCACGCTGAATGGTTGCGCACTCACCATCCTGTTATGATCTTATATCGGAACACAGGCCTGACGTTGCCTGCATTACCAAAACCTAATAGCAGGGGGTTTTAGTCTTAGATTTAATGCTCCAACTGACCCATCCACTACTCAGTTTGTCACTGCTATGACTGATTTAGGTCTTCAACAACGTGTACTAGAGCCCACATTGGTAATACGTTGGATCTTATTTTTTCTGCCGAGACCCATATCACCATTTTTCCTGCCTTTCAGGTAACCTGGACTGACCATTTGATTGTTCCCTTGTCTGTTGAGATCCAAGCTCCTCAACCTATTCCAACCTCACAGGACGATCTGAAACAAAACTGGCGTACAGTTGCTAAATCTGATATATCTTCTATTGATGCTAGTTGTAGCAGCGACCCTTTTGCTGACTTGTCAGGCATTCATTTTTACAGCCAACAGCCTTACCCCACTTCTATCTATTAAGCTTTGTGGACGTTTATCTGAGCCATAGTTCAATGAGGACCTTAAGTCACTCCGTCTTAAACGTAGGCAAGCCAAGCACAAAGGGCTGGCTATGTATTTCCAGAATGAAAACATTCTGCTGAATCAAATTACTATTGCCTACCACAAATCTATTAGGGAGGCTAAACTCACTTTTGATACTACTAGAGTTGAAGGGGCTCTTAATCAACCCAAGGAACTGTTCCCTCTGTGCGTTCTCTGTCATCCAACTCCACCTCTCTGGCAGGGGTTGTTCCAACCCAGGCATTGTGTGACTCTCTTTCGAATTTCTGTATACAAAAGATTGACAATATTCAAAATAAAATGTCTTCTTCTGGTTTAAGAATAGGAAAATACATTCCTCCAATTCACTCCTGGTCCTCTTTTCCCTTGTTAACAACAGACAATATTTTGGCCACTAACTCAAATCTAAAATCTTCTTCTCCTCTTGACCCCATTCCATTAGGCATTCTTAAATATATTATTAATGATATTGCCCCCCCATGTTGCGCAGGCAGTGAATTTCTCATGCACTTCTGGCTTTATTTCAATGGAGCCGAAGCAACCTTTAGTTATTCCTCTTCTGAAAAAATCTTCTTTAGAACCCACTATACCGGCAGACCTTTGTCCTATCTCTTCTTCCCTTTTTTATGAAGCTTACTGAATCATTGATTTCACTTTTGCTTAGTTTATTTCTGGAAGATTCTAATTTTTCTTACCCTTTTCAGTCCAGTTTCCGACCAGGTCGCAGCAGGGAGAGTGTCTTGGTCTCTGTGGTGGATGATCTGGTACAACTTTCCGATCAGGGCGGAGTGGGTGCAGTGATCCTATTAGATCTTCCAGCAGCATTTGATACCGTCGACCACTCTCTCCTGCTGGACTGCCAGGGCAGGTCAATACAGTTTGGTTTTGACCTGGTTTATATCTTTCCTGACTTACTGAGGCCAATCTCTTATTCTTCTTCTTTTTTTCGTTCCCGGTCTACCCCTCTATCCTGTGGGGTCCCCCAGGGCTCTGCCTTGTCCCCCATTATATTCAACTTTTGCATTCAGCCTTTAGTTGAGCTCATCAACTCCCATGGCCTCCGGTGCTACTCCTATGCTGATGATACCCAGGTTATAGTTCGGCTTAACCTTACTCTGCCTGGCATGATTGCTCAGTTTAGGGCCTTCCTGGATGCTGCGGGTTGTTGGATCAGCAACAACTGGCTTAAATTGAATGGGGAAAAGACAGAGGTGCTGGTGGTCGGCTCCCCTTCTGCCACTGCTTTGTGGACTTCTATGTTTTGGCCCCTTTCCCAAACCGGTTTCTGTTGTTAAGAACTTGGTTTAAAAAAAAAAAAAAAAGAATTGTTTATTGAATTTTCAGAAGAAAGAATATCATCAATCTGCCAAATTTGTCACTTTCAACTAAGGGGGTACTTTGTAAGGTTCTGCCTTTTCTCCCACCACAGTTACATGCCCCCTTTGCTGCCTCACTTGTTCTCAGTAGCATTGCCTACTGTAATTCCCTTTTCTTAACTCAGCATTTGTATCTCAATCGCCGTTTGCAACATTTTCAAAGCCTTGCGGCTTGAGGCTTCTATGTCATATCATTGACAACAGTTTTTTCGAGGGTTTATGTCCGAAAAATGTTTGCCGAATAAAATGTATTGAACTTTTCTTTTTTTTCTTTTTGGGCGTTTCCCCCCCCAGTCCTCTCCTCTTCCACCTATTTTTTTGCTGTTCCTGACCCCCTAACCCTTTATACCCCTCCCCGAACCCAAATAATTTCAATGGGCCTCATTACGACCCTGGCGGAGTGGGTTTACGCCAGCGGTATTCGCGGCGGACCCGTCCGCCCTACTACGAGTTCCCGTAGCGCCATGGAGCGTTTTCCGCCTGGTTTTTCCGGGCGGAGAAATCCATGGCGCTACGGGACCTTGTTGTTAATTACGCCACCGTATTTTACGGTGGCGTAATTAACGCCTTCCCCACTCCCATTATACCCTATGGGGCGAAAATGGGAATGGGGAAGGGTAAAATGGGGAATGGGGCGGTAAATCCGCCAACCCCCATGGCGCTATCGGCAGCTTTCCGCCGTGCTCCATGGTGCATTTAGCACCGCGATTTCCGCCAGGGTCGTAATGAGGCCCAATGTGTTTTTTCAGCAATAATTTTTCGTCAAACAACCGTCAACAAATCTACTGTCGATGATACTACGCTGTATCGGCTAGAGTTGCCCCTGGTTCTCCTTTTGGTTCTCATATTTCTCCTGTTCTTTGCTCTTTGCACTGGCTCCCCACTTCTAAATGCATTGAATTTAAATCCTTGCGTATAGTCCATCGACCTTTCTATGGCTATGGCTCTGAATATTTGCAATGCAAATTCCAGCCATACATCCCAGGGCACGTTCTTCGCTCTCAGGAAGCTTTCCTCACTCCAGTTCTGCGCTTTAGACTATCAAGGATGGAGATCGTGCATTCTCAGTGGCCGCTGCCAAGCTTTGGAACTCACTGCCTCTGTCGCTCAGGGCCACTGAGAACCACGTGGTGGTTCGCCGCTCCTTAAAATCGTACCTGTTCTAGTCGGTCTGTACTGTTTGGCTGGCCGCCTCTGTTGTGTTCTTAGCGCCAAGATGCCTTCTGGTGGATGTGCATTTTACAAATACTGATAACATAACATATGATGGTGACAGCCACAGTATACATTTTTATTAACATAACCTCTACAGAAGTGCCATACAGAGAGGAAAAATACACAGCAGAGGCAGCCCCTGCAACAGGGTTGTTTTCAAAGTTTCAATTAGTATATTGGTGCATGTGGGCCGTGTAGTGGAGGGGTCATTCATTGGTGCATAAGAAGGGGACTTTAGGTGACACTGAAACATACATAAATATAGTGTACAGTATTTACATGAGTTCAATATACAGTTGCTACTGCAAACAATGCGGCAAACAAGTCGCGTAAGGGAGGGCACTGCTCGACTCCCTTTGGAAAGCAAAAAAAGAAAAGGCAACAAATATATGCTTATTTCCACGCTTCCAATCCTCGGGAAGGAAGAGAATCGGGACCAAAAATTAGCTATAAAAATGAATTTATTAGCACCAACAAACAACCGACATTTCGCCGTCACCTATGCCTTATTCATGGTTGATAATCATAGACAAAGGACACAAATTTCAAACCACAATATGCACTATATTGCCCATGATTCCTACACAAATTATGCAGTTTTAAGAATAATTGAAGATATATTAAAGTGTCTAGTGAAAATGACTAAATACTATCGATCAGCAAAAAAGTGACAAGTGCTTAAAATGAAGAAACAGTCCTCCATAAACATGTATAGTATATGCAATGTAAGAGCTCAGTTTATTTATTTATTTTCATTTATTTATTGGACATTTGTAAGGCACCTATACACAAGTGTTTCTAGGTGCCACAAGACAATAAGGGGAGCGGGACAGGGGGGAGAAAAAAACAATAACAGTAAACGGTCCTACTAGGCCTTGTGACATTCGGACCGTGCAAGTGCAGTGACAGTAAGTGCAGAGGGAAAGGGGGCAGGTCAGGGGGAGGGGGTGGGATGGGTTAAGGGGAGGGAGAAGTGCAGGAAGGCATGGGCTGTAGGGGCTAGGCAAGTGTGGAGGGGAGCCCAGGAGGGCAAGTGCCAGGGGTAAGGGTCGACAAGTGCAAGGAAGGAGTGGACCAGATTAAGGCTAGTCAGGAAGGGGGCCCAAAGGCAAGTGCTGGTTGAGGGGTGCTGGAGTAGACTGGATGAGGTGCGCCTGGCCCCAGTAAGGCAGATAAGGGACCAGGCACCAATCGCAGCATCAGGGGGACATTAGCAAGAGAGGGGGAGAAGGAAGGAGGAGGAGAAAATTAGAAGTTTCCGGAACTTAAGGAGATCTGGCTCAAGTCTGAGAGGGGCAGGAAGGTCATACCGGAGGGAGGCTCCCGCTGAAGAAAGAGAACTGCCCCCCTCTCTGCTTGGAGAAATGTCTGATCAGCAGAGAGTTTGAGCTAGTGGACCGAAGGATTCTAGCAAGGAGATATTTAGGGAGTGAAAGTTGGATGTAGCAGGCTTCCAGGCCCCAGAAAGCCTTGTGGATGATGCAGAGGGTCTTGAATTTTATCCTTGCAGCCACCGGGAGCCAGTGGAGAGATTTTAGGGCTGGAAACATGTAGTCCATGGGCTTGAGGCCAAGGATAAGTCTTGCAGCCCTATTCTGGATTAGTTGAAAAGGGCGAAGGGAGGAAAGAGGCAGATTGAGGAAGAGGCTGTTGCAGTAGTCCAGTCTAGATAGAACCAGAGCTCTGATAACATTGATCTTCTGGGGAAAGGTGAGGAAAGGGAGAATGCCTCTAAGGAGGTGGAGTAGAAAGGGGGACTTCTTGGCAAGGTCTGATATGTGAGGGGAGAAGGAGAGAGAATAGTCGAAGATGACCCCAAGGTTTTTTGCCTCACAAGAGGGTGAGGGGAGGGGGCCCAAGGAGGACAGCCAGAGAGTGGGAGGAAAAAAGGTAGCAGGTGTCCCAATGAGAAGGATCTCAGTCTTACTGGCAGAGATCGTTTGCAGAGCAACATGCCTCAATAGGAGTCAGGCAGTCAGGTTTGAGGGAGGAAGAAGAGGAGGTAGAGGAGGGAAGCTTAAAGGAGAGCTGTGTGTCATCAGCATAACACTGGATTTGAGGAGAGAAGGTGGAGATCCAGTGGGTCAGAGGGGGAAAGGTAAATATTGAAAATCCACAGTGATAGGAAGGAGCCCTGAGGAACGCCACATGTAGAGCGGCACTTGGGAAGGTCGGTTAGAATGGAAGGAGGTCAGCCAGGCCAGTGCCTGGTCTGTGATGCCTAGAGTATCATGGAGACAATTTATAAGGATGGCACGATTGACCGTGTCAAAGGCAGAAGAAAGATCAAGAAGGATAAGAACTTAAGGAGAGTTGGAATCAAGTTTGAGAGCAAGTCTCCAAGGGTGTTCAGGAGAGCAGTTCCTGTGCCTCTGGATGCTCTGATGCCAGACTGGAGGTCATGGAGACAGCCAGCAGATTTGGTGTGGTGAGTCAGTTGGGGGAAGACCAACTTCTCCAGGTGTTTGACAAAGAAAGGGGTGATGGAGATAGGGCGATAGTTAGCCAGACAGGAAGGGTCTTTAGACAGCTTCTTTAGTAGAGGGTGCACAAGGGAGTGCTTAAGGGATTGTGGGAAAGAGCCAGTGACAAATGAATGGTTGCAGAGGTCTGCCAAGGAAGGGGCAAGAGAGGAGATGTTGTCCTTGATAGTTCTGGAAGAGCAAGGCAGCACCTGTTTGGAGAAGACTTTCATAGAGCAGACTACTCTTTGAGACCTCGTCCGGTACAATGGGAGAGAAAGGGGGAGCAGGAGAGGGGGGCCAAGGGAGGCAAGAGCGGAGGGGGATGGGGAGGGGAGTAGAGGAGAGGACAGGATGTCCTGGGTTTTGGTGGAGAAGTGGGAGGCTAGTGCAGTGCAGAGGGCCTGGGAGGGAAGCGGAGAAGAGGAGACTGCAGTAGGATTGGCAAGTTCCTTGCAGATTTTGAAAAGTTCTGCCATGTTATTGGTGGCCCCACTAATGCAGCTTGGACATGAGCCCTCTTCTTCGAGCGGATGAAGAGTCGATATTGCTTTTGGAGAAGTCGGCAGGCCAGTTTGTCAGGGGATGTGCCTGAAGCCTGCCATTTCCACTCAGCAACTCTGCACTTGCGTTTCAGAGCAGCCAAGTTGCAGTCATACCAAAATTTTGCACTTGGAGCCAGGTTTCATGCGGATCCTCATGGCTGGGGCAAGGATGTCCAAAGTGTTTGAGATGGAGATATGGAGGTTCTCAAGTGAAGAATCGGAGAGTCAATAGCAGGGGTGGGAGGTGGAATGACGGTAGCAGTGAATGCAGCGACTAACACACGCTTCATCGGTTGAATGACAGAGTAGGGGATTGGCAGTGTGGGTGGAGGCATCGCCGAGGGGCCAGGGAGCTCCAGATGAGAGGAGAGCATGGTCACACCAGGAGAGAGGGGTTGTGAGAGGATTGTTGGAAAGAGCGGTGTCTGCTGAGATGAGCGCATCCAAGGTGTGACCAGCAGAGTGGGTCAGGTCGGGCCAGAGGGAAGAATTGTGAGAGAAAGAGAGACACAGAGGTCACAGAAAAGAACAGTGGGCACATCAGGAGAGTCTAGATGAATATTAAAGTCACCAAGGAAGAGAAGTTTGGGGGAAGAGGTCAGAAGGGAGGAAGAGAGGTCATCCCATTCAGAAAGAAAAAGGCAAGTTGGTCCAGGGGGCCTATAGATAGTGGCGAGAGTGAGCAAGAGGGTGGGAGAGACACCCAACCTACAGACGAGTCATTCAAAGGATGAGTAAGACTGAGTAGGAATGAAAGTAGCAGGTATCCGTTCAGGGAAGACAAGGGTGACTCCACCTCCAAGCCGGTTAGTTTTGGATTTGGAGAGGATCTTGTAGCCTTCAGGAAGGAGAGTCTCAAAAGCAGTTTCAGAGCTAGCATTCAACCACGTCTCAGTAAGAGCGAGGACATGAAGGTCAAAGTCTTCAATGAGGTGACAGATGCCGGGTGAGTGTTTAATAGCAGAGCAAGAATTAAGGGTAGCTAAGTGAAGCTTGTTGCCAACTTTGAAGGTCTTCCGAGGTGGTGTACAGGGACGTGGTACACCCATCGGTGGAGGTGGAGGGGCCAGAGGGGTGGCAGACGGAGGAGCGGGAGGAGAGGGGAGGAAGGTAATGAGAGACTGGCAAAGTCTATCCAGAAGGAGGAGGTTGGGCTGAGAGCCCTGGGCCATGATAGTGCAATTTTGGTAGACATTAATGATGCACCTAGATGATGAGAAGTATGCCAAGAGAGCTTCCCATCTGGTTCCACCATTAATGGGAGAGGAGGGAAAAGGGAATAAGATAGAGATAATATGGGGAATAAATAGATCAGGAGAAGGGACAGTGAAGAGGATGTCGGTGATAGTCTGTCTGGAGGAAGCATGGACGTAGATATCGACAATGGGAGGCCTGGGTTGGAGACCCAGAGCGCTTTCTTAAACTTTTTCTGTCCAGACTTCGGGAGAGAGGTGGGATAGGTGATATGTGAAACATATTATTATCCCAAAACACATTCCATTTATGAAATTCGGTAGATAATGGTACTAAAGTGCACAGTTATCTTTCTATTTTTATGTTACTTATCCTATATGACAAGAAATGTGTTGTACTATTAGAAGTAAAGTCACTAACAAAGAGACTGATACACAGTTCCCATGATGCCATAATGACATAAAAATACAATAGACAGATAAACTCATTGGGCCTCATTACGAACCTGGCGGTCCCGTAATGAAGGGTGCCGGTACGGGACCAGCACCCTTCATTATTACAGGATGCCCTATTACGAGGTTCCCTTGTGGGACCCGGAACAGATGTCTGGTAAAACCAGACGTTCTTTCCGGGTCCCGCGAGGGGACCAAGGAGCTAATAACGGGCCCGATATCAATGGGCCCGTTATTAGCTCCATCCCCATTCCCATTGAGCCCTATGGGGGCTCAAATGGGAATGAGGAATGGTTCTGTGCATGAGGAATTACTGGGTCCTCCAAGGTCGGAATGACCCGGTAATACCTCATTCACAGACCCCGGTATTGGAGCCCGGTATGGAGGGTGCCATTACCTCCATACTCGTAATGAGGCCCATTGTATCGACTATGCTTCTTTTTTATTGTCAACTTTTGATGATAAAGTTCAATGATTTAGATAAGTCACAACTAAACAGTACACACAAAAAAACAATGTGTCTATTATAATCATATTCAATCTAAAATTTAGGATGGGGGGGAAACTGTCCTGTCAGTTAGTTAAGCTAAAGGGTTAAAGAAATACATGGTAACCCTTGGTTGTGTTTATACCATTGGGGGCTGCACAGTTAAATCTTAGAATCAGTTGGGTCTCAAAAGAGATACTTCACCCATCTGTGTTGATGAGCCATGTCTCACATTTAGCCCATTTGTATTACTGAGCCAAATCTTGCATTTATCCCACCTGTTTTAGGGAGCAGTATCTCGCATTTAGCCCATTTCTGCTAGTGGGCCATTTCAAATGGATCGTGTCCTCCCACGTATTCCTCATTTTATGATAATTATCTCCCCAGGTTCAGCTGCATTGGACAGAGGGCACTGTGTGCTGTGTCGTCGAATCGATGTCCCTTGAGGGCCTCAGTTCGACTGTCGACGTCATCATCAGTATAAGTAGCACACGCAGCACCCATTGGCTTCAGTTCCGTTTTTCCGAGCTAACGATTTGAGTGAATTACGGCACGCTTCACTAAAATAGTGATTTTCGTTGGAGACATCTTGGACCAGGGTCCTCAGAAAGACCCAATTTTACCTTTACACATGGCGCTACAGAAAAGTGTCTCTTCAAATTGGGAGATCCTGGAAACTGCGGCTGCAGTAAATAAAAACTTTACAAGGAAGTATAGACAATCCAGCAGTGACCTGGAATATCTCAACAAGCATGCCACACCAGAAAGCTTGGTGGTTCAGACGGTCAGCTTGCCCATCCATCCCTCCTGACAGGGATAAGAGAGTGGATGCCTGGGCGCGAAAAGTTTTCACTGCGGGTAGTATGGCTTTGAAATTGACTAATGTGACTTGCACATTATCTAGATTTACGTTTACCCTGTGAGACTGTGTTGCTTTGACGGCTAAACACATCCCGGAAGGTGAAGAAAGAGACGGCTTCCTGGTAATCATTAAGGATGGTAAGGAGGCTATTGGTGAATGTCTCCAGTCAGGTTTGGATAAGGCAGACAGCATCAGCAGATCCATGGCGGCTAGTACAGTGTTACGCAGATTTGCGTGGTTGAGGAAGTTGGGGTTTGCACCAGATGTGCAGGCAAGACTACTCAACATGCCCTTTGACGGTTCGAGGCTGTCTGGCAGCAAGGTGGATGAGAGTTTGGAAAAGCTGCAGACCTCACAGGCAGCGACTAAATCCCTTAGTGCCGCCATTAGACAGCCTCAATCCTATTCGGGCTCATCTTCCTGGAGGATTAAGTCCTTTCGATTCTACTCCTCAATTGGAAAAGGAAGAGGACAAGCCGGTCAAAGAGGTCAGAGAAGATTCCCTCATGGTGGATGAGGGGGAGGTGCTAAGTCAGCCCAAGCAGTGGCAACTTTACCTTCAGCTGCTACTTCAGCCGCCTAAAAACCACTCTGATGCCTTGACTCACAAGACCCCAGTGGGAGGCAGACTTTCTCAGTATCTGAACGAATGGTGGGGCATTACTTCAGATGCTTGGGCATTGGAAATTGTGCCCCAAGGTTACTGCCTTCCTTTTCAAAAGAGGCCTCAGGATCATTCACCGGGAAACAACTCTGTCAAAATTCTAGATCCACTCCTTGTGCAGGAAATTTTGACCCTGCTAGAGAAAGTTGCAATAGAACATGTACGAGCGGAGAGGAACAAGGGTTGGTACTTCTCGTATTTTCTCATCCCCATAAAGGACGGAGGATTGAGACCCATCTTGGACTTAAGAAACTTGAACAAGTTCCTCAAGAAGGACAAGTTCAAGATGGTTACCCTTTCTCAGATCCTTCAGGCTCTCCAACTCCAAGACTGGTTGGTTTCATTGGACCTTCCGGATGCTTACGTTCATGTGCCAATCCATCTCAAGCCCAGAAAGTACCTAAGGTTCGCAGTTTACACTTCTCATTTTCAGTTTTGAGCTCTGCCATTCGGGCTGAAGTCTGCCCCAAGGGTCTTCACCAAGTTGATGGCGGTGGTGGCAGCAAGTCTCAGGAGAGTGGGGATTCACGTCTATCCCTACCTGGATGATTGGCTGACCAGGGCTCGCTCACCCGAGCAAGCCCGGGAACATCTCAGGGTAACCTGCCACTCACTCCACAAACTGGGTTTGTCCCTCAATTACAAGATGTCCCACATGATGCCATCCTAAAGACTCCAATTTATTGGAGCAGTCCTGGATACTTCCTCTGGAAAAGCCTCGCCGTCCGAGGTGAGAGCTCAGCACATTCTGCAGATGGTTACCAAATTCCAGAGTGACCAGCATCTTCCTGCCTTCGATTTTCTGAGGTTGCTCGGTCTCATGGCATCCTGCATGTTCCAGGTGCCAGAGAATGAGATCCCTCCAATGGGCTTTCAGGACTCAGTGGTCCCTGTTCTCATGCAAAATGTTGGACCACCTGCAAATTCCAGGCAGAGTTGCTCAGGACCTTCTGTAGTGGGCTTGCAAAGCCAACATTCTCAAGGGAGAATCTTTTTGGCAACCATGGCCGGAGATAACGGTAGTGACGGACGCCACACTCACGGGGTGGGGAGCCCACACCAACGATCTGACAATCAGCGGGCGTTGTTCTCCATCAGAGTTCAAACTACATATCTATCTTTTGGAGCTGAGGGCAATCAGACTAGCATTGAAGGCCTTCCTGCCCTCCGTATGGGGAAGGAATGTCCTGATAATGACAGACAACAAGGTGGCCATGTACTACTTCAACAAGAGAGGAGGTGTAGGTCACTACCTGTTACGCTCACCTGGACCCCACAGGGGTGTCGATCGTACCCGGACAGCTGCGGTCTCCGTCAACGTGATGCGTAGTGCAGCGATGACTGTCTGGACTGGCCCGCCTAGTCTTGTCTGCTGGACCCGAAGAAGTATTTTCCTGCAAGTGGAGACAGAGATTAGCCACCTGTGGGTTTTAGTGATGGCCTCCCAACTGTTCTCGCTCTCCCCCACTAATCACCTCCGATATCCCCTTAGTAACCTCACCTTATGTTTGTAAAAGATGAGCTCTCCATCCTGCGTGTTTTGCAGGGGCGCGTAGATACCAGTTACTTCACTGGTTTGAAGGCGTTGGGAGAGTTCCGGTAAGCATTGACTCTGAAGTCCCAGGCGGGATTGGTACGTATCAAGTTCAAAGAGTTCAATGTGCCCGATGTTCACTCTTGTCCCCTTCCTTCCTTAAGTTGCAACTGAGTTCGTGAGAAGAAGGTCTCGTAGCTGCTTCTGGCGTTCAGGTAAGAGTCTGTGTTACCCAACGCTGTCCGGTAACTATTGCATGCGTTAATGTTGTTTTTCTCCCTCTTTACAGATGCGGCATATGAAGATATGGAGAATAATACCGCCGGTGGTAAATCAGGTAAGTCTATGGTGGCAAGAGGTATTTGTTGATTCCCTTGGCTCACCTTGTTATTCTTGTGCCCCTAGGTGCCGGAGTACGGCGAAGAAATGATGGAGACAGTGCCGGATCGAAAGATGCTGTGAGAACTGGTGAGTATGGCGCTGTGCTGGAGCTGGCGAAGCGACGCGTGCAGGACTGATGTACTTTCCAGGTCGGGAGATGAAATGAATCCGGAATCAGGTGAGGAATTTGAAATAAGTTCGTTTTCTAACCTTGTCCTTTTCTGCCTCTTTATTCTAGGAGCTCCGGATTCGAGGCGGGCGTGGCAGAAGACTGGATGCGGGCTGCAGGCACGCGGGCGTGGCAGAAGACTGGATGCTGGCTGCAGGCACGGTGAGAGTCACGCTGCTGGATGCAGAATAACACGAAGCATGTGCTGCTGTTCGGGCGTGGTTTGAATAGCCTCCAAAGTAGTCCCAGGAAAGAAGTTCCCCAGGACCACACCCGAGTAAAGAATAGTCCCTGTAGTAAAATAGTCCCATCCAGGCCTCACGTTGGCTTGGATTTATTTGCAGCATGGTCTGCATGAGGTAAGTAATGTCTATGAGCCTGGCGCCTATGGCGCCAGGACTGATTTTTATTATGAGCCTGGTGCCTACGGCACCAGGACTGAACCCAGACAGCCCCTAGCTGGGGCTGCTGGGGTTTTTGTAAATGTCTGGATGCCTTCTCCCTGGGCTGATGGGCTTGATCCGGATGCCCGGGGGTAGGCATCATGACAGCACTCCCCCCCAAGGCCCCTCCTAAAGTTGTTCTTCCCCTTGGCCCTGGTTTGTCTGGGAAGTTCCGATGGAATTTCTTCACCAACCGAGGTGCATGAACGTGGTCACTAGGCTCCCATGACCTTTCCTGTGGTCCGTAACCTTTCCAATCGATTAAATAAAAAATTCTTGATTTAACCAACTTAGAGTCCAGGATATTCTTTACCTCGAATTCAGGTTCTCCATCTATTAGGATGGGGTCAGGTGCTTTGGCAAGTCTTGTCCCGGGTTGAACTGGTTTCAGAAGTGAAACATGAAAGACAGGATGGATCCGCATATTAGAGGGTAATTCAACTTGACGGCCACCGGGTTGATAATGGCCTTAATAGTGTAAGGTCCCAAATACCTAGGATTAAAAGTCTGAGTTCCTTTTAAACGAATGTGTTTTGTAGCCAGCCAAACTTGATCCCCAATCTGATATCGTGGAGCATCGCTTCTATGTTGATCAGCATTTTTCTTATATTTCTCTTTCGCTTGTTTCAAATGTTCTGTTGCCTCCTTAAAGGCTTGTGTAATAGTAGAGTGTAAATGACTAACTGCAGTGCTGAGGCGAATCGAGTTCTGAGGTTTGAGGGTAATGTCCGTATATGGTATAGAAGGGGCTTTGTCCGGTTCCAGAATGTACTGAGTTATTGTATGCATATTCGGAAATCCATAAAATATCCTTCCATTTGCTTTCGGTCCGGTGCAGCATGCAACGTAGGTACTGTTCAAGGGTCTGGTTGGTCCTCTCCGTCTGACCATCGGTCTGGGGATGGTGACTGGTTGATAACCTCACGTCGATTTGCGCCAATTGACAACATTTCTTCCAAAATTGTGAAATGGATTGACTGCCTCGGTCAGAGACCAATACGGAAGGAAATCTGTGTATTCGAACAATGTTTTCGAGGAACTCCTTGGCCAAAATTGAAGCAGAAGGTAATCATTTTAAAGGAATAAAGTGGGCCATCTTGTAAAAAAGATCCACAATAACTAGGATGGTGTTAAATCCATTACATGGAGGTAGATCTGTAATAAAGTCTAAAGACAAGGTGTGCCATGGTGTAGGTGGAATATCCAAAGGTTGTAAAAGGCCAGCAGGTTTTTTCTTCTGGCTTTTGTTTTGGGCGCAAATGCCACAAGACATCACAAATGTCTCTACGTCTTTTCGCCAAGTGGGCCACCGGAACTGTCTCTTAATTTTTGCTTCAGTTTTTGCGATACCTGGGTGCCCTTCCATCAGGGTGTCATGGTAATTGGAGATGACTAGTTCTTGTATTTGCTTGTGTGGTAGAAATAGTCGTCCTTGATAGTAAGGTAGGTCATTGACGACTGAGTAGTCCGGGCCTTTCTTTACCCAGTCCTGCAGGGTTGCTGGATCGAAGAGTTGTTGGATTTTTGAATGAATATCTTCTAGTGTCTGTAGAGTAGTTATGCCAAGGATTCTTTGCTCGGGAATTATTGGCACCGGTTCCGGGTTTGCATATGCTTCTCCCATCCCTATTCGGGATAAGGCATCTGCTTTGCCATTTTTGCAGCCTGGTCGATAAGTGATCACGAAATCGAATTCGGCAAAGAACAATGCCCATCGAAGTTGTCGGGATGATTGGGCTTTGGTTGTTTTTAAATACTGCAGGTTCCGGTGATCAGCGATTACGGTAATGGTATGCCTGGCACCAAGAAGGTAGTGCCGCCAAGCCTTAAAGGCGGATTTGATAGCTAATAGCTCTTTATCGGTAATCGCATAGTTTAACTCAGGTGCTGAGAACTTTCTGGACCAAAACGCTACTGGGTGAAGTTGACCGGTTTCAGGATCCTTCTGGGACAGGACAGCTCCAGTGGCTAAACTGGATGCATCAGTTTCTACTATGTATGGAAGCTCAGGGCGTGGATGCTTTAAGACAGGTGCTGATGTGAATTTCGCTTTCAGCTCTTGGAAGGCCTTTTCAGCCTCTTCGGTCCACAAGAAGCGTTTGTTTTTTCGCAAAAGTGCTGTGATGGGGTGTACAACATGGGAGAAGTCCCGAATGAATCTGCGGTAGAAATGAGCAAATCCGAGCATGCTTTGTACCCCTTTGACTGAACTGGGTGATGGCCACTTGAGAATTGTGTCCACCTTTCGAGAGTCCATTCGGACTCCCTTTGGAGTCAGGATAAATCCAAGAAATTCAACTTCTGTAGCATGAAAAACACATTTTTCCAATTTTGCATATAACTTGTGCTGGCGTAGCTTCTCAAGGATTGCACGCACATGCTTAACATGGTCTGATTCTGAGGAGGAGTACACTAGAATATCATCTATGTATACGACGACACAGACGTCAATGAGTTCACGAAGGACATTGTTCATAAAATACTGGAAGGCTGCTGGTGCATTGCACAACCCGAAGGGCATCACCTGATATTCGAATAATCCGTACTTGGTGGGAAAGGCAGTCTTCCATTCGTCGCCTTTCTTGACACGTACCAGATGATATGCCCCTCGGAGATCTAACTTAGTGTAGTTACAAGCATCCTTTACTTGGTCTAGTAATTCGGGGATCAGAGGCAATGGGTATCGGTCTTTTACCCTAATCTGATTTAATGCGCAGTAATCTATGCACGTTCTAAGGTCACCTTCCTTTTTTGGCAAGAAGAATAAAGCTGAGGATGCAGGAGACTTGGAAGGACGAATAAAGCCATTAGCAAGCTGTTGGTCCAAGTATTGCGGTAGGTGAAGATTTTCAGGTTCCGTGAGGGCATAGATTCTACTGCATGGGGGGTTGTGCACCGGGTATGAGGTCGATTTGACAATCGTATGATCTGTGAGGAGGTAATGTATTGGCCTGTTCTTTTTGAAAGACATCCTGAAATTCTTGGTATTCCTGAAGTAACAGCACGATTGGGTTAACGACTGTAGCCAGGCCTTTGTTCAAAGTTTTCTCCGGGTAACAGGTGTGTGCACAATCCGGGAAGGTTATTCTCTTCTCTCGCCATTCTATACAAGGATTATGTGTTTCCAACCATGGCATCCCCAGTATTATCTGGAACTGTGGGGCTTTGATTAGATCAAACACAATAGTCTCTCGATGCCCATCTTGACTCAACAGTGTCATCTCTGTAGTGGAATGAGTTACAGGCCCCGAGGCAATCTCAGTTCCATCAACTGTGGTGATGACATCCGAAGTGGTCTTTTTGCAAAGAGGTAGATTCATCCTTGACACCAATTCGTGGTCCATATAGTTTCCTACGGCCCCGCTATCTATGTATGCCCTTACTGCGTGCATACGTGATGGCTGCCTGGGATCAAGTAGGACCATTGGGATGATCAGATGCAAGGTCTGAGTGTCCTTCTTTAAGCTCGGCAAACGGACCTCTAAGCTTGTCGGGCGTGGTCGTTTCCCCCATATCCAGGTAGGGGCGTTTGCCCAGCTTGGTTTTGCAGTAGTTGTCTAGCCAGATCATCAGTGCGCTCCTTTGAGACAATCAGTTCTCTCCTGGGGGCATTAGTCTCTTGGCGAGCGGCATGTACTTCTTCCCCCAATAATTGGGCCAGTTGGTCGGTTTCCGAGGTTTCCATAACACCCGTGTGGGTATTTTTAGAAAGGCTTTGTGTTCTGTTACGCTCACCTGGACCCCACAGGGGTGTCGATCGGACCCGGACAGCTGCGGTCTCCGTCAACGTGATGCGTAGTGCAGAGATGACTGTCTGGGCTGGCCCGCCTAGTCTTGTCTGCTGGACCCGAAGAAGTATTTTCCTGCAAGTGGAGACAGGGATTAGCCACCTGTGGGTTTTAGTGATGGCCTCCCAACTGTTCTCGCTCTCCCCCACTAATCACCTCCGATATCCCCTTAGTAACCTCACCTTATGTTTGTAAAAGATGAGCTCTCAATCCTGCGTGTCTTGCAGGGGCGCGTAGATACCAGTTACTTCACTGGTTTGAAGGCGTTGGGAGAGTTCTGGTAAGCATTGACTCTGAAGTCCCAGGCGGGATTGGTAAGTATCAAGTTCAAAGAGTTCAATGTGCCCGATGTTCACTCTTGTCCCCTTCCTTCCTTAAGTTGCAACTGAGTTCGTGAGAAAAAGGTCTCGTACCTGCTGCTGGCATTCAGGTAAGAGTCTGTGTTACCCAATGCTGTCCGGTAACTATTGCAGGCGTTAACGTGTTGTTTTTCTCCCTCTTTACAGATGCGGCATATGAAGATATGGAGAATAATACCGCCGGTTGTAAATCAGGTAAGTCTATGGTGGTAAGAGGTATTTGTTGATTCCCTTGGCTCACCTTGTTATTCTTGTGCCCCTAGGTGCCGGAGTACGGTGAAGAAATGATGGAGACAGTGCCAGATCGAAAGATGCTGTGAGAACTGGTGAGTATGGCGCTGTGCTGGAGCTGGCGAAGCGACGCGTGGAGGACTGATGTACTTTCCAGGTCGGGAGATGAAATGGATCCGGAATCAGGTGAGGAATTTGAAATAAGTTCGTTTTCTAACCTTGTCCTTTTCTTCCTCTTTATTCTAGGAGCTGCGGATTCGAGGCGGGCATGGCAGAAGACTGGATGCTGGCTGCAGGCACGCGGGCGTGGCAGAAGACTGGATGCTGGCTGCAGGCACGGTGAGAGTCACGCTGCTGGATGCAGAATAACACGAAGCATGTGCTGCTGTTCGGGCGTGGTTTAAATAGCCTCCAAAGTAGTCCCAGAAAAGAAGTTCCCCAGGACCACACCCGAATAAAAAATAGTCCCTGTAGTAAAATAGTCCCATCCAGGCCTCACGTTGGCTTGGATTTATTTGCAGCATGGTCTGCATGAGGTAAGTAATGTCTATGAGCCTGGTGCCTATGGCGCCAGGACTGATTTTTATTATGAGCCTGGTGCCTACGGCGCCAGGACTGAACCCAGACAGCCCCTAGCTGGGGCTGCTAGGGTTTTTGTAAATGTCTGGATGCCTGCTCCCAGGGCTGATGGGCTTGATGCGGATGCCCGGGGGTAGGCATCATGACACTACCACTGTGCAGAGAGGCAATGCAGCTCTGGTTCTGGGCAATACAAGAAGGAATCTCTCTGTCGGCAGTTCACCTAACCTGAGGGCAGAACATGGCGGCAGACACTCTGAGCAGGCAGAGCACAGTCTCCCACAAGTGGGTACTAGCTCAGGAAGTCCTTAAAGAGATCTTCACCCTTTGGGGAACCTCTCAAGTGGATCTGTTCGCGACCAGTGTCAACCGGAAGTGCAAACTGTTTTGCTCCAGGGAATTTCCCTCAAGAGGAGCTCTAGGAAACGCTTTCATAGTGGACTGGGATTTTCCACTCCTGTATGAATTTCCTCAAGTCCCCTTCATTCCTCATGTGATCAGGAGTTGAGAAAGTTCAGGAAATCCATGATCCTAATTGCTCCGGATTGGGCCAGGTGGACGTGGTACCCGAACCTTCTGGACATGTCCATCTACCCTCCAGTACGTCTTTCACAAAGAGAGGATCTTCTCTCGCAAGAGTAAGGTTGGGTTCTCCATCCAGAAGTCAAGACACTCAGCATTCACACATGGTTTCTGAAAGGCTAAGATACAAGGATTGGGACCTCCCGGATGATGTAATGGAGAATTTCCTTTCGGCCAGAAGACCAGCAACTACATTTTTGTACCGTTGCTGTTGGAACAAGTTCAGCAACTGGTGCAGGAAGAAGAATGTGGATCTATTTCTATGTGACACATATGTGGTGCTTTCCTTTCAGTTACATTTCGCAAATCTGGGGCTCCAGATTGGAACAATTAAGGGTTACCTAGCAGCGCTTTCCATTTTCAAGCGCTCTTCAGAGGAGGATTCATATTTTAAGAACCCTCTGTTTGTCCAATTCTTGAAAGTACTTAGTAATGCATATCCACCAGTTCCATTCAAAGTACCTGTATGGGACCTCAATCTTCTGTTAAAGTTTTTAACATGCATTCCCTTTGAGGCTTTACACTAATGTCCTTTAAGACTCTTAACATTAAAAACCGTTTTGCTTATTGCAATAACGTCAGCCCGCAGGGTAAGCGAGTTGCAGGCCCTTTCTTGCAAACCTCCACATTCAGAATTCCATAAAGACAAAGTTATTCTCAAGGTAAAGCCTTCTTTTTTACCGAAGGTTGTCTCCAACTTCCATTTGTCACAAAAAATTACCTTACCAATCTTCTATCCACCTCCTCATCCAAGAAAGGAGAAGGAGAGGGATACACTGGACCTAAAAAGGGCTCTCAGTTTTTATATATCCAGAATGTCTAACTTTCGCCAAGATGACCAAGTATTTATTGGCCATACTGGTCCCAAATTGGGTCTTGGTAACTAAACAAACAATATCCCGATGGATCATCCTGGCTATTGGTGAATGCTACGGATAAGAGGGCAAGGACCCACCGGAAGGCCTAAGAGCACATTCCGCAAGGGGCATGGCGACCTCTGCTGCTCTTCAAAGAGGTCTCCCAATCAAAGACATTTGTTCAGCCGCCACTTGGTTGTTTATCCATACCTTCGTAAGACATTACTGCCTGCATTCATATTTCAGTCAGGGAAGACAATTTGCAAAAGGGGTCCTTCATTCAGCCCATGATTAGATCTAAATTGAATTGGTACTCCCACCTCCAAATTATTACTGCTTTGGGAGTCTATGATAAGATGAGGAATACACAATCCATTCAAAGAACAAGTTAGTTAACCCTCGTAACGTTCTTTCGATTGGATGTTCCCCCCACGTATTTCTCATCTCCCCTCCCAGCCTACCCGCTGTACAACTTGCGTGTTCTTACACTTACACTTAACGCTTTCTGTGAGCCTCCGGTCTGTGGTACGCTTGGTAATTCCTCTTCAGGAGGGGGGAAAAACAGAACTGAAGCCAACGGGCTCTGTGTGTGCTACTTATACTGATGATGACGTCGGTAGTCGAATGGAGGCCCTCGAAGGACATCGACTCAATGACACTGCACACAGCGTCCTCTGTCGAAATATTTTTCTGAAGCAGTTGAAGCTGAGGAGATAATTAGCATAAGATGAGGAATAGGTGGGAGCAACATCCAATCGTAAGAACGTTATGAGGGGTAAGTAACTTGTTCTTCGAAGGGATTGTGTCCTCCGACGTATTCCTTATCTTTGATAATACGTTTCCAGCTTGCTGGCCTCGGAAATTTTTTCTGTAGAGGGTGCTGCGCGTCGACGTCCGCCGATTCGATGTCCCTCGACGGCTACCGTATCAGCGGCGACGTCACCATGCCCATAAATAGCCACGCGCGGCGTCCGTTGCTCAGTTCCGTTTTTCTGCGCTTCGTGGGGCCTCGGAACATCGTTGCTCAGTTCAGTCAGATAATCTAATCTACATCTACTCGAATACCAACTCGTTCTCGATGGCATCTTCATCGGAACCGACAACGCCGCGATCCGGCTTCAAAAAATATCGAGACTGCAGTAAAAAGATGTCGATAACCGATCCACACAGGATCTGCTTGTGGTGCTTGGGAGCCGAGCACCATTGTTCAGAGTGTGAGGACTGCATGTCCATGACGGTGAAAGCCTTGAAGGAACGCAAGGGGAAGCTCGAGAGAGGTAAGTCAGTCAAAACCTCCTCGAAAGTTTCTTCGGCCGAGTCAAGGCATTCGTCTCCTCGCCATCGAAAACATTCCCATTCTAGATCTCGAAGTAGCTCCCACCATTCGTCGAGATCAAGACACTCAAAGAAGAGACGTCGAAGATCCCCTTCCTCGTCGTCTTCTGTTTTCCCAGAAAGGGTCTCCTGCCCCACAAAACACAGCTCTCAGGCTGAGTGGGAGGAATTCAGGAAGAAAATGTTAAGCGTCTTCGAGAAAGCGGCCTCGTCCCCCTCGAAGACAGCTGAGGGTGATACCCCAGGTGAAAAACCCAAAAAATCAAAACGCTGCGAGTCGCAGCACCCGGCAAAACATTCCACCCGAGAGCTCCACGGGCCATCGGGTAAGAAGGCACCGTCTTCGACGCCGTCGTTGAAGATCCCTTCGACGCATGGATCTGCGCCATCAATGCCGTTGTCAAAGGGTTCTTCGACGCATCGGTCGATCGACTCGACACCATCGTCGACGCCAACGTTGACGCCGATGAAAGAGAAGACCATGGCTACTCCACAGCCAACGGTGATTCCAAGAGCCTCCGGCAGGACGCCGAGACCGTCGTCGATGTCCTTGAGTAGGATCCCGATCCTCTCGAGTTCTTCGAGGCCTCTTCTGGTTTTCTCGACGCCGTTTTCGGGGCTTTCGAAGCCTGTCACATCGGCGTCGATGACATCGACTTTTTCTCGGCCAATAATGACGAATCTGGCTCCTTCTGCCTTAGAAATGGGTTTTATACCATTTCAGAGGTCAGAGTACCCTGGACTATCTTCAATTTATGAAGAAGGGGAAGATTCTGACCAGGAAACATTCAAGTTGCAGAGGACCACACTACCTGTTTCAGAGGACTTCACCTCTGAGGAAAGAAGGTTGAAAGACCTACAGGAGTCATTACATGAGGCAAGTGGGCTAGACACTTCCCCAGAAGTGGATTTTGTTAAGCCAGAACCAGGGGAACATGCCGAAACACCCTATAGAACCCTGATGGCAAGAATTATTGAATTCATGGGTTGGTCTGCGCCTTCGCCTGTTTTTCAACAGGATGACCTGACAGACATATTAGACAAAGGTCCACAGGAGGATCCTGTGGTCCCCTTCCATACAGCCTTACAAAGAAAAAATTGCATCTAACTGGGAAACTCCTGAAGTTATCCCTGCTGTCAATAAAAGATTATCAGCCAAGTATAGGGTAGCTGCTGCTGACCCTGAATACTTATCGAAACACCCGACTCCAGAGAGCTTGGTGGTCCAAGCGGCAACGTCATCAAGCAGCAGGACCGCTTATCCTACTGTCCCACAAATTAGAGACGACAAGAGGTACGATTCTATGACAAAGAAAGTCTTCTCTGCTTGTAGTATGGCGTTGAAGTCCATCAACGCCACCTGTACGCTCGCCAGGTTCAGTCACACACTATGGGAGTGTGCTTCATCAGCGGCTGACTGCATACCCGAAGGAGAGGAAAAGGAAGCCTTCCTTAACATTATTAAAGATGGCAAAGATGCCATGGCGAGTCACTTCAAACTGGCATCGATTCCGCTGACAGTATCAGCAGGGCCATGGCGGCAAGTATAACAATCTGCAGGCATGCGTGGTTGCCAAAGTCTGGCTTTGCTCCAGATGTACAGGCCAGACTTTTGAATATGCCCTTTGACGGCTCTTCATTTTTCGGAAAAAAGGCTGATGACAGTCTGGAAAAGTTGCAGACATCTTAAGCAGCAGCAAAATCTTTAGGAGCTGCTATCCGCCAAACTCCTTTTCGCCCCTCAGGAACCTCTGGGAGAGGAAAGTCCTTTCGCTATTATTCCGCATTCGGGAAAGGCAGAGGACAGCCGGCTCAAAGAGGCCAAAGGAGATCCACCCGAGGTGGACGGGTCAAAGGTACTAAGGCCGCAGCAGCAGCAGGTGCCTCTTTACCCTCGGCATCTGCATCAGCCGCCCCCAAACCACTCTGAGGTCTTTCCACACAAGACACCGGTAGGGGGCAGGTTAACTCACCATCTGAGGGAATGGCAGGCTATAACGTCAGATGCTTGGGCATTGGAGACAGTTGCCCAGGGTTACTGCCTGCCTTTTCTACACATCCCTCAGAGTCATCCACCGGGGACCAGCTCCCTAAAAGTTCCAGATCCACTCCTCTTGCAGGAAATTATAAACCTGCTAGAGAAGGGTGCCATAGAACCGGTACCTGTAGCGGACAGGAACAAGGGCTGGTACTCCCCCTACTTCGTAATACCAAAGAAGGACGGAGGACTGAGACCCATCCTGGACTTACGAGAATTGAACAAGTTCCTCAGGAAAGACAAGTTCAAGATGGTAACTCTCTCTCAGATCCTTCAGGCCCTCCAGCTCCAGGAATGGCTGGTATCTCTGGACCTTCAGGATGCTTATTTCCATGTGCCAATCCATCCCAAACACAGGAAATACCTGCGGTTCGTAATTGGCGACTCTCATTATCAATTTCGAGTTCTGCCATTTGGGCTGACCTCCGCCCCGAGGGTCTTCACCAAGCTAATGTCGGTAGTGGCTGCGAGTCTAAGGAGGGAAGGGATCCACGTCTACCCCTACCTGGACGATTGGCTGATCAGGGCTGTATCTCCGGATCAAGCTCGGACCCAGCTAGATTATGTCTGCCACTTCCTTCACAAACTGGGCTTCTCCCTCAATTTAAAGAAGTCACAGATGATACCATCACAGAGACTCCAGTTCATTGGAGCGGTCCTGGACACTTCCCTGGGAAAAGCCTCGCCACCAGAGGTGAGGGCTCAAGATATTCTGCAGATGGTCAACAAGTTTCAAAATGCCCAACGTCTCCCAGCCTTTGACTTTTTGAGGTTGCTAGGCCTCATGGCATCCTGCAACTTCCTTGTGCCAGAAGCTCGCCTGAGAATGATATCTCTTCAGTGGGCACTGAGAACTCAGTGGTCGCAATTCTCAGGGAGAATGTCAGATCTCCTCTGGATTCCGGACAAAGTAGCCCGCGACCTTCAAAGGTGGGTCTATCCAGAGAACATCTTGATAGGAGAACTGTTTTGGTAACCATGGCCGGAGATAACAGTAGTCACAATCGCCTCACTCAAGGGGTGGGGAGCCCATGCCAACGACTTGACCATCAGCGGTCATTGGTCTCCATCTGAGTCCAGACTACACATCAACCTATTGGAGCTGAGAGCGATCAGACTAACGCTGAAAGCTTTCCTGCCATCACTACAGGGGAGATATGTCCTGATAATGACGGACAACACGGTGGCCATGCACTACCTCAACAAAAGAGGAGGCGTAGGGTCACTGCCACTGTGCAGAGAGGCAATGCAGCTCTGGTTTTGGGCAATTCGGGAAGGAATCTCTCTATCGGTAGTCCACCTTGCCGGAGAGAAGAACTTGACAGCGGACGCTCTGAGCAGGCAGAGCACAGTCTCCCACGAGTGGGAGCTAGCTCAGGAAGTCCTTCAAGAGATCTTTGCCCTTTGGGGAACCCCTCAGGTGGATGTGTTCGCCACAAGCACCAACAGGAAGTGCGATCTGTTCTGTTCAAGGGAATTTCCCCCGAGAGGACCTCTAGGAGACGCGTTCGTAGTGGACTGGGAGTTTCCACTCCGTTACGCGTTCCCACCAGTCCCTGTTATTCCTCAAATGATCAGAAGATTCCGGAAAACCATGATCCTAATTGCCCCGGACTTTGCCAGGTTAACGTGGTACCCGGACCTTCTAGATATGTCCATCTGCCCTCCAATCCGTCTTCCACTCAAAGAGAATCTTCTCTCGCAGAAGGGAGGTCAGGTTCTCCATCCAGACACCAGAACCCTCAACGTTCACGCTTGGCTTCTGAAAGGGTGAGGTACAAGGATTCGGATCTCCCTGATGACGTCATGGAGGTGTTGCTTTCGGCCAGAAGGCCAGCAACAAAGTCTTTATACCGCTGCCGTTGGAACAAATTTTGCAGCTGGTGTAGGGAAGAGAATATCGACCCGTTTTCATGTGGTACACCAACAGTGTTATCGTTTCTACTCTACTTGGCAAACTCAGGCCTTCAAGTTGGCACTGTAAAAGGCTATCTCGCAGCGCTTTCAATCTTCAAGCGCACTGCGGAGGAACCATCGTATTTCAAACTACCTCTAGTGATACAATTTCTCAAAGGATTAACTAATGTTTATCCTCCAAAACCATTCCAGGTTCCCTTATGGGACTTAAATTTAGTCTTAAACTTCCTAATGGGCAAATGGGCACTCCATTCGAACCACTTGACTCTTGTTCGCTGAGATTTCTCACGCTTAAAACTGTCCTATTAGTAGCACTAACATCTGCTAGGAGGGTGAGCGAGCTACAAGCTCTCTCCTGTAAACCCCCTCATACAGTTTTCCACAAGGACAAAGTTGTCCTACAGGTGAAGCCTAATTTCCTCCCAAAGGTGGTTTCTGAATTTCATATTACTCAGAAAATTACCTTACCTTCGTTCTACCCTCCTCCCCATCCGGAGAAAGAGGAAGAAAGGCTACATAGGCTGGACCCAAGGCGAGCTCTCAGCTTTTACATCAGCAGAATGGCTAGGATCAGGCAAGCAGACCAACTGTTTGTAGGATACTCAGGTCACAAGTTGGGACTACCCATAACAAAACAAACCATTTCCAGGTGGATTATTTTGGCCATTTTGGAATGTTACAAACTGGCAGGGATAGAGCCACCCCAAAATCTTAGGGCTCATTCAACCAGGGGTATCGCAGCCTCTTCGGCTCTCCAAAGAGGGGTACCGGTCAGAGACATATGTGCGGCTGCCACATGGTCGTCCGCACATACATTCACAAAATTTTACAACCTGGATTCCTCCACCAGTCAAGAGACCAGATTTGGCAAGGCCGTATTACATTCGGTCCATCCTTAAAGGGATACATAACATTCTTACTCCCACCTCCAATTACATGCCACTGCTATGGGAGTTTATCAAAGATAAGGAATACGTCGGAGGATACAATCCCTTCAAAGAACAAGTTACTTCTTACCTTGTAACGTTCTTTCGACGGGATGTTCCTCCGACGTATTCCTTATCGCCCCTCCCATCCATCCCTGCAGTAATACTTCCCTTGTGGTTGCAGCTTACGCTCCTTCAAGGTCAATAACCAATTCAGGCATGACTTTTCTTATGCTACAAAACGGAACTGAGCAAGGGATGCCGCGCGTGGCTATTTATGGGCATGGTGACGTCAGTGCCGATACGATGGCCGTCGAGGGACATCGACTCAGCGGCCGACGATGCGCAGCGCCCTCTACAGAAAAAAATTCCGAGGCCAGCAAGCTGGAAACGTATTATCATAGATAAGGAATAGGTCGGAGGAACATCCCGTCGAAAGAACATTACAAGGTAAGAAGTAACTTGTTCATCTCACACGGACCGACCGACGGGCACAGAGAACACATCACCCCTGGAGGAACACGGGGTGGTGATATGTAGACGACACTCCACTCTTTTTCAGGCTTCCTGCTGACTCACTCGCACCTTCCTTCATCCCTGACTGCCTATCTGCCATCCAGGCCTGGTGCACTTCCAACAATCTCTGCCTCCGTGCCAGCCAAACTGAGATCCTTCCGATTGGGACCCCTGCTCCCTCCTTCTTCCCTTCTCTCTGGCCTCCCACCTTGGGCTCTCCCCCTGTTCCTTCTTCTGAAGCCCGAATCCTTGAAGTCATCTTTGACTCCTCTCTCTCCTTCCTTACTCCCACTCGGGACATTGCTAAGAAGTCCCACTTTCAACTCTTCCGTCTCCAAGGAATTCTCCCTTTTCTCACTTTCGCCCGGAAGCTCAATGTCTCCTGAGCCCTGGTTCTCTCTAAGCTTGACTATTGCAACAGCCTGTTACACTCTGCAACCGTCGGTATATTGACGACATCTTACTGCTATGGGAGGGTGATATTGCCACACTTGAACTTTTTGTTCAGTGGCTTAATCAAGTAGACATCAACATCAAATTTACCCTGGAACACTCTACCTCCCGTATCGCGTTCCTAGATCTATCTATTTACAGCGAGGATGGGTTCCTGCAGACCGAGCTCTATAGAAAACCCACAGAAAGGAACATGACACTACAGTTTGAAAGCCAACACCCTAAAAGTCTTTTACGTAATCTCCCTTATGGGATGTTTTTACGGTTACGCCGCAATTGTTCCAACCTTATACAATTTAATACTCATGCGGACGTACTACAGACTAGATTGCTAGATCGCGGATACCCGCGTAAACTTATCAAACATTCAAGAAAAAGAGCGCGATATACCAATCGGGATGCCCTTTTAAGACCTAAAAACAAAATTGTGGACAAAGAACAGTTAGTTTGTGTGTCCACTTTTTGCCAACATAGTGAGACAATTAAAGCTATTGTTCTGAAAAATTGGAGGATCCTTAATTCCACAGATCTCCAGCTAGAGAAACCTTTATTTGCTTTTAAAAAAAGCAAAAATTTAGGGCAGAAACTAACCCGAGCCTCCAGACTTCCTGTTCGCATTAACCAGGTCAGAGATATTAACCTGAATCAGGTTAAAGGCCATTATCCGTGCACTTCGTGCGCAGCTTGTAAATTTTCTAAAAAAATTACAGACTTTTCTTACAATGGTAGATCTTGGGCACTACGTACATTCACTACGTGCAAAAGTAAGAATGTTATTTATGCTATCCAGTGCCCGTGTCAGCTTTTGTATGTAGGAAAAACCTCTAGGGAAGTCCATCTACGTATCAATGAGCACCGGTCTAAAATTAGAACACGCAACCTTTCGGCTCCACTAGTGATTCATTGCGTAGAAATGGGACACAACCCAGACTCTTTAATCTGGTTTTGTTTGGAAAAATGTTTTGCTAATAATACAATACAACTAGCTAATAAATTGTCCTACAAAGAACAAATGTGGATGTTTAATTTAAAAACACTCCACAAAGGCCTTAACACATTGGAGTCGTGGGACTTCAATAGTCGCTAGCAAGCTTGTTCTGCATTTCTCTATTTGCCCTCTATGGCTATTATGACTGTTTAGCTATTTAGTTTAATTGACACAATTTAACATCTTTTACATTAGATTATCGCCTTTTCAGCCAAGGCTTTTTACCATCTTTCTTGCCTATCTCTGGTCTAAAAACACTCTTTTAGTCATTGTATAGTAGCTCCAGAATTGCTTAGAGATATAGGGCCTGTTATATGGTTCTGTCCTAAATTGGACTACAACTCCCAGAATTCACTTGGTGTGGTGATGGCAGCCCAAAATTTATTTACGCTGCTTTTTAGTCTGATGTTCATCCTTTTCTAGTATTTATTTAGTATTATTTTTTCTATCAGCAGCGGCGTTTTTCATCATCATTTCCTTTTAATTTGGGCGGCATTATTTGCATTATTTGCGCTTTGTTCTGCTCGTGGAATGTCTTTACTGGCAGCACTTGCTGACATGCGCAGTCAGTCTTTAGTTTTGCCTTTAAAAAGGCTTTTGTTTACTATTGGCTGTAGCCAGCCACTCCTTGCAGGTCCCTACACGCATGCGTAGCGTTTCGAATTTACAACTAGTTTCAAACAAAGAGATTACCATCTGTTCTCCCTCGTTGCTGGACAATTCCATTATACAGCAACCGTTTTCCAGGTAAGCGTGTGGCCAGCCTTCCTGCAATGTTAATAGCTTTTCAGCTTCAGTCCTCTGCATAATTAACTTTGCAGCGTCGCCCTTTAGACTACTGTTTGTTGCCTTTGAGCTCACTATTACATTTCAATTGTGCGAGCTGCTCCAATTGATTTATTTGGCACTTCGTGTGTTTATATTTAAACATAGCACCGTTTATCTTAGATAGCTGCCATTTGCCCTTAAGTTTACCTTCTCATTTCAATTGTGCTCGTAGCTCCATTTGATTTATTGGGCTTTTTGTGCATTTACATTTAAACACCTTTTGGATCCCCCAGAACGGTGTGGTTGTCTGTAGGCTTCCTCCCATTTTATTGGAGATCTTTTAGAGGCATTTCATGCAGTGCCCTTGTACTCTGGTAAGCCGTGGGTCACTGCTTGCCATTTAACATTGTAATGAAGCTCTTTTGCCACTTTTGTAGTCATTTACAGACGGCGTTGAAGGCTCAGGCTAAGTTGCGCTGCCTCTTCACTTTTCAAATACATGCAGCGCTGGATCATCTTAAACTGCATGGGGCGCCCTCCAGGTGAGCTATTATTATTATTTTTGCCTTAGTCATAGGCACTCCACTTTGAACCTAGGTTTTTTATTTATTTTTTTATTTTTTTATATTTTTTTATTTATCTGACCTAGTGCATTCTGGTCTTGTTTCTGGTTTCAGGTTATGTTTTAGTCCTGAATTGTCTCGCGTGACTGGCCACACTACACTGCATAGATTTTTGCAGCAGCTAGGTTTTCATCAGGTTAGTCCACTACTAGTTCTTTTTAGATACAGACATTGCCATTGGTCAGGCTTTTTTGGTATTTAGATATATATTATTATATATATACATTCTTGTTGCCGATCCACCATGGTCTTGAAGGTTCCCTTTCATCTTGCACGGTTCTCTTTTGGGAGTCACTTACCCTCTTGTTCTGGTTTACACAGCTGTTGTAGCGGGGGCCGTATATGCTTATTTTCACTATGGTATACACGGTTCTTAATTGTTTTTAATAACTTAGGCTGCTAGCAGCAGTCCTTTTTCTCCTTCTTTAATTGTATGTTACAGGCAGTCGGCAAAGACTTTTTCATGTAGTAGCTTATAGTCGCTTTTGCGTACTTGTTTTTCAGAATGGTAACACCCACCTCCTGAGGAAGACGTTCAGTTAACCACCACTACACGTCGAAACCGGTCGAGAGAAAAAATTCTACAGGGATGTGATCTTTGCATTTGTTCTTCCTATCCACCCTGACAATAGATTGTTTGTGAATTATTTCTATTGTTTGTAAACACCGCAATAATGAGTGTTATTATGGGGACTAGTTATGAATTCCTCTTCCCCATTGGTTCTTAGCATGTTTTCTGTGTTTTTAGTACTTTGGATGTATGCCACGGTATGATGAGTTGTGTGTGTATGTATGTACTATGTATGTTGAGTATGAGTGATGAAGTTTTAGCCGATTTTCGGCATATTGTTGCTGCTGTTCTGTTATGTTAAAATGATCAGTGTATAATAATTTTGAGTGATTTATTCACTAGTTTTCAATTTTTGTATCACCTTTAATAAATTTGGATACATTTTTTCTAAACATATTTTGCTCTGGACATATCTTTTCTGTTTCTTGATGTTATTATAATACTCTGGTCCAGAGGCTAGAGTTACCCTGCTCCTTTCAGTGTTTGCACACTCTGCAACCCCTTCAGCTAATCCAGAATAGAGCAGCAAGACTTATCCTTGGCCTCAAGCCCAGGGACCGCATCTCTCCTGCCCTAAAAAGTCTCCACTGGCTCCCGGTTGCTGCACGGATCACATTCAAATCCCTCTGCATCATCCACAAGGCTGTCTGGGGCCGGAACCACACTTTCGAATGGATTGTGTCCTCCCACGTATTCCTCATCTTGTGATAAATCGTTATCTCCAGCTTCGCTGCTTCGGAAAAAAAAGTTCTCGCCAGAGGGCACTGTGCTCGAGGTCATGGCGTGATTGTCCCTCGACGTACTCCGTACTCTGTCGACGTCACCGATGGTATAAATACCTCGAGCCGCGCCCGTTGCTTCAGTTCCGTTTTTCCGATCGCTTCGCTATCGAGAACGGCGTGCTTCTATTTTCTGTGAAGAAAATGTCGTCATCTTCGACACCTTCGACACCCAGGACTGGGTTTAAAAAGTGTGCAGATTGTAGATCTAAGATGTCGATCACCGATCCCCACCAGATTTGTCTCTGGTGTCTCGGTTCCAGTCACCGAACCGACGACTGCGGGTCCTGCCAATCGATGACCGAAAAAGCTCTTCGTGAGAGGAGAGGTAAACTGTCGGTGGAGAGGGTGGCTTCAAAAAAGGTTTTGTCTAAAAGACATAAGAAAACGACTGATTCTAAGGAATCGGATCGTCATAGGCAGTCGAAGAGATCTCGATCTAGGAGTAGATCGAGACACTCTTCGTCGTCATCGAAGAAAATGAAGAGGAGACATAGATCTCCCTCATTATCATCTTCTTCTTCAGAGTCGACCGAAGAAATTCGTTGTCCGACTAAATCGGATTCTCCCAGTAAGTGGGAAGAATTCCGCAAAAAGATGATGGAGGTTTTCTAGAATGCGGCCCCGACCCCCTCGAAAGACCCTCGAAAAAGCCATACCCCTAAAGTCGCTCCATTGGACGACAAAGGGAAGTCCAAGGCTACCATGGCTAAAACCAGTAGCGCCGAGGAATACAAAAAACCTCGAGTCGACGTAAAACCGTCAAAGACTCTTCGAGAGTCGAGCACATCTCCAGTGCCGTATAAGAAACACAAGTCGTCGAAGACTTCGACAATTTCGTCGACGCCCTCGACGTCGATAATTTCAACGGCAAAGCCAGATGCGTCATCGACGCCATTATCGATGGACTTCGAAAGACAACCTCGAAAACTTCGAGGGATTTACAATTTTCTTCGAAGCAGATGGAAGAGGAAGAAAGGAGATTCACTGCTTTACCCAGATCAGATTTTTTCAAATCTATGTCAGCAATCTATGAACAGTCTGCTTCAGAAGAAGACGATGTTTCTCCTTTTGGAGTTACTTATGGTACAAGTCAAGTTCCTGAAGAACTCATTGACCAGGAATCTAGAATGAGAGACCTGAGTGATGCTCTACATTCTGCCAGTGGAGTTGACACATCCCCAGAATTAGAGTTCGCCAAACCTGATCCTGCAGAACATGCAGATGCTTGGTACAGGGGTCTTATGATCAGAGTAGTTGAATATATGGGTTGGGGTAATACTTCACCCATTTTTGAACAATATGACATGACTGATATAATCGTCAAGGGACCTCAGAAAGATCCTGTTCTCCCTTTTCACAGGGCCCTTCAAAGGACTGTAGAGAAAAACTGGGAGAAACCAGAAACTATTGCTGCTGCAGACAGCACTTTTCCAAGAAAATATAGATCCGCTGGAACGGATCCTGAATATTTTAATAAACATCCGACTCCAGAGAGTTTAGTCATTCAGACAGCATCTATTTCAAAACAAACTGCTTATCCAACTATTCCTCCAGATAGAGAGGATACAAAAATTGATGCCTGGGCACGTAAAGTTTTCACGTTAGGCAGTATGGCACTCAAGTCGGCAAATGTCACCTGTACCCTAGCCAGGTTTACCCATACCCTGTGGGACTGTATTTCGGCAGCGGCTGATCATATTCCGGAAGGCGAGCAAAGGGAAGGCTTCCTGAATATAGTCAAAGACAGGAAGGAGGTAATGGGGGAATGTCTCCAGTCTGGACTGGATACTGCGGATAGCATCAGCAGATCCATGGCTGCAAGCGTTGTGCTACGCAGATTTGCGTGGTTGAGGAAGTCGGATTTGCACCGGACGTGCAATCTAGACTCCTGAACATGCCCTTTGATGGCTCGAGGCTCTTTGGCAGAAAGACTGATGAAAGCCTAGAGAAACTTCAGACCTTGAAAGCGGCAGGTAAATCACTTAGCGCCTCTTTGCGCCAGCCTCTAAAACCCTATTCGGCTCATCTTCCTGGAGGGGTCGTTCCTTTCGCTACTACTCTTCTTTTGGTAGAGGAAGAGCACAGGCTTCTCAAAGGGGCAAAAGAAACTTCCCTCGTGGGGCACGAGGAAGAGGTGCAAAATCAGCCTCAGGAGCGGCATCTGTACCCTCAGCCACTCCTGCAGCCGCCTCCAAATCCCTCTGAGACCTTGTTACACAAAACACCAGTGGGAGGCAGGATCTCCCAGCATCTGAAGGAATGGCGGGGCATTACCTCAGATGCTTGGGCACTGGAAACAGTAGCCCAAGGTTACTGCCTCCCCTTCCAAAAAAGGCCTCAGGATCATCCACTGGGAGTCAACTCCGTCAAAATTCCGGATCCGCTCCTGTTGCAGGAAATTTTAACCCTGCTAGAGAGAGGTGCCATAGAACCGGTACCTGTAGCGGAGAGGAACAGGGGTTGGTACTCCCCATATTTTCTCATCCCAAAAAAGGACGGAGGACTGAGACCCATCTTGGACTTGAGAAACTTGAACAAGTTCCTCAGGAAGGACAAGTTCAAGATGGTGACTCTCTCTCAGATCCTTCAGGCTCTCCAACTCCAAGATTGGTTGGTATCATTGGACCTTCAGGATGCTTACTTTCATGTGCCAATGCATCCAAAGCACAGAAAGTACCTGAAGTTCACGATTGGCAATTCTCATTATCAGTTTCGAGTTCTGCCATTCAGGTTGACCTCCGCCCCGAGGGTTTTCACCAAACTGTTGGCGGTTGTGGAAGCAAGTCTCAGGAGAGGAGGTATTCACATATATCCCTACCTGGACGACTGGTTGATCAGAGCAAGCAACGTCCCTGGTCGATCACCTGCCACTTCCTCCACAAACTGGGCTTCTCCCTCAATTTCAAGAAGTCCCACATGATACCATCCCAGAAACTCCAATTTATCGGAGCAGTCTTGGACACTTCATCGGGAAAAGCCTCGCCTCCCGAAGTGAGAGCTCTCCACATCCAGCAGATGGTAACGAAGTTTCAGAATGCCCAACATCTACCGGCCTTCGATTTTCTCAGGTTGCTCGGCCTCATGGCATCCTGCATTTTCCTAGTACCAGAGGCCAGGTTGAGAATGAGATCCCTTCAATGGGCTCTCAGAACTCAGTGGTCCCAGTTCTCGGGGAACATGTCGGATCTTCTACAAGTCCCGAGCGCAGTTGCTCAGGATCTTCTATGGTGGGCTTGCAACGACAACATTCTCAGGGGAGAGTCCTTTTGGCAACCATGACCGGAGATAACGGTAGTGACGGACGCCTCACTCACAGGGTGGGGAGCACACACCAACGATCTGACAATCAGCGGTCGTTGGTCTCCATCGGAGTCCAAACTACATATCAACCTGTTGGAGCTGAGGGCAATCAGAATAGCTCTGAAGGCCTTTCTGCCCTCTGTACAGGGAAAGAATGTCCTGATAATGATGGACAATACAGTGGCCATGTACTATCTCAACAAGAGAGGAGGTGTAGGGTCACTGCCACTGTGCAGAGAAGCAATGCAGCTCTGGTTCTGGGCAATACGAGAAGGAATCTCTCTGTCGGCAATTCACCTAGCTGGAGAGAAGAACATGGCGGCAGACGCTCTGAGCAGGCAGAGCACAGTCTCTCACGAGTGGGAGCTGGCTCAGGAAGTCCTTCTGGAGATCTTCGCCCTTTGTGGAACCCCTCAAATGGATCTGTTTGCCACCGCGATCAACCGGAAGTGCGATCAGTACTGCTCAAGGGAATTTCCTCAAAGAGGAGCTCTGGGAGATGCATTCGTAGTGGAGTGGAAGTTTCCACTGCTGTACGCGTTTCCCCCAGTCCCCGTGATTCCTCAAGTAATCAGGAGGTTGAGAAAGTTCAGGAAAAACATGATCCTAATTGCCCCGGATTGGGCCAGGAGAACGTGGTACCCGGACCTTCTAGACATGTCCATCTGCCCTCCAATACGTCTTCCGCAAAGAGAGGATCTTCTCTCGCAAGAGGAAGGTCGGGTTCTCCATCCAGAGGTCAAGACACTCAACCTTCACGCATGGTTTCTGAGAGGTTGAGATACAAGGATTGGTATCTTCCGAATGACGTAATGGAAATCTTGCTTTCGGCCAGAAGACCAGCAACAAAGTCTTTGTACCGATGTCGCTGGAATAGGTTTAGTAACTGGTGCAAAGACAAGGATGTGAACCCTTTTCAGTGTGGCACCCCAATGGTGCTTTCTTTCCTGTTACATCTAGCCAATCTGGGGCTCCAGATAGGAACAATCAGAGGATACCTTGCTGCGCTGTGCATTTTCAAGCGCTCCTCGGAAGAGGTTTCATATTTCAAAATACTGTTAATAATTCAATTCTTAAAGGGGCTTACTAATGTATACCCTCCAATACCTTTTCATGTACCAACTTGGGACTTAAATTTAGTATTAAAATTCTTGACTTGCATACCCTTTGAGCCTCTGCACTCATGTCCATTGAGGTTTCTGACTCCTTGTGGCCCTATCATCAGCCCGCAGGGTTAGCGAACTTCAGGCTCTCTCATGCAAACCACCATATACTATTTTTTATCAGGATAAGGTAGTCCTTAAAGTTAAACCTTCGTTCTTGCCAAAAGTAGTCTCGGACTTCCATTTGTCACAAAAAATATTACTAGCAACTTTTTATCCTCCTCCTCATCTGGGCAAGGAAGAGGAGAGATTACACAGACTAGATCCCAAGAGGGCTCTTAGTTTTTACATCTCAAGGATGGCTAAATTGAGACAAGATGACCAACTATTTGTGGGTTATACTGGTCATAAATTAGGCTTATCTGTAACAAAACAGACCATTTCCCGCTGGATCATATTAGCCATAGTTGAATGCTACAGATTAGCGGGAAAAGAACCACCAGATGGGCTTTGTGCCCATTCTACAAGGGGAATGGCTACTTCTGCGGCTCTAAAGAGGGGAGTTCCGGCAGCAGATATTTGTGCAGCTGCAACCTGGAAAACCATGCATACTTTAGTTAAACATTATTGTTTGGACACTGCCTCCTCTAACGAGGGTTTATTTGCAAAGGCAGTTCTGCATTCTGTCCACGAAAACTGAAATTAGTATTCCCACCTCCAAAAATTGATACTGCTATGGGAGCCTATCACAAGATGAGGAATACGTGGGAGGATACAATCCATTCGAAGAACCAGTTACTTACCAAATGTAACGTTCTTTCGACTGGATGTTCCTCCCACGTATTCCTCATCGACCCTCCCATCCTACCCCACAGTACAGTTTACGTTTTCTTACGCTTTCCTCTCATGAAGAATGTATCGGTCATGGGACACGCCTGGGTGTTCCTCCTCTATACATCGAAAAACAAAACTGAAGCAAAGGGCGCGGGTCGAGGTAGTTATACCATCAGTGACGTTGACAGAGTACGGAGTACGTCGAGGGACAATCGACGCCACAACCTCCAGCACAGCGCCCTCTGCCGAGAACATTTTTTTCCAAAGCAGCGAAGCTGGAGATAACGATTTATCACAAGATGAGGAATACGTGGGAGGAACATCCAGTCGAAAGAACGTTACAGTTGGTAAGTAACTTGTTCATCTGCAACTTTCTCTTCCGAAATACTTCCCTTCTACAATTCTACGTTCCTCTGGCACCAACTTCCTGTGTGTAAAGCGTTTCGCTAAACATAGAACAGGACGTCGTTCGCTTTCCTCAGCTGGATCCCTCCTATGGAACAGCCTCCACCCCCTCTGCGCCTTGAGCAGGACCTTCTTAATTTCCGAAAGCACCTCAAGACCTTCCTCTTTTCCTCCTCCTTCAATTCTTCCCTCCCCTGCTAATCTCACAGTTGCTGTCATTGGTGTATTGGACCCTTATGCTTCCTCGGGGCCCCAGCCCAATCACACCCAATCTCCCCAGCTTCTGTCTACCCTCAGCACTTTCCTCGGCACACCCTCCGCACTGGAGACTCGTACTTTTCCACCCAACGCGGCTCCTGGACGCATAGCACTTACCATACCTTGCACTTCTCTGTGGCTCACCCTCGAGCATAGACACCCCAGTACCTACCCCCACTGCCCTCTTCCTTACTGCACTTGCATGTTCTGAATACTCACAAGGCATAGTAGGTTCGGCCGCCACTTCCCCCACTGTATTTCTTGTATATTTTAACTGCACAACAATCCCATGTTCCCTCCCTGTTGCCCTGTGGGCGCTTTGAAACAGAATTTATTTGCTGTATAAGTGCCTAAGAAGAAAACAATAAATACAACTACAAATACACCAGAATGTACGACAGGAGAAGGGATATGGGCGGCATTTTGTCAGAACAGCGGGGGTAGGAAAGGTACTGCCACTAACTAACCCTACTAAAAACTCACCCTTCTGCATACACCTTCTCAAACTCTGAACTAAACACAACCATACCTCTACAGCACAAAAAAACCCACACACGTCACAACACCACAAAAACAAAACAAACCACATATAGGCTCGACCAAAACCACATGGTGGCTACCAACTGAAAAATACACCTACGCTCAGTGAACGGTGTCACTGAAGCGAGGCTGCCAGCAGCACATAACAGATCTCTTGCTCTTTTTTCTGCTCAGTCCTACTAACTTACCCGCCTACCTCCTTGCTTTAAAGACCCGCCAGAGCGCCAAGAGACCACACAGGTGGTAACAGTGCGTGGTATAAGAACCTTTCACATGACATAACTAGCGCCTCTTCTAAGATTGAGTTTAACACGACACAGTCCTACCCATTTGAAGAGGCTGCTGTCTTTTTTGTGATATTTTGAGAACTGGGTTGCTACTGGATTTTTACTGTCCAGATTTGTAATAGCTTGTGCATGTTCCATTGCCCTGATTTACATTTTTCATGCAGTATTACCTATATAGAGTTTTGGACATGGAAACTGAATCTGTATACTACAAAATCAGTTTTACAATCAATTCGGTCAGTAATTAAAGGATGCCCTTAAATACCATATTTCGAATGGATTGTGTCCTCCCACGTATTCCTCATCTTCTGATAAATCGTTATCTCCAGCTTCGCTGCTTCGGAAAAAAGAAATTCTCGGCAGAGGGCGCTGTGCTCGAGGTTGTGGCGTCGATTGTCCCTCGACGGACTCCGTACTGTCGACGTCACCGATGGTATAAATAGCTCGAGCCACGCCCGTTGCTTCAGTTCTGTTTTTCCGATCGCTTCACTATCGAGAACGGCGCGCTTGAGATTTTCTGTGTTGAAAATGTCATCTTCTTCGACTCCTTCAACACCCAAGACTGGGTTCAAGAAGTGCGTAGATTGTGGATCGAAAATGTCGATCACGGATCCTCACCGGATTTGTCTCTCGTGTCTCGGTTCCAGTCACCGGACCGACGACTGTGGTTCCTGCCAATCCATGACTGAGAAACCTCTTCGTGAGAGGAGAGGTAAACTGTCAGTGGGGAGGGAAGCCTCTAAGAAGTCTACGTCCAAAAAACATAAGAAAGCGACTGATTCGAAGGAATCGGATCGCCATAGGCATTCAAAGAGATCTCGATCTAGGAGTAGATCGAGACACTCGTCTTCCTCGTCCAAAAAAATGAAGAGGAGACATAGATCTCCCTCATAATCCTCTTCCGAGTCGACCGAAGAAATTCGATGTCCGACAAAATCGGATTCTCCCAGAAAATGGGAAGAATTTCGTAAAAAGATGATGGAGGTATTCGAGAAAGCGGCCCTGACCCCTCGAAAGAACCTCGGAAGAGCCATACCCCTAAGGTCGCTCCATTGGATGACAAAGGGAAGTCTAAGACTACCTTGGTAAAAACCGGTAGTGTCGAGGATACTCGAAAAAAATCGAGTCGACGACAAGTCGTCGAGGACTCTTCGAGAGTCGAGCACCTCTCCGGTGCCATATAAAAAACATAAGTTGTCGAAGGCTGCGACGACTTCATCGACGTCGACCGCTTCGGCATCGAAACTAAAAATAACCTCGATGCCTGTATCGAAGTCATCTTCGAAGTCATCGAAGATTCCTTCCACAACTTTGAAGGATTTTTCCATTCCTTCGACGCGTATGGTAGAGGAAGAAAGAAGATTTACTCCGTTGCCCAGGTCAGACTTTTTTAAGTCCATGTCCTCAATTTATGAAAAATCTGGCTCGGAGGAAGAGGAAGTCACTCCCTTTGGAGTTTCATATGGCACAAAACAAGTTCCTGAGGAACTCATTGATCAAGAGTCCAAAATGAGAGACCTGAGTGACACCTCCCCAGAATTAGAGTTTGCCAGACCTGATCCTGCAGAATATGCAGACTCAGGGTACAGGAGTCTTATGACCAGAGTAATTGAGTATATGGGTTGGGGTAACACTTCACCCCTTTTTGAACAAGATGACATGATGGATATAATTGTCAGAGGTCCTCAAAAAGATCCAGTTCTCCCCTTTCACAGGGCTCTTCAGAGGAGGTTGGAGAAAAACTGAGAAAAGTCAGAGAGCATTGCTGCTGCAGATAGTAATTTCCCCAAGAAATACAGACCAGCTGGTATGGATCCTGAATACTTAAACAGGCATCCGACTCCAGAAAGTCTAGTTATTCAGGCAGCATCCACATCAAAGCAAACTGCATATCCCACTATCCCTCCAGATAGAGAGGATAAAAAAGTTGATGCCTGGGCACGTAAGTTTTCACGTCAGGCAGTATGGCCCTTAAATCGACAAATGTCACCTGGACCCTGGCCAGGTTTACCCATACCCTGGTGGTCTGTATTTCGGCAGCGGCTGAGGATATTCCGGAAGGCGAGGAAAGGGGAGGCTTCCTGAATATAGTTAAAGACGGGAAGGAGGCAATGGGGGAATGTCTCCAGTCTGGACTGGATACTGCTGATAGTATCAGCAGATCCATGGCTGCAAGCATTGTGCTACGCAGATTTGCGTGGTTGAGGAATTCGGGGTTTGCACCAGACGTGCAAGCCAGACTCCTCAACATGCCCTTTGATGGCTTGAGGCTGTTTGGCAGTAAGACTGATGAAAGCCTAGAAAAACTTCAGACCTCGAAAGCGGCAGCTAAATCGCTTAGTGCCTCCATGCGCCAGCCTCTAAAACCCTATTCCGGCTCATCTTCCTGGAGGGGTTGTTCTTTTCGTTACTATTCCTCATTTGGTAGAGGAAGAGGACAGGCTTCTCAAAGGGGCAAAAAGAAACGTCCCTCGTGGAGCACGAGGAAGAGGTGCAAAATCAGCCTCAGGAGCGGCATCTGTACCCTCAGCCACTCCTGCAGCCGCCTCCAAATCCCTCTGAGACCTTGTTGCACAAAACACCAGTGGGAGGCAGGATCTCTCAGCATCTGAAGGAATGGTGGGGCATTACCTCAGATGCTTGGGCACTGGAAACAGTAGCTCAAGGTTACTGTCTCCCCTTCCAAAAAAGGCCTCAAAATCATCCACCGGGAGCCAACTCAGTAAAAACTCCAGACCCGCTCCTGTTGCAGGAAATTTTAACCATGCTAGAGAAAGGTGCCATAGGACAGTTACCTGTAGCGGAGAGGAACAGGGGTTGGTACTCCCCATATTTTCTCATCCCAAAAAAGGACAGAGGACTGAGACCCATCTTGGACTTAAGAAACTTGAACAAGTTCCTCAGGAAGGACAAGTTCAAGATGGTCACTCTTTCTCAGATCCTTCAGGCTCTCCAACTCCAAGATTGGTTGGTATCATTGGACCTTCAGGATGCTTACTTTCATGTGCCAATGCATCCAAAGCACAGAAAGTACCTGAGGTTCGCGATTGGCAACTCTCATTATCAGTTTCGGGTTCTGCCATTCGGGTTGACCTCCGCCCCGAAGGTTTTCACCAAACTGTTGGCAGTTGTGGCAGCGAGTCTCAGGAGAGGGGGTATTCACATCTACCCCTACCTGGACGACTGGTTGATCAGAGCAAGTTCTCCAAAACAAGCTCAGGAACATCTTTCTATCACTTGCCACTTCCTCAACAAATTGGGCTTCTCCCTCAATTTCAAGATTTCCCATATGATACCATCCCAAAAGCTCCAGTTTATCGGAGCAGTCTTGGATACTTCCTCAGGAAGAGTCTCGCCTCCCGAAGTGAGAGCTCTCCACATGCAGCAGAGGGTAACGAAGTTCCAGAATGCCCAACATCTTCCGGCCTTCGATTTTCTCAGGTTGCTCGGCCTCATGGCATCCTGCCCTTTCCTAGTACCAGAGGCCAGGTTGAGAATGAGATCCCTTCAATGGGCACTCAGAACTTAGTGGTCCCGGTTCTCAGGGAATATGTCGGATCTTCTGCAAGTCCCGAGCGCAGTTGCTCAGGATCTTCTATGGTGGGCTTCCAACGACAACATTCTCAAGGAAGAATCTTTTTGGCAACCATGGCCGGAGATAACAGTAGTGACGGACGCCTCACTCACGGGGTGGGGAGCACACACCAACGATCTGACAATCAGCGGTCGTTGGTCTCCATCGGAGTCCAAACTACACATCAACCTTTTGGAGCTGAGGGCAATCAGACTAGCTCTGAAGGCCTTTCTGCCCTCTGTACAGGGAAAGAATGTCCTGATAATGACGGACAACACGGTGGCCATGTACTACCTCAATAACAGAGGAGGAGTAGGGCTACTACCACTGTGCAGAGAGGCAATGCAGCTATGGTTCTGGGCAATACGAGAAGGAACCTCTCTATCGGCAATTCACCTAGCCGGAGAGAAGAACACAGTGGCAGACGCTCTAAGCAGGCAGAGCACGGTCTCTCACGAGTCGGAGCTGGCTCAGGAAGTCCTTCTGGAGATCTTTGCCCTTTGGGGAACCCCTCAAGTGGATCTGTTCGCCACCGCGATCAACCGGAAGTGCGATCAGTACTGCTCAAGGGAATTTCCTCAAAGGAGAGCTCTGGGATACGCATTCATAGTGGAGTGGAAGTTTCCACTGCTGTATGCTTTTCCCCCAGTCCCCGTGATTCCTCAAGTAATCAGGAGGTTATGAAAGTTCAGGAAAACCATGATCCTAATTGCTCCGGATTGGGCCAGGAGGACGTGGTACCTGGACCTTCTAGACATGTCCATCTGCCCTCCAATACGTCTTCCACAAAGAGAGGATCTTCTCTCGCAAGAGGAAGGTCGGATTCTCCATCCAGAGGTCAAGATACTCAACCTTCACGCATGGTTTCTGAGAGGTTGAGATACAAGGATTGGGATCTTCCGGATGACGTAATGGAAGTCTTGCTTTCGGCCAGAAGGCCAGCAACAAAATCTTTGTACCGATGTGGCTGGAACAGGTTTAGTAACTGGTGCAAAGATAAGGATGTGGACCCTTTTCAATGTGGCACTCCAGTAGTGCTCTCTTTTCTATTACATCTAGCCAATCTGGGACTCCAGATAGGAACAATCAAAGGATACCTTGCTGCGCTGTCCATTTTCAAGCGCACCTCGTAAGAGGTTTCATATTTCAAAATACCATTAATCATTCAATTCTTAAAAGGGCTTACTAACGTATACCCTCCAGTACCTTTTCATTTCCCAACTTGGGATTTAAATTTAGTACTAACATTTTTGACTTGCATACCTTTTGAGCCTCTGCACTCCTGTCGATTGAGGCTTCTAACACAAAAAACTGTCCTTCTTGTGGCCCTGTCATCAGCCCGCAGGGTTAGTGAACTTCAGGCTCTCTCATGCAAACCACCATATACTGTTTTTTTATAAGGATAAGGTAAGGTTAAATCTTCCTTTTTACCAAAGGTAGTTTCGGACTTCCATTTGTCACAAAAAATTATACTACCAACATTTTATCCTCCTCCTCACTTGGGCAAGGAAGAGGAGAGACTGCATGGACTAGATCCCAAGAGGACTCTTAGTTTTTACATCTCAAGGATGTCTAAATTACGACAAGATGACCAACTGTTTGTGGGTTATACTGGTCATAAACTGGGTTTATCAGTAACAAAACAGACCATATCCCGCTGGATCATTTTGGCCGTAATTGAATGCTACAGATTGGCGGGAAAAGACCCAACAGATGGGCTTCGAGCCCATTCTACAAGGGAATGGCTACTTCTGCGGCTCTAAAGAGGGGAGTTCCGGCAGCAGATATTTGTTCAGCTGCAACTTGGAAAACAATGCATACTTTTATCAAGCATTACTGCTTGGATACTGCCTCCTCCAATGAGGGGTTATTTGCCAAGGCAGTTCTGCAATCTGTTCATGAAAACTGTAATTAGTACTCCCACCTCCAAAATTGCCACTGCTATGGGAGTCTATCAGAAGATGAGGAATACGTGGGAGGACACAATCCATTCGAAGAACAAGTTACTTACCAACTGTAACGTTCTTTCGACTGGATGTTCCTCCCACGTATTCCTCATCAACCCTCCCATCCTACACCGCAGTACAGTTTACGTTTTCTTACACTTTCCTCTCACGAAGAATGTATCTGTCATGGGGCACGCCTGGATGTTCCTCCTATATGTTCATCGAAAAAACAGAACTGAAGCAACTGGCGCGGCTTGAGCTATTTATACCATCGGTGACGCCGACAGAGTACGGAGTCCGTCGAGGGAGTCCGTCGAGGGACGCCACGACCTCGAGCACAGCGCCCTCTGGCGAGAATTTTTTTTCCGAAGCAGCGAAGCTGGAGATATCAATTTATCAGAAGATGAGGAATACGTGGGAGGAACATCCAGTCGAATGAACGTTACAGTTGGTAAGTAACTTGTTCATCTAAAAACAATCAATTATTAAAACATGTTTAGACAGGAGATACGTCCCACATGAACACCGGATCTGTTGTAACCAGCTTATTGATTTGGGTATAGTAAAGTGAATTTTGATTACATAGTCACCTATGTTTTTGCCACATTGACAGCAGATCTTAGGTTTAGGGCTTAAAACACATTTAAGATCATTTATCTTTCTTCACTGAGTACGATTGTTTATTATGACACCACAAATCTGTCTTGACATGTGTGGTGATCAGATGAAAATCTTTGGAGTCTTGCCGTGATTCTTTGGGTTGCATTAACTTATAAGGAGATATACCATAAGCTCTCTGTTTTGCATTATTGATAACTTTGGAATAGTACCCACAGTGTTTAAAATGTGTACTCATTTCCTTACTTATGATTTTGAAATCGGTTTCCTGTGAGGAATTCTGCAAAAGGAACATTTTGAATATTATTCTGTGGATGACAAGACTTACCATGTAAGATCGAATTTCCGGCAACTTATTTTTTTAATAAAATGTTGTTTAGATCTGGTTATTTTTAACCATATTCTTTAAATCCAGAAATGTTATTTGTACTTTGTTATAGTTCATGACAAAAGGCAACGTTAGATCATTTTCATCAACAAATGATTCAGATTTCTTTAACTCATCCACTGTTCCTTGTCACAAGATGAATACATTGTCAATATAACACAGTGTCACACCCCTGGAGTATCTGACAACTCCTTCCTAGCCACGGAAGCCAAATGCAGTTGGCCCCTCCCACCTTGGTGCTCCTGATTTTAGTATACACAGGTAACGTTGAGGCAGCCAATGTGGGGAAGAGGTTTAGGGAGAGGTTGTGAATAGGTAGGGGGTGTTAGGATAACCAAGAAGAGTTTAGGGCTCTTGAATTCGATAGGTATGGCGGACATAAGGGGAAATATGCCTAACAAAACACAGTCTTGTACAGTGAAAAAACACCTCCTATACCACCTCCTGAAGACAGGCTAGCACCCTTCTTGATTAGGATATTGCTCTCAAAACCTGTATTCCACACCCTTCATACCTAAGCCAGCAACTAACATAAGCACACCTTCTGATAACAACTGTACCACACAACATGGAAAATGACATAAGCAGGAAGATAACATATACATCTTGCAAGCAGTAATGGTATCCCCACTGGTCCTTCCAAAACCTCCTTCCGTACCACCTGGCAGAGGTCACTTTCATAGAATGCTATCAAGCGAGCACATGTAAATATTAAATATCTGTATTTGTACAGATTTATATCCCGTTTATACATGTGTATCCTGTAGGATTTGACAAGAGCAAGCAGCCAGGAACAACATATAGCGTCCCTCGCTTTTAAACTTGAAAATCCAGGGAACGTTCAAAATCCACAAAACCAAGATTCCGCTTTCTGCAGCTTGCCCTGCTTGAGTTCCTGAGAATATGCTGCAGCGATATGAACGTGGAAGCACCTAACCACGCGGTGCTTCAGATATCTGCTGCATGCCGGTAAGTAATGCGCATGTAACAACAACACACAACGCTTGCCACACTAGTTAATGACTTTTCCCACAAACACTCTCACACTCCCGGGTTCCCAGAGGTTCACTTAACTGAGGCCTGGGTGGGTCTCGTCAGCACCTCCCCAGGCAATGATGCTCCAGCGTTGAGCGGTCACACCGCTGTGATCGGCTCCGTCTACACCATGAGGGACAGAGACCGTCCGGAGCACACCTGCTCACCGCCTGAGCCCGGGTCCATGAACTCTGCCAGCTGCTCTCCTCCGGCCTGTGCCTGCCACACCAACAATCACCAACAGGCAGCACGGGATGAGGAGGGGCTTAAGTAGGTTGCGCGAGCATGCGCATGTGCCGGCACACTAAACCCCATGTCATTGTGGGAAATGTAGTCCTCGGGCTGTCTTAGCCTGCAAATAGAGTCCTCGGCCCGTTTTACAGCCCCTTTTCCTCACACAGAGTCACAAAGTAATATTATCATTCCAGAGATTCATGGGGTTGTTTAAAACAATACTGTCTTCCCAGAATACCATCAATCAATAAGTTGGTATATGCAGTGGCAAATATGATACCCATTGCTGTTCGTCTTGGTTGAAAAATGAACTCAGTATTAAACAAGAAATAATTGTGATTCAGAACAAAGACAATCATATCAAGTAACATCATGGTATGTTGTTTAAATGTTATTGATCTATTCTTAAGAAAAAAATCCACAACATGTAAACCGTCTATATGTGATATTGCTATGTGAAAAGTAGAGACATCAAATATCACCATTATGTAATCTTCCCAAGGTACATTATGAAATCTATTGAGGACATCACTAGTAACTTTAACAAACGAAGGGAGTGATGTTACAAAAGGCAGTAGATAATACTCTACAATGCTAGACATTGGTTTTGCGAGTGAACCTATTGAACTAACAATAGGACTCTCAGGATAATTTTGTTTATCTTTATGCATTTTTGGTAAATGATATAGATTTGGAAATAGTGGGATGCTTGTACAACAGATATTGATATTTTTCCTTATTCAGCAATCCCTCAGATACACACTTTTCAAGCATATTCTTCAGGGTCTGATTGTATTCAATAGTGGGATCTTTGGTTAACATGCAATAGCAACCATTACCTTTAAGATGTTTATCTGCTTCCCTAATGTATTCCTTACACACCATAAAGCAACATTGCCTTCATTATCTGATGGTTTAATAACCAATTCTAGATTATTGCCCAGATCTTTTAGTAATTTTAAATCAAAAGATTGGTACATTCTGATTCCAATTCATTTTCAAAAGATTTGTTTTAACAGCACTCAAATTGTAAAATAGCCTGGCCATTTATATTAAAAGGAGTTAAAAATGAAGTTGGTTTACAATCACTATGATGATTAAACAATTCAAAATGGTAATTGGACCAATCCTGTTCCGTTGTTTTGTGTAGGGTAATGCCCTCTGGGCCCATGGTTACAGGCCCGAGCGTAATGGCCCAGTCGAGGGGCATATTCCCATTAGTACCCCGGCCCGTAAGACTGGGGTACTAATGTTTTTTTTTCCTGGCTGCAAGGCGCTGTTACGCTCACCTGGTCTCTGTGGGGACATTGGGGCACGGTTGCAGCCCTCCCTGGAAGTGGATTCCCCTTGTCAGGCTTCTTCCCCTGCTCATGTGCTGTGGTCTGCGCTGTTTGTTGGCACTGCCCAGGCGAGGATATGAGAGATCGTGAGAAGGCTGCTATATGACTGCTGTCTCTCTCAAACCCTTCTTACCAGAATGTGGTGAGCATGCGCCGACCCATATAGTCTCACATGTTGATTGATGATGGCAAGCTCTCGGTCCTGCTTCTCACTGCAGGGGCGCTTTTGATGGGCCTGGAGGTGTTTTATGACTTTTAAAATATTGTAGTGTTGATTCTTAATCATTGTCTGTATCCTTTTAATAATGTCTTTTCCCCACTTTCTCCCAATAGGTGTTATGCGGCCCAGCGGTAGTTGCGGTGCATGATGTGACGCCAAATGGGAAGAGAATGGAGTCCTGACAGATGGTGAGTGTTGGTTTAACATCAAGCGCGAGGATATGTCTAAGCGCGACCTTAAACGTAATGTTTTAGCAAATTCTAACCTTGTCTTTTTCTCTTGCAGGCACTGTCTGTCATGATGTCGGGCTGGAGCGCTGCTATCTGGAGGTCTCGAGATGTAAGATGAATGCCAGAGTCCACGATGATGCATGTCAAAGGAAGCAGATTGCAAGGTAAGTGCTGCGGCTGGTAGCTGGAAACAAGGTAAGATGCGCTCTGGCGACTAGCTGAAAACAGGTAAGATGCGCTCATGCTGGTAGCTGGAAACAGGTAAGGTGCGCTCTGGCGACTAGATGAAAACAGGTAAGATGCACTCAGGCTGGTAGCTGGAAACAGGTAAGGTGCGCTCAGGCCGGTAGCTGGAAACAGGTAAGATGTGCTTAGGCGGCAGTGAGCGTTATGCTGCAATAGCAGAATAATGCGAAGCGCGTGCATGAAGGCTGAGCCGGCTTATATAGCCTAGCTCTGGCCACGCCCATTAGCTGACTCATCGGCCCCACCCTGCCACTCCTAAAGGCTGCTTACACGTGCAGTCTGACTCTCCCCAGCAGCCACGCCCGACTAAATGCATATGGGGGCCTCTGCAGGGAAATAGCAGGTACTTGCACCAAGTAAAAATGTGGTATTGCCCTCAAGGGACTATAAAAGGTTGTATTATCCCTTGCTCTCGTGCCCTGATGGTGCGGGGTCTGGGATTCCGGGCCCATGGCCATGACAGCACTTCCCCTCAAGGCCCCTCTCACGGGTGTTCTTTCTCCTGGTCCTGGCTTGGTAGGATTGTTGCAATGGAATTGTCTGATCAGTCGTGGAGCGTGGACGAATTCACTGGGTTCCCATGTACGGTCTTGAGGTCCATAACCCTTCCAGTCTATAAGGTAGTACAATTTAGATCACACTATTTTGGAATCCAGAATAGTTTTGACCTCGTATTCCGGTTCTCCTTCTATGATGTCAGGCGCTGGGGGTACTTCAATTCGAGAACCTGGTTTCATTGGTTTCAGGAGTGAAACATGGAATACTGGATGGATTTGCATATTAGATGGTAATTCCAATTTCATGGCAGCTGGGTTTATCACAGCTTTGATGGAATAAGGCCCCAAGTACCTGGGACGGAAGGCTTGTGGTCCTTTCAAGGGAATGTTTTTGGATGCTAACAAAACCTTGTCTCTGACCTGATAATGTGGGGCCTCCCTTCAGTGTCGATCTGCAAACTTTTTCTGCGTTTCTTTAGCTCTGGTCAGGTGTTCAGCTGCTTCTTTAAGAATCAGAGTGATGGTCTTATGTAAGGTTGTTACTGCTTTCATTTCCAATTCGTCAAGGGAATCAAAAGTGGACGTTCGAGGATGTCGACCATGCACCTTGTACAATGGGGTCGGTCCGGTGCTACTGTGGATGGAATTGTTGTAGGCAAATTCGGTCAACCAAAGTATGTCTTTCCAGGATTCCTCAGTTTGTTGCAACATACACCTCACATATTGCTCCAAGGTCTGGTTGGTCCATTTGGTTTGGCCATCGGTTTGAGGATGGTGAATAATGGATAACCGGAGATCAATTTTGGCTATTTTGCAGCACCTCCTCCAGAGTGCTGAGACAAACTGAGTACCACAATCTGATATTAGTACTGATGGGAATCTGTGCAATTTGACAATCTGTTCGAAAAACACAGTGGCGAGGGCGGAAACTGCGGGGAGTCCTTTTAACGGGATAAAATGGGCCATTTTGGAGAATAAATCTACAATAACTAAGATGGTGTTATATCCATTGCGGGGGGTGGGAGGGAGATTTGTGACAAAGTCCATTGACAACATAATCCACGGTGCTGGTGGTATTGTCAATGGACACAATAACCCAGCTGCATTCAGCTTCTGAGGTTTGGGTTGAGCGCAGTCACCACAGGTCGCAATAAATTGGGCAATGTCTTTTCTCCAAGTTGGCCACCAATAGCCTTTTTGAATTTTAGCTTGAGTCTTGGAAATCCCGAGATGTCCTTCCACTAGTGAATCGTGATAGTTAGCTATTATTTGGTCTTGTAGCTTCTTGTCCTGAATGTACAACCTCCCTTGAAAATACGGCAGATCATTTTCAATGGTGTATTGGTCCCCTCTGGATAGCCACTCCTGTCGTGTCGCTTGGTTCATCTGAGATTGGAGATCGGTTTTCAAGTCATGCAAACAGGTGGTTGCAGCGATTTTGTTCTGGATTTGTTCTTCAGGAATAATGACAGGCTCAGACGTGGTAAAAGCTTCTTGATCCTCACTCAAGCGTGACAGAGCGTCTGCTTTCCCATTGCGTACTCCGTGTCTGTAGGTGATGATAAAATCGTATTCCGCAAAGAAGAGAGCTCAATGAATTTGACGAGAAGACTGGGCCTTGGCGGTCTTCAAGTTTTGCAGATTGCGGTGATCAGTGATGACAGTGACTGTATGTCTTGCTTCCAGAAGATAGTGTCTCCATGTTTTGAAGGCTCCCTTAGTCGCTAGTAGTTCTTTGTCCGTGATCGCATAGTTCAACTCCAGTGCAGAAAACTTACGGGACCAGAACGCTATGAGATGTAATTGTCCAGTGTCGGAGTCTCTTTGTGATAATACCGCCCCCATGTCTACGTTGGAGGCATCTGTTTTGACCACGTATGGCAGATCTGGTCTAGGGTGTCGGAGAACTGGTACTGTGGTGAAAGCAAGTTTCAGCTCCTGGAAGGCTTTCTCTGCTTCTGGAGTCCAAAGGAATTTCTTGTTTTTTCTCATCAGGGAGGTAATTGGATGAACTATCTGCGAAAACCTAGGAATAAACGGACGATAAAAGTTGGCAAATCCAAGCACACTTTGTACTCCTTTTGTTGATGTCGGCGATGGCCATTAAAGGATAGCATCCACCTTACGTGTGTCCATGTGTACACCTCGTGGTGTGAGCATAAAACCCAAGAATTCAACTTCTGTTACGTGGAAGAAACACTTTTCTAACGTGGCAAACAGCTGATGCTGTCGAAGTTTCTCCAATACTGCTCTTACTTGGCCGATGTCGTCCTCCTTGGAAGCTGAATAAATGAGAATGTCATCTATGTAGATAAGTGTGCAAACGTCCAATAATTCTCGAAGCATATCGTTCATAAAAAATTGAAACGCTGCTGGGGCGTTACATAACCCAAAAGGCATAACCTGGTATTCGAAAAGAACATACTTGGAACGGACTGCCGTCTTCCACTCATCTCCTTGTTTAACTCTTACAAGGTGATAGGCTCTTATAGATCCAGTTTTGTGTAAATTTGGGCATTCTTTACCTGATCCAGAAGCTCTGGAATAAGTGGCAGTGGGTATTTGTTTTTTACCGTGATCTTGTTAAGCGCTCTGTAGTCAATACAAGTTCTCAAATCGCCTTCTTTTTTATTTTATTTTATTTTATTTTATTTTGGATTTGAAGAGCACACTGCAGACCACAGGCATCGAGGCGCTATAACAGATACTTAAGGAGGCTTGCTTGAGGGTTACAATAAGCGGCCCAAGAATAAAGCTTCAAGACAGTTGCTTACATGGTTATATTACATAGTACAGTGTACTGCATAGCATAGTGTGTCATAGTTAGTGGTTGATGAGAAGTAACATATGCGAAGTAGGGCTCATAGGGATAAGCCCTTTCAGACAAAGAGCCTAGTTTTTAAAGTTGCGGAAGGCAGCATGAGAGTCGATTGATCTGATCTGGTCTGGGAGGTTGTTCCAGAGGGTAGCAGCCATTGTTGGGAAACTCGAGCTTCCAGCACGCACTCTACACGTGTGTGGAACCGTGATACGGTTGGCATAGGCAGAACTGGCGGGTCTGGGTGCTGTATGTTTGGAGATCCTTTGCGCCAGGTATCTAGGTGCCAGTCCATGAAGACATTTGTGTTTTAGGGCCAGTGTTTTGAAGACAATCCTTTCCTTGATAGGTAGCCAATGTACCTGCCTCCTGACCCCTGAAATGTGCTCCTTGCGTGAGATGCCTGTTGCGGCCCTTAAGACATTATTCTGGGCTATCTGGAGTTTAGCCAGGTTACTTTGGGAGGTTCCAATAAAGAGGGCATTGCAGTAATCCAGTCTGGAGCCAATGATGGCTCTGGCTATGGTGATACAGTTCTGATGGGACAAGAATGGCCTGACAGCATTGATCAGTTTAGAGTGATACGCTGCAGAGTAGGCGATGGCATTGACCTGCCTGTCCATGGTAAGGCTTGGTTCAAGGTACACACCCAATGTCTTGATCGCTTAGAGAGCCGAAGAGGCAGGGGATTTAGACAGGCGGATAAAGCCGTTAGCTAGATACTGATCCAGGTAAGTTTGTAGATGCTGGTTTTCCAGCTTCGTTAGGGTGTAAATTCGACTGCAGGGATTTGGGCTCCGGGCACCAGATCAATTTGGCAATCGTAAGACCTGTGTGGAGGCAGAGTGTTTGCTTGCTCCTTCTGAAAAACATCCTGGTAATCCAGATATTCAGGTGGTAAGGAACCAGTGAGTCCCAGAATAGTTTTTTCTTGGGGTTTAGGTTGCTCACATCTTTGTTATAGCAAGCATTAGCACACTCTTGAGGAAAGGTCAGAACTCGTTTTCTCCAGTCGATCCTAGGGTTGTGGGTTTCCAGCCAAGGCATTCCTAATATCATCTGGAACTGAGGAGCACTGATGAGATTGAAGGAGATGTCTTCTTGATGACCATCCTGGCACATAAGCATGACTTTTTTGTATGCTGCGTCAATGGTCCGTATGATAACTGAGAACCATCCACTGCTGTGACGTATTCCGATTTCAGCTTCTGTTGGAGAGGAAGGCCCATTCGTGCAGCCAGATCTTGATCAATGTAATTTCCCACTGCTCCGCTATCAATATATGCCTCCAAGGCATGTATCTTTGATGGTTGCTTCTGGTTGACCAAAAGTACCGCGATGACTAGATGTGAGGTCTACACGGATTCCTTCTTTTTGCTCCACAAATGGACCCCTACGCTTGTCAGGCGTTGGAGTTTTCCGACTCTTGTTCCTTTTCCTCGTCACCATTGTCCGTTGCTCCGACTAATTTCCTGGGTGGTTTCACTGGGCATTCTCAGAGGAAATGTCCTGCTTTCCCACAGTATAAGCAGAGCTGCTGTTGCCTCCTTTTCTCCCTTAAAGCCTCAGTGATTGGACTTCATAATCCACCGACCTGCATTGGTTCAGTTTGTTCATGGGTTTTGGTTTGATTGTTCCGGGGTCGCATATAGACCAACCTCCCTTCAGCTCTTTTGCGATCCATTTTTCGATTCTGCAATCTGTGATCGAGCTGCACCATCAAGTTGATGTATTCCGCACATGCCTGGGGGGGATTGACCACTTGGACTAGAACATCCTTAAGTTCCACGCGTAACCCTCGATAAAAGAGTGTAGTCCTTTTTTCTTCTGGCCAGTTTGTCTGTGCTACAAGACAATTGAAAGTGGCGATGTAGATCAATAGGTCTTGGTTTCCCTGTCTGAGTGACAGTAATCAATTGTTCAAAGCTTGTCCTTGAGTATGCCTTGCGAACAATTTCTCCATATCCCGCTGAAATTCCCCAAAGTCTCGAAGTAGCGGATCATCCTGGTTGACTAAGGGTATCGACCAGTCCGCTGCGATACCTCCTAAATATGAGAGTTCAAATGCGACTCTGGCTTGATCATTAGGAAAAGCCCCAGACCGGCACACAAAATGGAGGCGACATTGGTTCATGAATATTGCATACTAGTTAGGGTCACCAGTAAAGCGTTCGGGCAAGGCCAGTGGCACTGCACCTGGGAGAACCACTTGAACTGGTGATGATGGCTGCGGCATGGGAAGATGGGCAAGTCCTGGTAGTGGGACCTGGCCCGCGTGGGACTGAAGCATTTGTCTTGTCAAGTTGTCAGTTTGTTCCTGAGTTACAATAAGATCCCTCCGGAAAGCATTGGTTTCCTGTCTGGAGGCATGAACTTTAGCCCATATTTCCCCCAGTAGTTGGGCCAACTGGTCTGTTTCCGAGGTTTCCATGACGCCCAGGCAGAGATTTGTAGAGGCTTCACGTTCTGTTACGCTCACCTGGTCTCTACGGGGATGTTAGGGCATGGTTGCAGCCCTCCCTGGAAGTGGATTTCCCCATGTCAGGCTTCTTCCCCTGCTCGTGTGCTGTGGACTGCGCTGTTTGTTGGCACTGCCCCTGCGAGGATATGAGAGATTGTGAGAAGGCTGCTATATGACTGCTGTCTCTCTCGAACCCTTCTTCCCAGAATGTGATGAGCAAGCGCCGACCCATATAGTCTCACCTGTTGATTGATGATGGCGAGCTCTCAGTCCTGCTTCTCATTGCAGGGGCGCTTTTGATGGACCGAGTTCCTTCACTGGCCCATGTGCGTGGCAGCCCAGACCGGCTGTGGCTGAACCACTCCTGAAGGTAAGCTTTTAAAATATTGCAGTGTTGATTATTGATTATTGTCCGTATCCTTTTCATAATGTCTTTCCCCCGCTTTCTCCCAATAGGTAATATGCGGCCCAGTGGTAGCTGCGGTGCATGAAGCGAGGACAAATTGGAAGAGAATGGAGTCCACGATGTTCCGACAGATGGTGAGTGTTGGTTTCAGGTCAAGTGCAAGGATTTATCTAAGCGCGACCTTAAATATAATGTCTTAGCAAATTCTAACATTGTCTTTGTCTTTTTCTCTTGCAGGCACCGTCTGTCACAACGTCGGGCTGGAGCGCTGCTATCCGGAGGTCTGGAGATGGAAGATGAATGTCGGAGTCCACGATAATGCGTGTCGAAAGAAGCAGATTGCAAGGTAAGTGCTGCGGCTGGTAGCTGGAAACAAGGTAAGATGCGCTCTGGTGAGTAGCTGAAAACAGGTAAGATGTGCTCAGGCTGGTAGCTGGAAACAGGTAATGTGCGCTCAGGCCAGTAGCTGGAAACAGGTAAGATGCGCTTAGGCGGCGGTGAGCGTTACGCTGCAATAGCAGAATAACGTGAATCGCGTGCATGAAGGCTGAGCAGGCTTATATAGCCTAGCTCTGGCCATGCCCATTAGCTGACTCATCGGCCCCACCTTGCCACTCCTAAAGGATGCTCACACGTGCAGTCTGACTCTCCACTGCAGGGAAAAAGCAGGTAGTTGCACCAAGTAAAAATGTGCTAGTGTACATTTATTTATGAGCCTGGCGAAGGCGCCAGGACTGAATCCAGTTGGGCCCTCCGTGTGGTATTGTCCTCAAGGGACAATAAAGGTTGTATTACCCCTTGCTCTCGTGCCCTGATCGTGTGGGGTCCGGGATTCCGGGCCCATGGCCATGACAGATGTGTTGTGTTTCATAGCTGGAAAAAAAAGGTTTTAAAAAGTATTAAAAAAAATGGCAGCCACGGACAGAAAAAAACGTAGTCCGTTTACTCTTTCCGCGGCGGCCATAGTAAACAAAGAAAATGGCTCCCATGGAAGGGGAGAAGGGACTATAAATAGTCCCTTCTCCCCTTCCATGTCAGCCATTCACGTACATTGAAAAAAAAGTAAACAGAAAAAATAGCCACCATGGAACAGGGAGAAGGGACTATGTGTGGTCCCTTCTCTCTTTCCATGGTGGCCTGAAAGAAAAAAAAAAGAATAGGAAGACCGGCGCGAGGGACGCGCACGAAGTGAGCGGGCTTACCGTGAGGTAAGGCTTGCAAATACAACAATCGGTGCGTTGGTTTCCAGCGCAATAACCCGCGCCGGGTACTAATGCTCAATAGTTCCAGGCAAACAAGAGCCTCTGCTTACCTTACACTTGGAGGATTCATCTCTGTTGGCTCCTGTATCCTTGAAAAATCTTTATGGGAAAAATGTTTTAAAGACGTAACTTCCTACAGAGTCTGAAAATATCAATACATGTACCAACCCAATCGAAATTATGACTGGGAACAAAGGAGAGTCCCATATCTAATAAGCTCATTGTTCGCACAGGAACTGGAAAATCAGTTATATCAACCACAGTTAATGTCAAGGATCACATAGAGCATTTTCCGTGAGCGTGACTGCATTAGCATTTATGGTCTCCCCTATGTTGGATAACCTCTCCCTCTGTTTTTTTGTTTTTTCCTCTTCTCCCCTCTCTGATGTTCTTTTTGCATTGTACACCATCTGCATTTCCTCTAAAAGATAATTGATTTAGTTGTTGACAACTCTTGAGCATACTCTTCTTCAGCTGAACTTATATCTGAGGATTCAGGAGTTGTGAAATTCTTAAAAACATCTTTTTTTGATAATGAGGTAGACTGATCCAGTACATCGTATTTTTTAGTAAAGGTTTAAATACGACCATTCATATAATCTTGGTGTTCTCGCTAGAATGTCCTTATTTTTCTTTTCCTGATTTCATCTTGGAATTTCTGTAGTTTCTGTTTAACTCAAAATGAATGTCACCATAGCCAGATCTCTTTCTATTTTCAGTTCATCATTTAATGTAGCAATCTCATTAATTCATTACTCATGATTGATATTGGTCATTTTAATCAGTAACGTTAACATATTGAATGAGCAGTCCATTATTCCCATCTTCCATTCTTTGAACAAATCACTATCTTTTTCCTCATGATTTGGAAATGTTAAAATGTGTAGTCCTCTCTGTATCATCTTGGATTCTACGTATTTCTCCAAAGTAGTAAATTACCACCACTTTGACAATTTCCCTAATTCTTAAATGTGTCCCAGGTTGTTGGGGAGGTAGGATTGGCAGTATTTGGGCCCATCAGATTGTTCGTAATTGAAACTGGTTGGAAAGCAAGTTCTGTATGTTTTAGCCAATTCTCTGCTGACAGAGCCGTATCCATGGTGTATATTGTTATCAATACGAATAAAGAAAAATCAAGCTCAATATTGCAAATTCCCAAATGCTGTAATATTCGTTATATTGCGTGCTATGGCCACACAATGTCAAAAATACAGCAATTTGTTCTGTCCACATAAGACTTCAATTATGGTCCCGGGATCTGCATTACTGAGCCATTACAGTAATGACTGCAGAGTGACGGTACCATGCTTATGCACATCCTCTAAGGGTGCAGCAGAAGACTGACACACATATGGCATGTTTGTTGGCATAAACTTGTATTGCATGAGAAAATCTACCTCTTCTTAACTCTAAGAGGGGTTTCCCTACCTCGAATAAAATACTAAGTAATTAAGAGTCCACCGCCCTGTGTCAAAACCTGCTTTTATCCCTTAGACTTGTAACTAAACTAAAGAGGTGGTGGGTCTTCTTAGTCCAGAAGAATGACTCCCTTCTTCTGGACTATGGATCACAGTTCCAATTGTAGGTGGGTTTTACCTGAAGGAATGGCTACAGGTCTCAATCCCTTTTCAAGATATACAACAAAGTTCCCGGTTGAAATTTCAAACAAGCCGCAAAGTTCTCAGTTCAACTCAAAAGGGTAGAGTTCCAACTTAAACATCAACATTCCTTATTGCCCATAGTTACCTTTCACTACTGGGTTGCTGGAGAAAACATCTCTACCCCAGGTGTATTTTCCTTCGCACATAGCAACAGGGAATGACTCCCTTGCCCGAGTCTCTCTCTTCACTTGGCTTTGCATTTTTAGAATGTATGGGGAATTACTCCCTTCGCCTGGCCTTCCTTAGCTCTGTTCTCAGACTTTCTTGGGTCTTACTTTCACAGTTTACAAAACCAGGGGGGTTGACTACCTTCCCCTGGTCTTTCTCAGGCTTCTTAGTACAATTCACAACAGCCAGGGGAATGCCTCTCTCCCCAGGCCCTTCTCTGGCTCCTTGTTACAGTTCACAACCGTAAGGGGAATGTCTCCCTTTCCTTGGCCTTTCTCTGGCTTCTTATTACAACTCACAACTGTCAGGGGAATGCCTGTGATCCCTGGCCCTTCTCAGGCTTCTTGTTACAGTTCACAAGCATAGGGGGAATGTCTCCCTTCCCCAGGCCTTTCTCAGGCTTCTTATTGCAATCCGCAACTGCCAGGGGAATGTCTCCCTTCCCTTGGTCCTTCTCAGGCTTCTTGCAGACCCCCCAGAGCAACCCCAGGGGGATCTCTCCCTTCCCCTGGCTTTTCCCCATGCTTCTTTTCTTTTTTTTAAAAAACAATTTGTATTAACCTTTTTTATTTCAACATATGTGTGAGAAGTTAAGAGCAATAAGCATCAACCCGCCCCTCCCTTGTATACAAACCAACCCACAACCACCCCAAACTTGTAAACAGTGACTTCCCTTTTTGTTCAAACCCCTATCCCCATTAGAAAAACATTGCGTTGCTCTCCGGCATCGTCACCTCTACACAAACCGTCCCATATTGAAGGTAGTTAATGCGCTATGGGCACGTTGCCCAGGGGCACACACGTTATCTCTGTCAATACATTCCCTGATGTGACATCCTCACTCATCTCTCCAAGTCCAGGTACAATGCCCTATGCCAAACCACAGTCTCAGCCAGTGCCCACCAGATCTTTTCACCAAGCATCCATGCTAGGGCCATCTAGCGACTTCCAGGACATCAGTATTCTGTGTTTGGCCAGCATACAGATGAGGTCCTTCATTTTAGTGATGCATCACGCTTGCAGGGAAACACCCCTAACAGACATGCCTTCTGGGGTACCAGTATCCAAGTCTCCCCTACCCCTAGCCACTCTATTTGCAATCTCCGTCCAGTACCCCTGGATCTTTCTGCAAGGCCAGAACATGTGCAGCATGCCAGCGTTTTTCCTCTGTGCATCTTTACTTTACTTTTATTCATTTGTATAGCGCACCATAGGACCCAGAGGCATGAGGGCACGACAAACAAACAAAAAACAAACAACAGAGCAAAATCAGATAACAGAATACAACCCTTATTTAAAAAGCAACGTCTTGATCTTTTTCCTGAATATTGCCATTGACTCAATGTTTCTAAGGTCAGGAGGAATATCATTCCATGCTCTAGGAGCTGCCATGAACAAAGCACATCTAGTGACCTGAGTAAGATTGCATTTAGAAATGTGTAGCTGATTAGCATTGTTAGACCTCAACGTCCTGACATTCGTTTTTTTTGTCAATGCCTCAGCTAAGTAACGAGGGCCAGATCCCTTAAGACATATATGTGTAATGATCAGCAACCAAAACTGGATCCTGTCTTCAACTGGGAGCCAGTACAGTCCCCGACTGGCCTTTGAAACATGGTCTCTCTTTTTTAGGCCAACAAGGATCCTGGCCATACTAATTTGCAGTGTGTGAAGTCGGGAGATGTCAGTCTTAGCCACTCCTCCTAAAAGACTACTGCAATAGTCAATCTGTGACCCAACAATAGCCCTAGCTACAGTCTCCCAGTTAGTTTGGGAAATGTAAGGCCAAAGTTGGGCCAACAATTTAGTATGATATGCAGTAGACGAGATCAAGCTGCCTATTTGTGTCTTCATATTTAAATTCTGATCCAAGACAATGCCTAGGGTCTTCACTTTCTTTTTGCTTTCTATGCCACAGCCAGCTATTACATTTTTTTCATAATTTTCACCAAATTTCTTTAATGTATTTAATGTAATGTCATGATCAGAAATATAAGCCTCAAGATATTTGAGGATCAGTATTGCAAAGACCTTGGCGGAGGCGTCCATGAGGGCAATGGGATGATAATTTGTGGGATCATGTGGGTTGCCCTTCTTATAGATAGGAATTATAATGGCAGTGAGCCACGAATTTGGTATTTTGTTAACGCGAAGAATGTAGTCAAACTTACTTTGGAGAATGGACGCCCAAAAGTACGTATCAGCCTTTAATATACAAGATGGTATTCCATCAGGTCCCAATGCTTTAGAGTGTTTGAGTCGTCCAATGGCCCACAGGACATCTTCAAAGGAGAATGAGAGGCGCTCAGAAGATATTAACTTAGAGACATCAAAGTTACAGTTACAGTATTGACTAGGTAGTTGACATTTTCGTAGTATATAAGAATTCCAACAATCAGAGGAAATGGAAGAAGTTAGACTTCTATGTGATTCAAGCATACCACCTCTCAGTACTGCCTATCCCTTTTACAAAGAAGCGCAATCATTCTCTGATTCTCAGCTAAGTGATGCTGGTGTTTCAATTGTTTGATTTTATTTTTATAACTTTGACATATGTGGTGTTTCAATTTACATGGATCCCAACATTGTCTGCTTCATGAGTGCTCTTAATCTGAAATTCTTGTTGCGTTTGGCGATTTCGGAATTAAAAAGGTGAATGTGTAATTTCTGTTGTTTAGATACTCTACTTGCAACCTTGTTTAAATGGAATTTGATCACTGAGAAATTCCAATTCTCCTTTTGTTCAGAGTTCATTCCCAAGAAATGTTGGTCAAAATAGCGACAAGAGTCCCTGCTCACTCTGTAGGTGAGTTCTCTACACAACTTAGGTTCCATTGAACAGAGATGAGCGGCCTATCTATGTCTATTAAGGCAAGAGTTTGATTTTTGGGATGTAAATGCAAGATTAAATTGACCCTTGTGTTGATGGTCATGTGATCTACTTGTTTCAGGCTTTCAATAACCACAGGGTCAACCAACCATAGCAGTTTTGAAGAAACAAAAAAGTTATCAATATATGAAGTTGAAGACCCCCTTTGCCATGTGCCGGTGTGAAGACTGCTCTTAAAGTTGACGAGTTGTAGATCCCACTCATCTGAATAGTCAACCCAGAGTTTACCTCTCAACTGTGCAGGAGATTGAGTTTTGGAAGAGCATGTGGTAGAAAAAGGTTTTGTAAGATTCATACAAACAGAGTTGAAGTCACCAACCAATATGATGTAGTATTCGGGGTTGTGCAGAAAAGCATCTTCTAAAACTGAATCTAGGAGTGTGAAAAGGCCATCTATTGTGGTTTTGGCAGGATTCCAATATATGCATGTAATTAAAAATGTTTTTTTTTTAATTTATTTATTTATAAGATTTACACAAAGATAAAAAAGCAAATCAAGTAATACAATTAAAACAAAGCAATTAAGTACACGCAGAATATAATATACAAAGAACCATCAAAGAACTAATACAAACTCAGAAAATCATCCCAAATCTTTGCATGTAATCTCAACTTCCCTTGTCGCTTATAAATTACTCTCTCCATGGTTGCAAGCCCAGACATCCCCTCAATCCAGTCCTCCACAACCGGAGCAATCCGTGTCTTCCAGCCCCTCAGAACCAGTTTTTTTCCTAAACTAGCACCACGGAGCAGAAATTTCTTCCGTGAAATAGAGAGATCCTCCAGCAACTCACCTCCCCCCAAAATCATTGTCATGAAATCCAACTCAACATCCAAATTCAAAACACGAAAACAGACACAACAAACATCATGCCAAAATCCCCGCACACGCACACATTCCCAAAGCAGATGTTCCAAACTTCCCAAGGCATTCCCACAACACCAGCAATCATCCGAATCAATCATCCCTCTCTTGAACATCCGTTCTGGATACCAAAACACTCTATTGAGGATCTTTACCTGTCTCGACCTTTCCTCCAAATTAATAGCACAAAGCTTAACATTTGCACACATTTCGAACCACATCTCTTGCGAAATCTCACACCCCAATCTCCTCCCCCACTCATCCCTCAAACCAGAATTCTCCTCATAAGCAGACACAACACTATTGTAAATCCTGCTAGCAATTGAACAACCACCTGGCTCCCTCTCCTTAAGAAAGAGATTCACCATTGCACCCCCTTGCTCCACTACATCACCAATACATCTTTTCAATTTTCTGAAATCATTGGTTCGGAAATTGTCAATGTAATTAAAAATGTGATATTAGCCCACTGTTCAGAAAGAATTCTATTGCCAATATTTTGTTTAAACTCACAATAAGAGCTGAATGTTCAACCAAAGAGCTAGGTTAGAGAAACCACAACAGTTCCATGACATGATGTTAAAATCTGTCTGGCTACGCTTGAGTGTTTGCTTTGGTCAATGCAGAAATACTAGTCAATAGAGGTGCGAACCATGGTAGATCTTTAATTGACCCAGTTAAAGTGGATGGTTGCGCAAGTACGTCCGCATTGGAGTGCATTTCATTCTGATTACAGGAGCTGCTACCATCATTAATGCCTGGTATATTAACTTGTGTTTCTATAAATTCATTAGCAGCTTCCATAGAACTAAACAATTGCAAGGCTGGTTCCCACACCTGTTTGGTGATTATATGAGATTGAAGACCACAAATCATGCGATAGTTATTCTGTGTAGATAATGTGATCCAATCTATGTCCTCCGAGTGTAAGGTTCTTAATTGTGGGCTTTGTTTGAAGGTGTTTAGTATGAATGACCGATTCAGTCTACGTCTGCCGATAATTGCAGGGTTGCTCGTCCATCCTATTATGTTAGGAGTTTTTAAGATCAGCATTAGGAACATTAGAATCAGAGAGTTTGTCTGCAGAAGTTGAATGTGACATTTTCTATTCCTCAGCTGAGGCTATGGGAGCATCACCCTTTGAGTTTTGAGGACATAAATCTTTATTCGAGCAGTAAGGAGTCTGTTGGATAGGCAATTGCACTTCTGTGCCAGCAATGCCCATAGAGGTAGGTGGAGGGCTTCCATTGATCAATCTACGAACAGGAGATTGATTAGGGTTGCTAAGTACTATTAGTGTTGATTTTAGAGGGCCATTGCTACTGACAGATTTAGAGCCTCTTAGTTGCTTGTGCCTATGATTGGAAAGAATTGCGACAACTGTACCTGTTTCGTCTTACTTAAGAGAGTGTTGTGGTGGCTCGCGAACTAGTCAGGGGATTTGGTTGGACCAGAGGAATCACAACCCTCAGAATCAGTGACATTGGTACAAGATTGCCTAGTTGGAGTTTCTATTGATTCTGGAAGCGGACCTTTCCGTTTGCCATTGTTTGATTGTTTACCTTGGTTAAGAAGCATCTTAGATTCTTCATTTAGTTGGTTTAAGTCTAGAGTCTTGTTGTCATCCTTCAAGAGATTGCAAAGATTTCTTATGTTGGAATCATGCCCATTCATCTTGTTACTTGATAGATTTTTAGTTTTTTTGGCCTGTAAGTCTTGCTTTTTTTTTGTTTTGATTTTGCGTTTAAGAGCTCTGGGATGCGCACGTTTCATTTTGCGTGAACATAATTGAATTGACGAGTCTGATAACTCATGATTGTGAGATGGACCCGTTGGGACAGGTGCATCAGCGCTTGCTTGATCAATCATTTCGATAATATCTGTGAGGGGCAAGGGGCTATTTCGATACTTCGCAGGCAAATCCATAGCTGCGGCTATGTCTGCAGTCTGCATGGAGTTCTGAGTTTGACCACGATTCAACAATCCTTGCTGCGATATTAAGTAACTAAAGACGTCTTCCAATTTGGCTGCATTCGAGTTAACTACTTTTAGTAGAGTAGAAGTCAATGCTTGACCATCAGATTAAATTTTTGAGGCACCGCCTAGAAGGGCTTCTGCATAAGTTTTATTAGGAAGTCCGAAAGACAGAGTAATTTGAAGTTGGCGTGGTTTTAACTGCTGTGTTTTGCAAAGAAGACGCTTTGAGTTGCCCTATCAATGTGTCTAATGTTATTAATTTCTGTGCATGGAAGTTTTCATGTGCAAACATGAAGCCTTCCAGTCTGTTTAGTTGTCCCATTATGTCTGAGATAAAGAGCTTCGTTTCACGTAACTCTTGGTGTGTCAATTCATGCCCCTTGTCAAGTAGATTTAGTACAATGGATTCGTGAAACTGTATGATGTTTATCGTACCCATTTGTGAGGGCACATTGTGTTTGTTTCAGCATTTCCCACAGCGTAAACCACCTGCCATGATCAATGGTTCAATTCAGCATCTATGCTGCTCTACGGGTGCGTGGTTTTGCAAAATTGCGGGTCACTATGATTACAACCTGCTTGATTGCACAAGATCTTAAGAAGTTAGAAACAAAATCACAAGTAGTTTTATGTGCAATGAAACTACACGTTGCAAGTGGCTCTACTTCATTCAGATATATGACAATGTTCGCCAAGATTTCAAGACAAAGTGTGCAACCTTGCCTTGTTTTGCGGACCAGGCAGTTGCCTTTGCGAAATTAACTGCTGAAAGTCTACAAACCACAATCTAAGTAGTGCACATCCTGATACAGACTTACAGCAACAATGCAAGAAACGATGAAGAAAATGTTGCCACAATACAGCAGTAAAGTTATGAATCTACCTCTAACGCGTTCTGTCAGCTGGATTGCAACCCGCCAGCGCACTTAAGCCCCACAAACCTCTTCCAGGGCACTTCACATAGGCGCGCGGGCAATCCCTTTAGTAGGGTGGTGATTGCAAAGGTGCGTGACCTATGATAAAGAGTAGGTAATGCATATTAGAATGCTGCGAAAGCAATATAAAGCAAGTATAGGTGATATAGTAGGCTAATGTCCACTATGAAAGTCCACTTTACTAGAATCCACACCATTCCTAGGTGCTGTGATGTTGTCACAACAGGGCTGGTGAAGCTGATCCTGCAGTATGCTCAGGCGTATCAGGCACTTCCAGGGCACTTCACATGGACGCGTCACATCTAGTCATTTTAGCCCTCCATTTTTCTGATATTGCTTTGGGGACCCGAATCGGGAGCATCTGGAAAGCAATAGTGCTCTGCTGGTGAGGACACTAATTTTAAGGGCGTAGACTCTGCCCATCAAGACAATCCTAGCTTATCCCATCTATCCATATGTTTCCCTTAAAGGGCCATAATTGGTCTCATGCAGGTCCCCGTAGTTTTTCATCAAGTAAAGTAAGTCTGAGGTATTTAATTGTATCTCAGTCCAGTAGAAAACATTGATCCCTTAGGTCATTGCATTGGTCCACCGTCTCCCGCCCAAAGGGGAAGTGTTCTGATTTTTGGTAATTAACTTTGAAACCTGATAGCCCCCATACTTCTGCAGTTCTCTTGGCATTTCTGGGATGGGTTCTCAGGGGTTAACCAATGCAATACATTGTCCGTAAACAGCTCTAGTTTATACTCACGGCCCCCTACCATCATCCCTTGTACCTGAGGATTTTGCCTAATTTACTCCTACATCCCATCCCCTTTCCTCCATATAATATGGGGGTCCCTGCACAGGGACGGTGGTGGAACCATTTTGCCTTGCAAAAATGTGCTTTTCCCCCTTAAAATTTAAATGTCACTGTGGTGGGGCTACGGGCGTGACCACGCCCAGCTGACCCCACCCACTGGCGCCTCACCTCAGTCCTTTTCCGCACGGACGGAAACGGACTTGATCTGCACCTCAGCCTTTTTCCCTGTACCTTTCTAACGCCTTCAGCATCTCGTTCCCTGGCATATGTCGGCCGCAATTGGTTTTACCTGGTCCTCCTCTTGTGAGGGTTCCTGCCCTGCGGGTGATCTCCATTCTCTTTGTTTACAGAGTCTCGGACCCAAGCACAGGTGGGACGCATGTGCGGCATGCAACGCTCTTACACCTAGCTCCCTGAAGAAACAGTTTTCCAGATGGACAGAAATCTTCTTGCGTCACCTCCGGGTTATTTTAAGGCCTTCATGCGTCGCAAGTCAAAGACCATCAAGCAGGTAATTCCACTTTTTTCTTCTGCACCTCAGCAGGGTGACAAGGTGCTCCTCCGCTGAGAGGGGTCCTCATGAGGCCGACAAGGCTACCGGTGCATGCACCAAGGGGTCCACGGATCCTAACAGGTCAACAATTGAGAGGCTTGCTGGCTATTGTACCGGACTTCAGTCTGAGGGGCGTGACAGCTCTATTACTTGTCCCAGGCCTGAGGGGGTGCCTATACGCATTCAGACTACCAGGTGAAAGCCTCAGGGCTTAAAGCCTACCGAAGGAAACTTCGAGGTCACACTTATCACTAAGCCAAGTCTCTATGGTCTACAAAGGCCTAAAGTTCAGAGTCCTGCTCAGAGCAGCAAGACTCTGAGCATTCCCCCAAAGCTACCACAGAAATGACTTCAAGTCACTACCTAACACTGGAACCCCTTTCAGATGAGTTTAATGCTTCTATAGCCTCTTCTCCTTCAGAGTGGGCTATGCATTTGAGAATTTACAGGCTCTCCACACAGACTACATGGAACACCTTGTATCGTACACATTCTGTAAGATACACAGGGGGGAGTGGATCCTCAGGGGGAGGACTCCAGTATTTACCTGTACCCCCACAGCAACGTGTCAACCTTTTGCCCCACAGGCTCAGGGGGCATGTGAGGAACGATTTATTGACAGGTTCATGTGGTTGATGAGGTCGCAGCAGATGACTAGCCTTTTGAAGAACATTATTAAAGAGGTAGTACTTCAGGTACAGCCCTCTCATCCACCACAAATGCCGCTGTCTACTCCACCACTTCCTCCTCCTCCTCCACCCCCTCCATCTCCCTCAGAAATGCAAATACCTCCACCCGTTCCGGTCCTCCCACAAGCGCAAGATGAACCCGTGCAGCTAGCACCAGCTCCTCTCCTACACGCGCAAGAAAAGGAGTTATCTCTCTCCAGCAGAATGAGGCCCAGAGAAAAATCTCTGGCAGATAATGAGACTGAGGAGGAAGAGGAGGAAACTCCCTCCTCAGCCAAAGCCTTTCTCGACCATTTGGAGGGGCTAGCAGATTTTTTAGGTGTTCCAGCACCTCAGAAGTCTTTACCGGATGGAGGAGGGAGGAGTGCTAGCTGTGTTCTTATAACTAAGAGCACGTTCTGGTATTCCCCTGCAGAAGGACATTATGGACTAAGAAGTTGTAGGTTAAGCCACAGTCCTCTCAGCCTATTAATATGAGACTGGATGCAGGTTTTAAACAATTGGATGGAGAAACAATTTTGTTGTCTTCCCATCCTCAACCCCATTCCTCTGTGGTGGCATCAGTGTGATTATATTCAAAACCGTCTGCTTTTTCATCCACAGCGACTTCAGCTGCAGCCTGCCTTTCCTAAGAAAAAAAGCTTATGGAATCCTTTGGGAAGAAGGTTCATCTAAATGTGGGCTTGCACTTAAGACAAGCAAATGCAGAAGCTTTGCCTGCCGCAGCAAACCAGAAGATGTGGAGAGAGATTAGTGACTTACTTCCAGATTTGCCTGTTCACTGCCAGGTCGGCGTTTAAGGCAGGATTGGCAAGGCAAAGATTATAGCACAGGACATACTTGAGGCCTCTGTCGCTCACATTGATACAGCAAGGAGAGGGCTATCCTTGGGCACAGATGTGAGACATTCAGCATGGATGTATGGCACCAGGTTTACGTCAGACGTCCAAAACAGGACTTTGGCTCTACCTTGCGAGGGCATGGAGCTCTTTCATTCTTCTTCGGATTAAGAGCTCACTAAGAAAAAGACAAGCACCCAGACAGTGAAGTCATTGGCCATACTTTCTCAACCGGTAGCTAAGGGCTTCTAACAGGGCCAAGCAAGATCATTTTTAACACGAAAAGAGAGGTAGGGGTGCAACTGTGCATATTATACTGCTACACTAGCAACAAACCCCAAAATAGGTGGGAACCTATAACAAAATACGACAAGTGCTGGTGAGCAGTGCTCACATTCAGGGGGGAAAACTCCTCTTTTCCATTGGCAAGGATAGTAAAACATCGCACAACCTTTTGTTGTGTTAGGATCTGATAGCTTAAATAAGAATATTCAACCGACTATCAGGCAGAGAAATTAATTAAAAAATCTACAAGTTTAAAATTTAAAGACGAAAGCAAAAAATACTTCGTTGTGCATTGCATAATGTGTACATTTACAAACAGACCAGACAAAAAAGAGTGCACAGGGAGAAAACCTGCCGAAGAGAACAACTTCTTCAGCTGTAAATTCAGGCTAGATGATAAAGCAGATCAAGCCTGATGGTTACGAAGCAGTTTCAACTGTTAACCATAAATGTGCAAAAATTCAATTTTTCATTCACTAACACACCAATACATTCCCATTCAACCCAATATTTTTCATTCCTCACACACTTCTCTTAAAATAAAATCAAGGGAAATTCATCAGGGGCACTAATTTGCCTGTGAACAAAGTGCAATGTATCTTGTGGAGGAAAAAAAGGCCACAATAGTCTTTAGCAAGATCATACCAATGGCCCTGACTATTTGGAGGCTACAGGGGGTCGCAGGACAGGAGAGCCAGGCAGTCTTACTGTTCCCCGAGCACTCATCGAAAGAAAAAAAAAAGCATACAGGCCCTAAAGGTTTCTGCTCACCCCCTCCTCCTCACAAGCCTCAGAATCTAAAAAACAATGAGGCAAGCGCCCAGGTCCACAATACTCCGGTGGGGGGGCAGACTGTCTCTGCATGTGCTCCGATGGCAGGATCTTTTTCAAGATCCATGGTTACTATCCGTAGTTTCCAGGGGTTTTCGACTCCCACTCCCTCCAAATCTTCCATCTTCTCCTCCCCTCCTTCAGATTGGCTCTCAGCACTTCACAAAGAAATTATAAAGTTGGTGCAAGACTAAGTTGTGGAACCAGTTCCTCTTCTTATCAGGGGGCAGGGCTTTTACTCGAGGATCTTTGCGATCCACAAGAAACAACATGCGTGCCTGCAAGTAGTCTTAGATCTTTCCTACCTCAACCTTTCCCTGCCCTTAGAAAAGTTCAAGATGGTGATGCAAGCTCTCGTTGCCAAGGCTTTCTGCAGAGGAGATTGAATGTGCTCCATGGACCTGAAGGACTCTTATTTGCATGCCCCTGTATGGCATTTGCAGATACAGATGATACGTTTCAGTGTGATGGGCCATCATTTTCAGCCCACTGCATCAATACTCCAATGCTGTCATCATCCTCCTATTATGTTCACCTAAGGTCTTTCCGTATCCCAACACATCATCCTGGAAATATATGATTCCTTGTTTCTCCACAAACACCTGATATATTATGTGCTGGAACACATCCGCTGCCGAAACCAATCCAAATGGCATGCAAACACATTGGAATAATCCTGTGGCATAATAAAAGTAGTCAGATTCTTTGATGCAATGTGTTTTAACTTGATGGTATGCCGACTTCAAGTCCAAGGTAGAGAACCACACTGCCTCCCCCACAGTACCAAGCATTTCTGTGATATTGGGGAGAGAATGTCTGTCAGGTACCATGAGTGCCCTCAAGTCAATGCATAATCTCAACTTTCCATTAGGCTTTCCTACTAACACTAATGGCGAGACCTATTTAGCTGAATCCACTTTTTCTATTACTTCTTGTTCTTCCATGAGGGTCAACCTTTTTTTGACCTCCTCTCTCAGTGCAAAAGGGATGTTCCTTACTTTCTAAACTACCAGGATGACACTTTCTTTCATCCTTACCTTATGTCAAAAGTTTTTTAACACACCCTAACTCATCCCTGAACACACAGTGCCTTATGGGCTCTGCTTGTAAGCTGATTATCTCATCACTCCTCACATCACAGTTCCGTTGGCTATCATTTGCAAAGACTGCCTCTTGAGCATTGGGGTCTAAATTGATGTTCAGTCTCTTCTGGTGCGACCAACTCAATAGAGGAGCTTTGTTGATACCTAGACTTTCACATTAGCAACACGTTCCTTAAATCTCATGGTGGCCAAGGACAATCCTACCAGTTTAATCTGTTTGCCGCAATATGCCACAGGATTGATGTGAAATTTGTTGAGAGACACATTACTCAACTCCAGAGTCAATCACCATACCTATTGCTACTACTCGCAACATTTCTAGCACCATAGGCTTATCTGCATCGGCATTCTCATCTTGTATTGCATTGACTGCATCGGCTATCTGCTCAATGCTGTAAGTGCACTTGTCTAATTCTTCACACTGTTGATCCAGGTAATCATTAGATTCCATTCTGCATCTGCAGCAACTTGTGAAGTGCCCTTTGCGATTATACCAAACTGTCATATCTAAAACATGTTTTCCTTTCTTCTCCTTCTCTCTTCTCTTTGCGGAATGGTTTCTTCCGCACAAATTGTTTCTACTTTTCTTGTTTCTTAGCCTGAACAGCTAAGACTTCTGAGGGTGTTGGAGGCTCACTTTTCTTTACTTCGGGATACAGCCTTTTTTCCAGTTCCCTCGTACATTTATTGGTGTGCTCCTTGCCAAATCTGAGTACTTCATCCAAAGACGGTTACCCTTGGCCCATGATGCTGCTCTAACCTTTCCAACAATGCACTCTTGCATGAATTGATCTTAGTGGCACTCCTCCACTGTATTTCTGAATTCTCATGATGTGGCCAGCCCCCTGAGTACAGTGAGGTACTGCTCGACACTTTTACCTTGTTCCTGCACCCTCTTTCCAAAATAATACCTCTCTAGCACAATACTGACCTTCATTACATAGTGTTTGTCTAACATCCTGGTACACTTCTCATATTCTGTAAGCCCTTCTGATTCTTCTACGTTCAGTGTTGACAGGTTTTCAAACTGTTCCTGCCCATATTACCTAAACAGTGTATTAATAAGGATTTCTTTCTTTCACTGGAGTAGTTAGGCCCATGCACAGCATGTGCATATTGGTCACATTTTCTTTTCCATCTCTTCCATGGTACTTGAGGTTCCCCTTGGTTCTCAAGAAAGCTGGAAATCTACTTGTCAATAACTCAGTTTACACACACATGATATATATGTTCTATTCAGTGATTGGCTGCGTTAATGTGTATATTAAGCATTTATTTTCTGATGTGTTTTTTTTCCGTATTCATTATGAATGCCACTGTTCAAATGGAATTCTGATTCTGTGTGTTTATTTTCTCTTGAAAAGTGTGCTTGGCTTGGCAAAACAGGTGCTCACACACAGACTTGCACCGCTGGTTGAACTGGCTACCTGGATGCCTTTACACTTATTCTTTCTTGAGGAGCATTAATGCAACACAGGTACCCTCACGGCTTGTTGCAATGACTACCTGGACACCTTTACGTCAGAAAGGACCTTGCAGGGTTCCTTCCTCTAATCCAGCACTGCATGTAGAGGTGCATGCGAACCGGAGAATAATAAACTTCAACAGCCATATTAATTATACTTTTCCTGCCTAATTTTGTGTGCTGTCTTGTTCCAGAACAGTATTTGTTCACTGCGAAGTGGGAAACAGCCAATATCTGCAATATATGGTTGGTCAGTTTACACCACCGGAGTAACGGACAGCTTTGGCACTGGGCGAACTTATAGCTGCAGCCTTCGTGGACAGCGCTGCTAATCGGTGAAGCACCACCTGTCGACACCCGCTCGTCGCCAATGAAATGATGACTCTTGGCATGGTAAATTGAGATAGCGGTTTATTGTTTATCTCTTAGCCCCACGGGCTCCGTTTCAACTGCTGTTATGTTTCTGTGTGTAACTTGGAATCAGACTACTGATTCCATGGTCCACCCTGGCAACAATTAGAATGCTACAGCAAGGTACACTAGGAGGTAGTTAAGACAGTTACCAAGAACACGAGAAATTAGGCCAATGTCACGAATACCTCAGAGATAAATGAATAGCTAAGAAAGTTACTGGAGAGGACTTAATAATAATAATAAATGTGCAGAGATGTGAAATACTTGTCAATAAAAGGCTGGTTATGAAAATGAAAAATGTTAACTTACTTACCTCCTTTTGATTATCTTTCAGCAGAAGGAAATGTGTGGTTCAAAGGCTACTCATTTATCTCTTGTGGAAGAAAGGCATTTAAGGTGCACTCCCAATATGTGAACTAGGATTTAAAAAGACAGATATTGGCCCTCATTACGACCCTGGCGGAAAGTGACTGACCGGACCGCCACAGCGTAAATAGCGTTTCCGCCATTGCACGAAGGAGCAAAGTGCGGCCCATTCCGACCCATCGGGCACGAGCACCACGGCATGGCGGAAGTGCAAAGTCTGCGATGGCGGAAATGACCCCAAAACGGGCCACACCGCCGCCGTACGGCGCCCTAGGTGCAATACCGCCACCCATCACAGCGGACACCGCAGTGTGCGCCTACCGGAAAGTACGGTGACCGAAAATATACGGAAACGGAAGTTAAAACATGGGCCCGGAACGGGAAACATCCCGCCGTACACCTATAAAACCACTAAAACCACACAACCACTAAAATCACTACCCTGAGACACACCCCAACCCGTCATCCACCCTAGCGAAACCAAGAAAAATGGGAAAAGTAGCGAAGAAAGCGTGCGACCGCAAGCGGCAGGTCCACTTCTCCCATGAGGAACTCACCGTGCTAACAGAGACCCTCCAGGAGAATGCTGCCGTCGTCTTCTCCACGCAAATGACCAGGACGGCACTTGCAAACAAGAAGGCCATATGGGCTCTGGTGGCACAGCGGGTAAGTGCGGTGGGGACCGCACCCCGCACCCCACAGCAATGCCGTAAGCGATGGGACGACCTGCGGATACGCGTCCGCAGCATACTCTCTGCCAACCGCAACATTGCCACAGCCACCGGGGGAGGTCCTGAATCACCCATCAAGTTGACCCCCTGGGAAGAAATCTGTGCCTCCACCATCGGAATGGAGAGCATAGAGGGAGTCGGAGGGATGGAGAAAGGAGTGCAGACATCCGAAGATTCAGGTAGGTGGGCCAAATAAAACAATGCCAAATCCACAAAGTCCATCCATGTGAAGTACCATGCGTCCACATAGTGCAACAGAAACACATGTCCAGGAGAACGTCCACACACATCGGCCTGATAGCGCACGTTAAAACCCACGATAAATACATAAATAATTAAAAACCCCTAAAACACGCACTACATGTGCAGCAGGCACACCCTAACTGCAGGCTGCCAAACAACTGCACCCTCACTCCACACACAAATGAAAGCACCTCCAAGGCCCCGACCCAAATCACCCTCAGGTACCACCCCAATGCATGTGATACAATGCCATTCCAATTCCCACAGACCCATCAATAACCCTCGCCCTCCTTTACTCCACCACAGGGTCCGATCCAAACGACGAGCTCCAGGACACCCCTACCAGCACACCTGCAAAGAGGGCCAAGACCAACGGCCAAAGACCCTCCACCTCAGCTGCACGCATCAAGACACGGCAGCAGCACAAATCAGGTGGCAGCACAGAGGAGGGAACATCAACAGGCACCCCAGCAGCCAGCATGCCCACACCACCACCACCACAGGTCCCCCCAACGGATGCCACAGAAGGCACTGCCTCCGGTGGCAGCAGCACCATAGGTGACACCCCATTGATGGCAGCATGCTCCGACACAGAAGACGGGGATGTCGAAGTCAGATCCATCCATGACCTGTCCCAATCCCCCTGTCTGTCCCATCCCGTACAACATGAGGATACCACGCAGGGGCACCCACAAGACGACGACTGGCCATCCCCCACAAGCCCTGTGGCAAGGCAACATGAGGACAACAGCCCCTCTGTGACACCCCCGCAAATGGCCATGGCCCAGCAGAGGCAACAGTCCCTCGACCAGTTAATCGTGCAACAGCAGCAACTGGCCACGCTCCTCAAGGACCATGCCGATGAATGTGGGGGCACTAAGGCAGACATAGAAACATCAACTGAGACACTTAGGGCAGAAATGGAGAGAGGTACAGAGACACTAAGGGCACAAATGGAGAGTAGCACCGAGAGCCTGAGAGTCCAAATGGAGAGAAGCACCGAGAGCCTGAGGGGGGAACTGCATGCGACGTCCAAGGACGTATGTGCCGAACTTGCCGCAGTGCGCCGTGTGCTCACTGAGCTCTCGCAAACCCTTAGGGACATGCATGGACGTGAGCAGGCAGAGACATCATCCGTTGCAAGTTCCGTCCAGGGCAGCCCCCAACGTAGATCTGGGAGGAACCTGCGCTCCACAGGCAGGGGTGCCCCTGATACCCGCAGAGGGGGCTTGCAATAGCGACTGCCCACTGACAATGAGCATCTTTGGACACTGGTGTTCGGGGGGAGGTAGGAGGGTGGAGGGGGTGTGTTGGGCTCACTTGGGTGGCGGGTCGATAGGGTGTACAACATGATATCACATATGCCATAAACAGTGCACGATTAACCAATGAGATGTGTGGACATTGATCTTTGTGTACTAGGCCATCATAGGCGTACAGTCCATATTGTGCATGTCCCAGACACACACAGTGCCACGAGTCCTGTGTCCATGTATCAGCCACCAGGCGTGAGTGCTAGAAGCATACATCAATGAGATGCTGACGAATTTCACGGGCCTCCTGTGCCTCGCGGACTCCTTGAGGTGCTGCCACATCCCCACCCTCATCATGACCATCTTCAGGTGCATGCAGTTCTGCGTCAGGGGGCATGGGCACATTTCTACGTACGCACATGTTGTGTAGCATGACACATGCCATGACCATCTTTGCAACCTTCTCATGGCGGTACAGGAGTGCCCCGCCAGACCTGCTGAGGCAGCGGAAACGACCCTTCAGTAGGCCGAATGCCTGTTCTATGACTACACGGGTACGTGAGTGGGCATGGTTGTAGTCCTCCTCATGCTGGTCCCGTGGGTTCCGGACTGGTGTGAGGAGCCATCTCTTCAGTGGATATCCAGCATCACCTGTATGTGGACGAGAAACGTATGATGTGGAATGCCATTGCTACGTACGCACACCCCCCCCCCCTTCCTGCCAGGTCATTGCCGAATCACATAGCCCACATTATCATGCATGTAATGAGACTCACCGAGTAGCCAGGATCTGTTCCCTGCGTGTCGCTCCATGTAGCGTGGTATTGTAGAGTTCCTCAAGACCATAGAATCATGGGTTGATCCAGGGAATCGGGCACAACAATGTGTAATGATCCTGTTGGAGTCACACACCATTTGTACATTCAGGGAATGAAATTGTTTTCGGTTGCGGTACTGGGCCTCCATGGCATGTGGGACGACCAATTCCACATGGGTGCAGTCGATGGCACCAATGCAACCCGGTATGCCGGCAAGTGCATGGAATCCCACTTTTGTGTTCGTAATTTCCTGCTCCGAGCGTGGTAGGGAGATGTAGTCGTCTGCGTGCTGCAGGAGGGCATCGAGCACTTGCAATAGTGTCCATGAGAACAGTGGCTGAGAAATGCCATGCAACTGTCCGACTGTGTGCTGGTAGGTGCCTGTGGCCAGGAAGTGTAGTACAGACACCACCTTCAGTAGGGGTGGGATGGCGGTTGGGCTATCTATCATGCTGACAAGGTCAGCCTGTGTCATGGCCACAATGGCGGCTATGGTGTCCCGGTCCAGACGGTAGAGGGTGTGGATCTGCTCATCAGTGAGGTTGAACGGATGTGCTCGGAGGCGTGGGATTGCGGGCTGCCTGCGTGGTGGTAGTGGCTGTGCTGGCGGCCCTTGCTAGCCCTGCCTTGGCCTCCTCCTCCTCCTGCGTCTCCTCCGTGCGGCCGGTTGTAGTTGGTGTTCGTCTTCTTCTTGGAGTTGGAGTACTTGCAGTGCTATCAGGTCCCCCAGGGCCAACATCGCGAGTCCTGCCGGTAGCATTTCGGTGTGGTTGTGGGAGGAGACTGGCTGTGCAATTTATGTGTTTTCAGGCTGTATGGCCTCCACCTGTGGTGATTCATTCCACCTGTGCAAACTGCTCTCCCCTTTGGCCGAGCACGTCCCGCGCACAACGCTGCAATTCGGGGAATGGCATCTTGCTATTGCAATCATGTATTTGTACCCGATGGCCGTGTAACATTGGTTGACATGTTCATTCTGCTGTGGTCCCATTGTTTCACATAATATCTGTGCAGTCGCGAACAGACTTGTGAAGGGTCAGTGGAACGTAGTACTCGAGTAACGGTGGGCCCTCATGCATCACTGTACCGAGTTGCAACGACGGGCGGGGCGTCCCATTTGTGGGTGAAGGCAGTTGCCATTTTCACACACAGCCGCACTCGATGGATTAATTAGTGATTTCAAACGGCCACAGATGCCTTTTCGACGTGATGTTGCAAATGAGGAATTCGAAGGGAGGCGCTTTCGGTTATCAGCTAGCGGCGAGGAAATGCCCACAGGTCTGACTGCAAATATAACGTTCTATTGTTCAATGTCCTTGAGACAGGGGCCATGGCGAGGATGCAATGATTGATATGAATAGTTTGGGATGCGCAATAGCGACGTGGGCGATGAGGCCGGACGTTCCCAAATACATGTTACTTCACTACACTGGAATTACGGGCTGGGGCACAGTGGATTTTGCAGGCTGCATAACGCACAGACTCAATGGATATTTCTAATGTCATGTGAGTAAATATTCAGGCGTTTTCATACCGGGATGAGGGAATGATGAATGGATGCATGGGCAGGTGATTTGATACAGAGTTTGCCATGTACAGGGCTTCTTGGGATCTATCCGCCTCCCCTACGCTATGTGATGCAGGGCTGCCATAGTGGGACCATCGTCTATCTGGCCTTGTTGAGCCCTCCCTGTCTCGACGCGCCCTCAGACACTTGTGTCCATGCACGTTAACATTCCCATCTGATGGATTCTGTTTTCACAGACGCATGCACAGGTACACTCGTTTGTGATGGTGTTTGCACCTCGATATAGATGGTTATGAGTCGCAAGTGGTTTTGGGGTGGTGATGATCCTTTGGAGTGGGCTAGCATGCATATGGCTGTGGATTTAGTGTGATCATTGAAGTGAGTTGTTCGAATGTAGTTCTGATGGCCATTCTGTTCTTTTTCTTTTCTTATGGTTGACAGGTATCTCCTCCCCTTTTGCCACTGCCATCTGTATGCCACTCCTGCAGATGGGTTTTACTCCCGACACCTGCTGCTTCGTGTTAATCAGTGGAGCAGCATTACGATCTTATGGGACGATCGCCAATGGGCCACATGCCCTTACGCAGTACTGGTGGCTCGGAGCAACATTTCGGCCTTTCAGCTGGACTAGTGCCTCCCGATTGGGACGGCCCTGCGGTTCTGTGCGCTTCCATGTTGCCTTTTCGTACGTGAATGTGGCTCTGTGTACCATGAGGGAACAGGGCGTCACACAAGTAGTGGCTGGTCATTTCTTGCGGATGCAGCCCACAATGGTGAAGAGTGTTTTGGAGTTCATGGCCTGATGGCTGTATGGGCTTGGTGATTTTGATGTGCATTAAATTTCTATTCTGATTTGGCCCGTGTAGCCTTCTTCTTTGCAAGTGATGTGGCATATGCCTATTTGGGGAGCGATGTATTGTGAGGAGATCTGCATTGGGTTCCAGCTTCGGAGTTTAGTTGCGTGGTACTGTACTGGACGCGTTTGCCTACGAAGCCCGTGAGGTCAGGGATGGGGGCTGCCAATATGACTGTTTGAATGTTGTCATGCTCAGGGGCGGGGGATTGGGTTTTGTGTAACAGATGCCGGTCAGCCAGGTGGACTGGTGGAATGATGTGATTCTCGGAATATTGCTGGTCACAGGTGCCTGTGTTTGCGTGCGTTTCTTGGTGGGGGACTGTGGTCATGTCCATTGGGATGGCTTCTGTATTCGTGCCATCTGTGCCCTGCAGCTCCCATTGGCCCCTGTTGTGTTTCTTTTGTTCGTTGGCATGCATGGGTGACTTGTACATTTCAATGGTTGCATTGTGACTTCATTGCACCTACGGGGAGTTGGACTTTGTGGGCAGGGAGCAGTGTACAGGCACTCAGTGGGGCCGTTTACGGTTGATTCGCGATGCCGTACTTCTCACCATGGCGGTATGGTACATTCCGCCATGCTTGATGGCGTTAGGTACATGTCCGCTAGGGTCGGAATTGGCGTACCCTTGCGCCATGGTGGTGTTTGCGGTTTGGCATGGCGGGCGCGCGCGTGCTTGGTGCAGTTAGCGTTGGCGTTCACTACGGTGTCGCTAATGGCTTCGTACTTTGCGGTGACGGGTCATAATCGCACCGAGCGCTATTCGATGGCGGTATTGCATTTCCGCCATCGTTTTTCGATTTCCGCCAGGGTCGTAATGAGGGCCATTGTCTGGTTGGTCAACCCTGTCATAACATGGGCCAACATTTTGTCTACAATTAAAGTCATTTGAGAAAAGGCTCAGCCTGTGATGTCCAGGGGCGTGGGGGCCACTGAAGGGCTTCATGTGGTGTAACATGGAGGGCAGAGTTATTGTGGTCAGAAATTATATCTATAGGGTAATGGTGACATGTCAGATGGCGGGAGGCTGTCAAGGGCTCAAGATGACAGATTAATAGGACCATAGAGAAGTTCACGAGGTTGCATGGAGTGGCCTCCGTCAGATACAGATTTCTGTGCAAGTGGCACCCCCATAAGTTCACAGGGGACACTGTGTATTTATCAGCCGAGGAGAATGGCCAATTCTCATTGAGTATCTTCAGGGCATTTAAAACATCAGTGTTGCTAAAGGGTAGGATGGCGGATATGAAAGAACCCTAAGAATGGGGTGTGGTGTGTCATGGGAGGGCCACCACAATGCAAGGCAGAGTTACAGGGAAATCTTAGCTGACAAGGAATGAATATATGGCTGACAGCAGTGATGATTATCTTCCGGTCATCATGTCCCTTGCCGGTGGGACGGGTGCTCGAGCCATAAAGAAAGTGGGGCTCACCTTAACAAATAAAAAGTGGCATGGGCTACATGCTGTATGGAAATAACCTTTCTGCAGTAATGATTACGAAGATGTGTTTGAGCCCTAGTGACACAAAAGGTCATCCAAAAGTTAGTATGACCAGCATTGCTGCGCAGATGTAAATGAGAAGGAATTGCAAAGGAGATTTAGAAGTAATAATTAGGAGCACAGCTCATTCGGAAACAGGCGTTGCTGGGTTTGTCTGTAAGTTTACTCTTAGAATAAACTCTGATCTGTGTGTACTCCTGTCATATAGCCGAGTGCGGACGACAAAGAGACTGGACACAATTTCAGAGTATAATCCGTTTTCATAACAGTTTTGGTATACCTCAGACATATAAAGGTATAACCAATGTCAGTGATATTCTTTCAATCAATTGTTGTTGGGTTATTTTATTCAAAAGTCTGTCACAGACATAAGAGGTTTCTGCACCCTATGATGGTCTCCCTCTTGACCAATTCTCAGTTCCAGCCTTAGGGGTTTCTCACACTGTTCTAATCTCTTAAAAGGAGAATCTTCCAAGTCTCTCTGCCAGAGTCTTGGATTTTACCCACAGTCCCACTTCCCTACACCTGCTCCCTGTCGTTGCCACATCAAATGCTCATACCTGCTCCTATGGGTGTAGCCCTTTCCTAGCCGGTCTTTATGGTTACGGTCTTCTCTAGTGTAGGTTTGATGTTGCCCAACCTCTTCTGCTTGACTTTTCCAAGCTTCTCCTGGTATTTCCCAATTTTCTTCACTTGACTCACACCAGACTCATCCCGATGTTTCACAACCACCTCCTCCTGACTTTCACCCACTTCTTCCTGATGTTCCTAACTTCCTCCTATTAAGTTAGCTCTGCCTCTTGTTGCCAACTTTCTCATTGCTCCTGCCTCTCTCCAATGACTCTTCTCTTTCCCCAGCCTTTGTGAAATATTAATATTATTATTAATTTTCCATCACTGTGTCCACGTTACTTTTACCTCACACAATCAAATGATTCCCAGAGACATGAACCGGAACAGAGCCATATTTCGGTCAAACTGTTAACAGGATGGTACAGTTTGAAATTTCCCAGATCCACCTAACAAAAAGCTGTCAACACTGCCACCTGGCTGAGTTTTGGTTTGTTTTTGGCTCCTGTTCGATGATCGCTTTTTGTTAAGTGAATCTGGGCATTTTCGAACTGTACTGTCCTCTTACATTTGCGACAAAAATGTGGTTCTTGTCCAGTTCATATATCCGGGAATCATTTGATTGTGTGACATTACAGTGACACTGATATATGGAAAACCGTTAGCTGTATTTGAACTAATTAATTGTAATGAAGGCTTCATTATTCATGGAGTAAGTGGATATTGTGCTCCCAGTGGGCCGAAAAACAGTGTGTTGACATTGTAATTAAAGTTTGGAAATAAGAATAAAATGATTGTAGTCATGGTATGAGATACTCATTCTTGTGAAAGCACCACACTATTGATTGTGGTATACTGCAAACAAGCATTCCTCATTGGAATTAAAGTATGCAGATGTGTTTGTTTAGGTCACTGTAATGAACTCCATGTAATTAGATGGATTTGTAGTGTGGTTTTATGTCTTGAATAATTAGAAATAAACTAAGTGTTATTGGTTGATTAGGTGTGCATTTTTATTCATAGGTTCCTCCTCCACCCCAGCCATCTCGGTACAGATTAGTAGTTGTTTCACTGCATTCTGTATGGAAGGCTCTCCACTGCTTCATGCTCTTGAAAAAGTAAGTCCTTTTTCTCCTGACTTCCAATGCCATCCTTACCTTACCTTCTACCCTTCCTGACCTTCTTGCTGCCCACACCCAAGATTTGCAACCTTGGGGTCCTCTTTCATAGTGACCATTGGCTGCAACAATTCATCAATGCCACTCCCCTCTGCTGCTCGTATTATCCCTATCAACATTTGGAAAATGTGCCCAGTTCTTACCACTCTATGAAAACTCTAATCACCACCCAGTGCTCAGCAAACGCACCTACTACTCATTCCCACTCCTTGACCTTTGTCTCAAATTCTTCCTCCCGCTAGTGAAAGTCCTCAACTTCACTATTTGCACTCATTACAACCTACTCAGATCCACCCCACTTCCACTAACAACAACCTGCTGGATGGTTCCCCCTGCACAACAGCTTTCTTTTCAAGTTCCTTCTCAAATGTCTACAAAGCTATCAATGGTCTTGCTCCTCAGCCTTACTCACTGTATCTCTGTCTACTCACCAACATGTTCTCTCCGCTCCTCCTCTGCACTCAACCTCACTGTTCCATGCTTCCTATCCCGTTCCTCTCACTTCTGCTTCTTCTCCCTACTCACCTCCCTCCATTAAAAACTGCTGCCCATCATAATCAACGAAGCCCAACTAGGCATGTTTTCCCAAGATCGGCTTAAACGTCACTTACTGGCCAAATGTGGACTACCCCTTCTGCATCTTCATTTCCTGACCCCAATACTCACTCTATTGCTATGTTATTCTGCATATTGGTACAGTACTCCTCTTGAGTTTGCAGCCCTCAACCCCCCGCCCCCGGGTTAATGTTACTTTTGTAAGTCACCGGTTTTTGTTTTGTACCTGGTCTATGTCCCACTTTGTACAAACCCTCATAAACTGGCTCACTGCTTGTTCTTATCTTATTTTCACTGCACAAGCACCCTTTATGGGAATGCCTCTGCCATCTGCACTTATTCCCAGCCAAATATTGTCTCTCATCTCTTCCCCTGCCTATAATGCCTCTGCCATCTGCACTTATTCCCAGCCAAATATTGTCTCTCATCTCTTCCCCTGCCTTTTCAGTACCCACCTGACACTCTCCTACTCTTCTCCAGCTAAACATCGTGTCATCTACATTTATTCTAACACCTTCTCTACTTTCATCTCCAAAACTGCAGTGGCGGCTCGCTTAAACCTCCTAAATATCAGGCACCTCCTTCTTTGCAACACCACCAAGCACCTCTTGTCTTCTCTACATTGGACTTCTGTGCCAGCATCCTCTTTGGTCTCCCCAACTATGCTTGCTGTCCTCTCGACAAGATCATTAACTTTGCTACCAGGACTCCCTCACTTCACACTTATTATCTTGTGCCATCACCAGGCTGGATGGCTGACGATGCAATACAGAGCAGATTTAAATAATTTGTTTCCTTGGTTCACAAACCTATCCACGGTAAGGCACCACCATATCTATCCAACTCTACAAGCCTTCTAATAATCTCTGCTCTGCCTCCTCAACTACCCTTGTGACTCATCGCCCAAGGTGTGCTTCCTCTCGCTACTGCTCTTTCTCTATCCTTGCTCCACTTGCATGCAACTCTCTTTCTACGGACATCCGAAAAACAGTCCACACTGATTTGTCCAAATTGAACTAAAAGCCTACCGTCTTGCCTCTGAATTACCGTCTTAACCTACCTGTAATCTGCCTTCTAGTTAACATTTTTCCCTGCCTCTTACCTGCTTCTGTCACTCACTTTCTTTGCCTCCACTCTAGCACTTCATCCATCATGGTCACATTCCTAACACACCCGGCTCTACCTGCTACCTGCACTTCAAAATGTCTAATGGTGATTGTCCATAACCTTGGGAAGCCCCAGCCCATTTATTGTTCCCATTGATTATTCCCTTTACTCCCCTCCACAAACTGATCAGAATGTCACTCGAACTCACCCAATTGTAAGATGCTTACTGCTTCCAGTGAAATCTAATTTCTTATCTATTTTACGTTCTTTTGTGATCAAAAGAGCATTGATTGTATGTAAATAAATATATAAATATGTAAATGTCCTTTTGAAAATCATTTGTAATCTAAATTGCTATACCTGTTATTCAAATAAGTATGAATAATGTTCAAAAGACATTTTGATTCCAAAGGAAATTTCCTATTTTAGATACACCTCATGTTCAAGGTGTATTAAAGTTACCATAAATGTAATATTTTCTGTCAGTCCGAAAATATATTATTTTTCCTTCCTTTTAGAAAAAGGAAGGTGAGGCGCGCATTCTAGTTCCCAGTCATGTATACTTGCTGCTGGAGGAGAAGATCAACTGAACTGCAGCAGGTATACATGGCTGGGAACTAGAGTGCGCGCCTCACCTTCCTTTTTCTACATAATGTTACAAGAGGCCCGGGACCCAGAGGCAGCGGCACCGGGGTTAACATGCCCCACCTAGGAGAGCCATATTAATGGTTTTCCCCACTCCCCCAATTATGGGAAAGAATTGTGCTTTTGGAGGGGAGTTGGTTCCTGGTCAACTGAATTGGAAAAATTGTGCTATCACTAGAGCTACCAGAATTCCTTGAGACTGAAATTGTAACTAATCAGTAACACCTGAAAAGACTGCCTCCCTGAAGATTGTTAGAGACATGAAAGCGCTTGGAGGAGAAGATCAACTGAACTACAGCTGGTATGCATGAGTGGGAACTAGAGTGCACGCCTCACCTTCCTTTTTCTACACAATGTTACAAGAGTCCCGGCCTCCAGAGGCTGCGGCACCAGGGTTAACATGCCCCACCCAGGAGAGCCATATTGATGGTTTCTCCTCCGACACCCAATTATGGGAAAGAATTGTGCTTTTGGAGGGGAGTTGGTTCCCGATCACCTGAATTGAAAAAAAAATGTGCTATCAGTACAGCTACCAGAATTCCTTGAGACTGAAATTGTAACTAATCAGTAACACCTGAAAAGAAAGACTGCCTCCCTGAAGATTGGTAGAGACATGATAGTGATTGGAGGAGAAAATCAACTGAACTGCAGCAGGTATACATGACTGGGAACTAGAGTGTGCGCCTGACCTTTTTT